>NC_090245.1:39251149-39258470 GCF_037325665.1 Littorina saxatilis | reverse complement strand
TGCCACCGACCGATACAGCAATGGTCACGGAAGATGATAACCCAGAATCGTATGTCAAGTCATTCGGCCCTTAAGTATCAAACGTCACTGAAGATGATAGCTCCACACCATATATCCCTGTGACTATTACAACATGTATTATATTAAAGAAGAAGACAAATTACCGAAGCCAAGAAGCCATATTAAAAGATCCAAAACATTATATACCTGCATCCAGCTGTGTGTTGTTTCAGCGGCACACTAAAGAAAACACAGACCACCTGTCAACGAATACCTGCCTTTGGATCTACCTGCGGGGCATGAAGATGGAATGCCGTTGCGTTAATCAGCGTCACATTGTACAAACACCCACAAGGTTGGAGTGAAGTAACTGCAATGTACATACAACGTTTTACAATTACCCGAAAACAAGCGGAGTAAAGCCCGCTAGTTGTGAACTCGGTTTTAGTGAAATTTCGTTTTTCACGGAGTATTTTTCAGTGATTATTCTCTTCATTTTCTTTGCTTCTTTTTGGCGTATTGTTTTTGATTTAATTTTGCTCATTAAGACGAAAGTCAAAACTAGTTCGTGTTTATGTATTCATGTTGCTGTTTTCTGGTGAGTAAATGTGTATTGTTATCTTGTTCTATTTCCTCTCACCCTTGTTCCAATTGTTTTTTTCGTTTTTCAGTTAACAAACTTGCATTCACCAACCATTCGGTATTTGTTATTTTTGTTATTTCTCACTTTGATTATGGCGATAGTCTTCTTTTGATGAACTTCAAACTCTTTTATACCAGAAACTAAGAATAAATGGATTTTGTTTCAATATACTTCAGAATTGATCATCCGAAGAATCGGGGAAAAACTCACTAAATAACAACTATAATTCCGTGTTCTCCTCCTTGCGTTTGAGTCCAGCCTCTTGTTGCATGGCTCTTCGCTGACGAATTTCGCGAGAGAAAAAAGTCACCGCCATGCCGGTTTAATCCATCCCAAAACAATCATACCTGTCCGACATTCTTGATATGATTGGAAACGCACGGCGCAGAGGGGAGCGGCGCGCATCATGTTTCAACTTTGCACGTGCAACTGGTTGCATGACCTTTTTCCGGCGAGCGTTACATGGCGTTACAGCTGTCGTTAAAGACGTTTTTCCTACGCAATGTTACTCTGCTCGTTCTGTGTGTTTGTGTATCTGTGTGTGTGTGTGTGTGTGTGTGTGTGTGTGTGTGTGTGTGTGTGTGTGTGTGTGTGTGTGTGTGTGTGTGTGTGTGTGTGTGAGAGTTAGTCAGTTGGTCAGTCAGTGATAGACCTAAATGTGAATAGTTTAACACACGGAGACCACCACGTGAGTTAGACAGTCAGTCAGTAAGCAAGCAACATTAGTTAGTTAGTCAATCAGTCAGTCAGTCAGTCAGTCAGTCAGTCAGTCAGTCAGTTAGTTAGTTAGTTAGTTAGTTAGTTAGTTAGTTAGTTAGTTGTTAGTGTGTTTGTGTGTTTGTTTGTTTGTTTGTTTGTTTGTTTGTTTCACTGATGACACTATATATCATATAAACTGTACGCTGACCAACAACCAGTATGAGAAAGTTTGTGTAGTACCACAAAGCCGTGTACCGGACCAGAATACTTGATATCTGTAAGTTCAAATGTCACCATGCAAAATGCATGTTTCGATAGTCGGACGATTGGTTTGCGGAAAACGTCGTATTTTACAATGATGTCATACGCACTTGCCTCAACTTAGTTCATAAACATCGAACAATATTATTTTCAAAACATCAAACACCTTTTGTGTGATGTTATTACACTCCGTGGGTGGGGATACACCTTTCCATTTTTCACAGTTTCCAGTCAACAGCCGGTATAGGCTTGTATACAGGAGTGTCAACAGTCAGTAAATCATACACAGACCAAAACATAACTCAACGCTCCGTTCGGTGTGAAAAGGTCGAGCGGCCGGCCGGGTACACTGTAGTCGTTTGTCTTTAAAGGTGGGTAGTTTGCGGCAGGTATGTATACATCAACCAAGGCCGCAACAGCAAAGAAGTTGTGTATGTAAACAACGAAATAATTATGTGAAATATGTGCTACAATCTGTCATCCCTATGCACCTACGTACGGTAAAACAGTGGTGAGCTGGTGGTTGATACGCTCGTACATGAGAAAAAGTCATACGCTGGCTACTGGTAATGCATTATTTCGGATTTGTGTGTAATGAACTTGTCAGACTGCGGGGTCTCAGTGGTCGTTTGAGTATTCTTACGGTTGTGGTATTCGGGGACGCCCCCCTCCCTCCCCATCCTCTATCCCTCCCGCCCCCGAAAAAGTTTGTTTTAAAGAGAATAATTAGATTTTAAGTAACAAGTATGAAAAGACATGAACGTTTTAGAATTGCATTCATTTTACTGTAATAGACCTAAATTTAAATGGTTTAAAGCACGGAGAGCGCCATGTAAACTGAGGAAGGGAACAAAATTGAATTGGTCCCGCATTGCCTACTAGGATGAAGGGACGTTAAATACCAACCAACCACGATTTTGTTACTAGCTTCTGAGTGTGATTGTCGAATTGGGGAGACATTCCGGTTCACCTTTTTCGTCCGTCTTATTTTTCATCTTACTTTAAATGTGTCAATTATTCCTTTGTGGCGGGTTTCGACTCTCTTCCCCGTCTGTCTGTAAATTGTCTCTTTCTATTTCTGTCTTTCCTTTTGCTGCCAAGCTTCTCCTTCTCGCCCCCCCCCCCCCCCCCTCCCCCCTCCCCCAACACACACACACACACACACACACACACACACACACACACACACACACACACACACACACGCACCTCCTCTTCCTTTTCTTCTTCTTTTTCTCCATCTTCTTTTTTTTGGCGAAAACCACTGGAATGCTGCAACAAAAATAGTGTTAATATGATTTCATTGCCCTGGGGTGCCTGAAAAAAATCTGATGAAGCATGCATGCCTTTTGTAAATTAGAAATTCCGGTCTGAAGCTCGTTATTAATGCGTCTGTAGCTGAAGCTGTAAATAGGAATAACCATCAATCATCTCACTGGAACACATGCACTAGGTATCAGGGCGTTTCCTGGATATTTTTCTTTTTTTTCTGAAAACAGCACCTCTCATCTCCAGAGCAGCGTTCATCGCAATCAGGGGATGTTATTACACCCAAACCCAGCCACTGGAAACCAACACAAGTATATCTAAATTAATCCGATTTCCCGTTGTGCAAAAACAAGCAACAGACCTCAGTTATTGTTACTTTGGGAGTCTGTTCTGACGGTTCGAGACCTCCGAAGGATTATCAAAATGGATTACAGTAGAGTTTTCGGAATCGGCCCAGCGGGAATTCCCGATATCCTCATTTCACTCGGTGCAATGCAACCTGTCTTGTTGCTGAAATTCCCGACAGTGATTAGTGATGCTCCAATTGTAATGGTCTTTATAGATGACAGACTGAGGGAGGGGTGGAGGGGTAGAATTAAAAGGAGCGGGGGGGGGGGGGGGTGGCGGGATATGTTTAGGGCGGGGGGTATACGGCACCGTCGATAGAATGGTAAAGGTGTGTGGTTTTTGATTTGATTGAAAGGATCATAGGACACATACAAAAACAATACAAAGTTTGGTTGTTTTGCGGTTCATTGTCTGTTTCTTTCAATGCTCCGACTAACCGAAACAAGGTTGGAACGAAAATGAATGAAAACAATCCAATCTCTGCACCCACACCACCACACCATCGTCACCAGTACAATACTCTGACTTACAATCACCACCGCAAACGCCCAATGATGTTGCTGTGACGATTTTCTTGCCAAAATGGTTGTGAAAAATTCGTCATTTTTTGGAAATTAAAGGCAGCCCTAAAAGTCGCAAGTTTACCAGTTGTACAGAAATGAGGACGAACGGCAAAGTTTTCGGCGATTTGAAACTTTTTTTTTTTTTTTTGCCGACTGTCAACGCAAAGCCATATCCCCCGACCTGAACGACCCCCCCTCCACCCCCCACCCCCCACCGTCCCCGCTCCAGACACCCCCCCCACACACACACACACACACATGCACGCACACACACACACACACACACACACACACACACACGCACACATACACACACACACAAACACGCACACACACACACTTCCGCCCCTCAAATACAACAAGAAATTCAGTTGATCCCAGGATTAACACGGGCCGAAACATTGACAATATCAAAGAAACAGGAAGTTGTACACCTGTTGGTACAGGTAAACAAAATAATAGTGTTGATGTGTCCTGTTAAATTGTCTTTTCGGCGTTTGTACATAAATGGGAGATAACAACTATCGCAATATCAAGGAAGAAGATTGTTGTGAAAGTAATGCAATAATGAATAAGAGCTCAATAATGAATAAGACCTATTGGCTTAACAGAAAGGAAGAAGGCTACTCTACCTTTATGGAAGTGATGCAATAATACTGGTATTGGTGACAGAAATATGTTTTCCACCAAGAAACCGATCGATCAACCAAGGAACCAAAAGACAGAGCGAGCGATAGACGTTGCAACAGGTAGGAATGGTATTGTTTTTGGTCTGAATGAGCGTCATACAGTGGCATGTCACAGTGTAGAAGGGAAAGTAGTAAAAGTAGTTATAAATAGAAATGAATGAAATCAAAGTGTATGATGCAAATAACTTTATTTAAAATTATCACTGAGTCACAAAATAATAAAGCAAGAAAGAATACAGTGTTAGTGAAACTGTTGTAAATCGCAAAATGCTGTTGCCATGAATACACATTTGAATGCTAGTAATGTAGCACCAATATATGACCCATTGTCACACTTAAACGAAGCTCTGGCTGACTTTGTTGAGGATGTGGCCAGGTTTCCTGGGAGGACAGTAGTCAATGTAAAAGACTATTTCTTTGAAAAAACATATACCATCTAAAGAATGGAAGTAGACTTGATCCGACAACATTTGTGTTGGCCATTGTACTAATCATGAAGTACACGATTTTTTGCAGTCACTGTCTTTTCCCCAGTAAATTTTCGAGTCAGGCGGACCTTTGACCCAGTACATTTCCCGGTAACAGCCATGCAATTCCAGGAAGCGCTGTTGTGTTAAGGCCTTGTTAAGGTTAATTTTTTTTCCAAAAAATATTTGTTGAAGTTATTATTATTATTATTATTATTATCATATTATGTTGAAGTAACACGCCGTACAAGCCGTTACGCTGAATGCGTGGAGGTGTCGGGGGCGGGGGGGGGGGGTGGGGTGGGGTGGAGAGAGAGTTGACTGATATCTATGAGGCCCTGTAAGCGTTACAGACGGTTTCGGTTTCGGTTTCGAAGGAAGGGAGACAAACCACAGCACGTCTTCCACAGGTTGATTTCTTCCCTTCTTGTGCAGGAATAAAAAATATTCATACGCAAATTGTTAGCAGATGTTAAGATTTTAAGTACAACAATGTTAAAATAGATGAATTTTTCACATAAAAAATACACATGTTATTGTTTGTTTGAAAGACCCTGGTAAAAATAGACAACTGAAAAGAAAGTACTTTTTGTGTTGTCCGTTTGTGATAAAGTTCACCTGTGCAATGTCTCCCAAACTGACGACTATATTTTGTACTCATTTACATTGTACAGTGAAGGGTTCGACAGTGGTAGTCTATGAACTCATACACATGTTTTTGTTAGAATTCAAATTCTTGTGACACACTTCTTCTTGTTCATTTCCTGTGCCTGTGATTTGTTTGAGCACATTGTGAGGTATTTGACCACAGACTACAAACGGAAACAAAGAACGAAAAACAAAAATAAAAACATGCACCAGCAATCACAGTCTAGTGCCCTCCAAAGAACACTCGCTGGGGAAAATCAAATTACAAAACTTCGAAAGCACTCACGAGAAACGCGCAAATTCGCAATCACTCCAAGTTCTTATAAAAAAAAACGCTGGCGCTGGACCCGAGTACTCTTCAGACTGGCTCGCTCCCCCAGTATGAAAGTTTTTGTCTTGTGCACGTGGATTTAAAAAAAATATATATATTTATTTTACACAATTAAAAAAATTATTAGAGTAAAATAAAACATGAAAACGTTCATAATAAACAATAGTAAACAAGAATTAAAAAAAAAATAAAAAAAAATAGACCGCCCATGCCGGGAATCGAACCCGGATCACTTTGGCCATAGACGAATCGCTTTCCACCCGGATCACTTGGATTAAAAAAAAAAGAATAAAAAAAAAATTATTTATTTAATTTACACAATTAAAAAAATTATTAGAGTAAAATAAAACATTAAAACGTTCATAATAAACAATAGTAAACAAGAATTTTAAAAAAAAATAGACCGCCCATGCCGGGAATCGAACCCGGATCACTTTGGCCATAGACGGACGTGCTACGACAACTTTACTAGAGCTGTGCGCCTTGAATCACTGTGTGTATCTGTCGCTCTCTGTCTTTCAGTCTCACCGAGACCACACACTACATTGTAGTTTCTTTGCCGAGACCAACGGCGACTTCCTGTCACGTGGTACATACGTCACAGAAATCCCCCATGAACAAAAATTTCTCCACCTGCAAGCTACTTACCCGACGCCAAAGACGAGCCGCTCCGGCGGCCCGTCAATGATGACCTCAGCTGCTGACAGGTCGACTGTCCTATAATATGAACCGCAGCATTTTTATGGTCGTTTGAATAACGAAAGAAGGATACTTTTTGTGGGTCCTGTGGGGCATTGTCATCTCCCTTGAGAAATTTGGCCAAAAGGCGCGCGCATTGTATTGTGCTAGAGCATTTTATGTGTAAGCCGTCTAGCAAGGTGCGTTGCAATTCGTCAATCATATTTTTTTTCAGCCAAGCATCGATTCTTGTTTAGTTACTTTTGTCGTCAGCTTGACTGTTGGTATAACTAGTCGCGTGTCAGGGTATTTGTCTGTCTGTCAGTAATTGTGTCTATGAGTATATCTATGTCTCTGTGTGTCTTTTTGTCTGTTTTTGTGTCTGTCGTTTAGCCTGCCTGCCAGCCTGCCTGTCTGCCTGTCTGTCTGTCTGACCGTCCGTCCGTCTGTCTGTCTGTCTGTCTGGCTGTTTCCCTGTCTGCCTTTCTCTGTGTCAGCCTGTCCGCCTGTCTGTCTTCCTGCCTGTGTGTCGGACCGTCCTTCTGTCTGACCGCCTGTTGCCCTGTTTGTTTTTTTCTCTGTCCAATAGAGATTCCCTCTGATCGTTACTGACATCCAATATCATATCAACCAAGGTCCAAGTTAATCCAACTCTTCGAGCGATTCGAGACTGTTGGTTTGTTGGGAAAGTCCTTTAAAGGCACAGTCCGGCCTTCGCAGGAGAA
>NC_090245.1:39233649-39246149 GCF_037325665.1 Littorina saxatilis | reverse complement strand
GTTCGGTCTATACCTTGTGTGTCTAGACTTCAACGTAAAGGTTTTTAGTTAGGGGCCAATGTGTTTTAGTGTACAGTGCAAAGGAAGCTTCGTTATTTTGTGCCCGTGTGTGCGACTTATGCGGAGCGAGTGAGACAGTTTTTACTGAAGTGTCGTCGAGTGGTTTAGTTGTGTGTGACATCTAAGTAGGCATGCAGGCATCTACGGTGGAGTACGTTTTCTTTTTCTTTTCCTGTCCCTGAAAACTGAAGTCGACAAGTGGTAAACTAATGTCAATTTAAGGTGTTCTCCGTCAGTGGTTTAGCAACGCTTTTCACGACTGCTGGAAGGATTTGAGTTGTGATACGGTAAAGGCTAAACATATTCACTTATATAGTGTTCTTAGTATGTCTTGCTAGGCTAAGTTCTATTTAATCAGAGTATGTTTGCGTG
This sequence comes from Littorina saxatilis, assembly GCF_037325665.1. NCBI lineage: Eukaryota > Metazoa > Mollusca > Gastropoda > Littorinimorpha > Littorinidae > Littorina > Littorina saxatilis. Next base: position 39,245,717 of record NC_090245.1, on the reverse strand, counting down.
TGCTTATACCTAGTGATATTGTAAAGCGCATAGTGCTTTTAGTTATGCGCTATAGAAATCTCCTTAATAAATAAATAAATATGTCTTCCGCGAAAAGAGGTTCCACAAGTGGTTAACTTTAGCCAGTTTCTAAATTGATGTCGTATTTGTCCGTGGTCCTGACAGTTATTTTTCTCGACTGTTGAGAGGTTTTGAATTCTGTGACGGTGTATGTAGTCACGTCTTTCCTTTATTCGTTTTATCTTCTTTGATTCAAGGAAAAGACAGTCTAAAAGTAGAAGACAGTAAGTAGTCACTCATGGCTTCTTTGTCAGTGCCCCTCGGATAAATTAACACAGCTTTTTTTTGCCACCGCGAACAGGATTTTAAATTAATGATATACGGCGTGAGTCATTCAGAATTATGTTGTCTCAGGGTTTCTTATAGCGGCTTTTGAAAGAGGATCTTCAACAATAATTGTTGGTTAACTACTCATGGACAAAAACCCAAAACAGATACAAATAGATGGAAGTTTCGTTTTGTTTTTAATTAAACGCTCTACAAAATTACCATTCTTGTTTTCCGATACTTATGTCCAAGTTCTTCTAACAGGTTTAAAGTATAAAAAAAATATGTTAAAAATCGGTTATGGTTGTGGTTTAACAGTAGACGCCTACAACATGCGTTTTTCTTGGTCTGGTCCACAATCTCTCTTACAAAGCCATCTTCTTTCCCGTGTAAACCTTCCTGTGGATCACTATTCAAGTGTTGATATGGGATAAGAGCATCCTTTCACTTGGACATACACCAACCATCAACTGTAGCAGCTGTTACTGATATGACTGATTAAGATTTGTTGCTGAATTTTTTTTAATTGACACCTGTGTCAAACTTCTAAATAGATTGAGCACCCTCAAAAATCGCACTCTGCTAACAGCCAGGCTGTGTGTTGATTTTTGGTATGTGACCAGGTGGAAAAATGCTCTCATACTATATCAGAACCTGCACAGATCTGTGCCGATAATTATATACATGGTCGTTTTCACTTGAAGTAAGATGCCTTTAAAGTATCAGTTTGTTTGTTTGTTCGTTCATGGGCTGAAACTCCCACGGCTTTTACGTGTATGACCGTTTTTACCCCGCCATTTAGGCAGCCATGCGCCGCTTTCGGAGGAAGCATGCTGGGTATTTTCGTGTTTCTATAACCCACCGAACTCTGACATGGATTACAGGATCTTTTTCGTGCGCACTTGGTCTTGTGCTTGCGTGTACACACGGGGGTGTTTGGACACCGAGGAGAGTCTGCACACAAAGTTGACTCTGAGAAATAAATCTCTCGCCGAACGTGGGGACGAACTCACGCTGACAGCGGCCAACTGGATACAAATCCAGCGCGCTACCGAGTGAGCTACATCCCCGCCCTAAAGTATTAGTAACGTCAACAAACGTTCTTGCGGGTCTAGATGACCTAAATATCCGCAAGGACAGGTGTGATTTATAGAATACTTGGTGTAGTGTCGCCAGCAACATTTTCGATACAGAGACATCGTTTGTTTTGCGAATTCATGACTGTGACGCAGAAAGCTTTTCGCGTCTGGGTTTTTCGTTTCGGTGCAATCTGGTTTCAGATTGGATTTTATAGGTGGCAGAAAAAGTTTCTCGCAGTAAAAAAAAAAAGTGTCCTTTTTTGTGAGATCTTATTTCAAGAATTTGACAGCAATCCGCATTGCGTCTTCCAGGTGTGTTTGAGTGCCATCCATTGTGATCGTGTTACCGGTTTGTTGTTTTCACTTGCTCGCGATGGCTAGCTAGTGTTTTTGTGAGCGTTTTCAAGTGTTATAATGCAAAGAAGGGATTCGTATTTTAATGTTCCAGTGTATGTGTGGTGTGGTTTAGGGTGTGATCACGAGAGCAGGTGTTCCTTTTAAAACGTTTTGGATACACCATCGATGTTACGGCGTTGTGACTGAAAAAAGTGACATGAGTTGTGCCTGTTTGTGGACATGTCGAAGAGGAGAGCTATGCTGAGCTGACGGACTTGTGTATTTTCCGGTAAGTTTGAGGCTTACCACCAAGTGATCTGATTTTTTTTTTAGTGTGTCTGAGTTTTTCGTGTGGAACAGAAATTATACTTGGGTAAGTTCAGTGACCACGTAAAAGACAACTTCTCACAAAAAGTGTTTTCTGTTTAATTTTGTTTGAATTTCTTTTTTTTTAATCTCTGTGTCTTTCTTTCTTTCGTTTTCTTTCTGTCTTTCTTTCTTTCTTTTCGTTATTAGCTATATGGCTTCATGTGGCTGTTAAGTGGAGAAAAAAAGACACTGTGGGCGTTAGACGGCAATCAGTTTGAATAAAAGACGGGAGAGACTGACAGGGCTTTGAATTAGCGTAAAACGCAAGGAGACAAAAACATGTCGTATTCGGTATCCACATGTCAGATGAGTAACATTTAAAAAACTCGAATAATTTTGGTGGCCATTTTGCATGGTCGTATTCATGACAGATGCGTGTTCCGAAGCACTGCCAGGGATGGCCAAATCTCAAAATTGTTACTCGCCAGCCGGGCGAGTAACTTCAAGAAAGTCACTAGCCCGGCAGAAATGTCACTGGCCCGGTACATACCACAGTTGATCTGTAGTGTTTATATGGCTTGAAAACTCGATATTAAAACTACGGTGATGCATTTGACCAGAACTTGATTTTAATTGGCCAGCTGGGCGATGTGCCAGGCGGTTACTACTAGCCCGGCGGACTTTGTACTCGCCCCTGCCGATCGGGCGGACGATTTGGCCATCCCTGACTGCTGAATATCTGTAGTTCTGTGTAGTTTCAGACGGCAACGAAACCAGTATAAGGAAACAGAACAACAGCCGCGAAGTTGCACTTCCATGCCCCCCTTTCAATCAGTGCTACTAAGCCTGTCTTGATTCAATTGAATGTTTTCGAATTGTGTGCGCCTTTCCTCTGTTAGAAGCAATGGTTTATCACGTCATTTCCGGCTGTATGTCCACTGTATTGCTTTCTCGTTTTGTGTTTAACATGAAATATAAAAATGGCACTTGAATGGTTAATGTTACAGTACTCTCGTTAACAAATGTATGCATGTTTCATGATGCTTTTTAAATTAAATTAGCGGTTTTTACTTTGCCACTTGAAATCACTTAGAACATTAAACAGTTTCTGAACGTGACCTCATGAAAACGGACGGTTTAGGCTTTGGTTTACTTAACTTTACATAAGTAATCGCATTTTCGAATGGTATGTTTCCCATGCCCTCTATACTGCAGACTACTCGGCATAGCTAAGCGGACATTGTTAGGATTCTTTGCGTCAGAGCAACAAATCACTCACTCGTTTAACTCGATTGTAAACTTGGGCAATTAATTAGTTTTGAAGAGCCATCTGTCAGTGTACCCTTCGTCTGCTTACAAATCTTCTTGTTTGTTAGTCGAAAGCGTACACTGCCTTGTTTCTGCTGGGGTTTGCGTACACTAACAAACGCGATCATTAATTTGTTTTTGAGAACAAAAATAAGTTTTAAGTTCCCTCAGTACGTAAATTCGACACAACACATACTTGTAGAGTAAGGGGTTTTATTGTGCAGCAGAATCTCCTGTAAGCCTCTTCCCCCTACAACATGTCCATCATGTACATACCTACTGGCGAGTTATGCTTGTCATCGGTGTGGTTACTGCTGCTGCTGTTTTTGGTTTGGTGTGTTGTATATATATATATATAATGATATTGCATCTCTCTCTCTCTCTCTCTCTCTCTCTCTCTCTCTCTCTCTCTCTCTCTCTCTCTCTCTCTCTCTCTCTCTCTCTCTCTCTCTCTCTCTCTCTCGCTCATATAGGTGTCAATTGTGTGTGTGTCCGCACGCCTGTGTGTATTCACGCGAGAGTGTTTTCATCCTAATACAAGATTCAGTCCGCTGAAACTGAATGCGCATTAAACTTCATGAGTTTCGCTGTCTGACTCTCTCTTTATTCGGAATAATAACCCCACACCGTCTGACAGCTTTCTGAGAGGTCGACATTACACGCATCGGCGCTTGGTTTGAATGATAAGGAATAGAATCCTCGTGACAAGATTTTCTTGTTCTTGTTTTTCTTTCCTTGTCGCATTCTTTCTTTGGGGGTGCAGGTCTTTATGATAGTAATGGTGTGTGTATATCTTGTGATGCAAAAGGGTTTTATACATGTTGTTAAAAGTGTGTGTGTGTGTGTGTGTGTGTGTGTGTGTGTGTGTCTGTGTGTGTGTGTGTGTGTGTGTGTGTCGGTGTGTGTGTGTGTGTGTGTGTGTGTGTTTGTTTGTTTGTTTGTGCGTGGAAGTTTGTGGATGTCTGACCTGAGTGTGTTTGTGTTTGTGTGCGTGTGCGTGCGTGAGTGCATGCATGCGCGCATTCGTGCGTACATTCGTGTGTGCTTTTGTGCGTGCCATTGTCTGGGCTCCCCAAAGTGCGCGGCCTTTGCGTCCTAAACGCACTAGAAGCCGAAATCACGTGCTTTAAATTCTTTGAGGGGGTCCCGGGACGCACTAAACGTATAAAGAGCGCCTCCCGGGACGCACTAACTTTCCGCTATCGTGTGTAGCGTATAGGTACTCTTTCAGACTGTAGGTGTCAGTCAAGTATAGTGCACGTTGGGAGTCTTTGGACCCTCTAAACATTAAAAGTGGGAGTCCCGAGACCCTCTAAACATTAAAAGTGGGGGTCCCGGGACCCTCTAAACATTAAAAGTTGGGGTCCCGGGACCCTCCGGGAGGGGCGTCCGTGGGGAGCCCTGTTATGTGTGTGCGTACTTGTTCGTCATACATGTGTGAAATGAGAGACTTTCCTGTTGATAAGTTTAATGGGTAATTAAAGGATATGGTTTTGCTTCTGCTATGTGATTATGAATGCAGAGTTTAGGGAGAATCCCCCCTGTTAAGCTGACATTATACGCATAAACGCCACCATTCAAATGTCTGTACAGGTAAATATAGGTCTTGTACACAAACACGGATGGGACTGAATTGTTCCGTCGAGTTTAGATTCGGATCAACTTTTGTTCCAGCTCGTATTAGACAATGTTTGTCAGTTGTTCTGGATCGCGCGTGCAGGTAGATAGATCAGCCAGACCTGGCTGTCAGAATTTGGTGCATCACGTCAGAACTGGATTGCTGGCTACCCTGAAATGTCGTAGACGTGAGGTCCAGAGGTCCAAATTATTAAGAAGCGCGCATGATATGACCAAGATACATTCGTGCTTTTTGGTGTGTATGTGCACTTTTTGATATGTTTGCCGTATTGGGTGTTTGAGCTATGCTAAAAACATGTGTTAATTGCGCCAGGGGTTATCACTATGGAAACGGCTAGCTACTGATATAATTAATTGCTTGAGACAGTAGTTCCAGTTCGAAGCACGCGGTCAAGGGTTCTTATTTTGAATTAACATTAACCTGGACCCTATCGATTACTTTTTAAACATGCTTTCAGCTTTGCTCTTTCGCGGTCTACAGAATTTGATCCACGCATGCAAAAACATTAACACGTGAAAATAACATGTATCAGGTCTTGTCATATAATGCGCGCTTGAACTTAATAATCTTGACCTCCAGAATCTCATGTCCGGAACATGCCAGGGTTGTCAGCTACCCTTTGACGTGATGTGCCAGTTATTGCCTGACAGGTCAGGCTGATCTACCTAACATCACACGCAATCCAGAACAACGAATAAATTTCGACTCCGCCCAGCTTGAACAAAAGTCGATCCAAACCTAAACTCGATGGAACAGTTCCCCCCACCCGTGACAAAGATATATCCGGGCGTAAACATATACCACAAAGAAACAGGCAGCTACAAAACAGATAGAGAATCACAACCACGCACACCTCAATCAATCAATCAATGTGAAGCTTATATAGCGCGTATTCCGTGGATACAGTTCTAAGCGCTTGTCGAAGACTTGTCAACACAGGACTAACAAAGAAACTAACATCTACAGACGGACACGAACCCTATCACACACTAGCAAACCCTGATAAACATACAACAAACAATTGTTTAACAACAATGTACACATCAATAGCTAGGTCCAAACAAAATAATATTAAACACAAAGAAAACACCTCTCACAGAGCACAGCACAAGCCGATCGACACACACATGCACAACGCACGCATGAGAGGACAAACTCGCGGACAAACATAGAGATGGGGAGTGGGACAGAAAGAGAGAGTGGGAGAGAGAGAGAGAGACAGACAGACAGACAGACAGACAGACAGACAGACAGACAGACAGAGGGAGAGAGAGAGGGAGGTAGAGAGAGAAAGAGAGAGAGAGGGAGAAAGAGAGAGAGGGAGAAAGAGAGAGAGACAGAGAGAGAGAAAGAGAGAGGGAGAAAGAGAGAGAGAGAGAATGGAGAGACAGACAGACAGACTGAAATTTACTTTAAGCAGGTAAATATTTACATCACCAACAACAAATAAAGAACACATTCAGCACTTCCACCCCTTCGGTCGTTAAAGCTTTAATGGTCGACATGTTAATTCTAGAAATAGCATTAGCTGACATTCGCTCAGTCACAATATTTTCATTGCCGTTAAAAAATATAACGTGTTTCTTTTAACTCAGACGTCAACCAAACTGCGTTTCCAAAATTTTCTTTTTTTGTAGTGTAATTTCTAGTTATGTTTCTAGTTTCCAATCAGACTGAGACAGAGAAAAAAATGAAAGTCACGGAAAGAGGAGGGAGATGGGTGGGGTGTGAGAGAGACTGAGTGACACACTGAACACACCTACAGACAGACAGAGGGCAGACCGAGGGATGTAAAATTGATATTCAGGAGAGAAGAAAAATATTTGTTTGGATATCACATGTATATCAAATAATCACAACGTTAGCAGATTTCGTTTTAGAATTTTTGAAGGGGGGGGGGGGGGGGGGGGCTTGAAGAGGCAGAGGGATATTTCTACAGTGGTTTATGTCATTTGCCTGACATGAATTAAATTATATGTATATATAATGAGTGCATGCATGTTAATGAAGTTTTAAATTAAAACGAAGTGATTTCACTGGTTCTGAAAATGTACGTAAAGACCTCGTTCTTCAGATAGATCACCCCCGTGTGTACACGCAAGCACAAGACCAAGTGCGCACGAAAAAGATCCTATAATCCATGTCAGAGTTCGGTGGGTTATAGAAACACGAAAATACCCAGCATGCTTCCTCCGAAAGCGGCGTATGGCTGCCTAAATGGCGGGGTAATAACGGTCATACACGTAAAATTCTACTCGTACAAAAAAAAAAAACCACGAGTGTACGTGGGAGTTTCAGCCCACGAACGCAGAAGAAGAAGAAGAAGAAGATAGATCAGGACTTCAAACAGATTGCGTTGCAAGCCCGGACTCACGACTGTCAATAACCCTTTGTCCTGATTTCAGCTAAAATGTGACCATGATGGGAACACCTTAGTTAAAATACCCACACTATAATAGTAATATAATTATGGTTATAGCGCGACAACCATCCCTCCCTTGCGGTGGCCCTTTTAATTTATTTTTATTTTGTTCTGTCTCTTTTTTTTTCCCCATCTAAAGTCGGGGTCAAACCCGGGAACATGCCCCTTTTGGATTTACCGTGAGGGCGTTAAACATTACTTATCATCTGCAACTCTATTATATTATCCGGATAAGATTTAGTCACGCTCTCGTTGGACCTTGTTGAACCTTGTTGCCCAATGACAGTCATGTTGGTCGTTTTGTTTTTTAGAACTTGCTGTTATCGGACCTTTAAGGTGGGGAGTCTGATTCAGAGGGAGAGACTCAAGTACCGCTTGTATCGGTACCAACAGAAGATTAAGAGAGAGACGAAGAGCTATACAACAAATCGCAGGGCCGGACTAGGCTAAGAGGAGGGGGTGGGGGGTTGCCAGTGGTGGTCCAGGGGGATGTTCCCCCTGACGGGGTCAAGGGGCAGAGCTGAAGGGTAGGTCATATTCTGAGATAGGAAAATGGTCGCTCCTTGCATGAAACGGCATAAAATAAACAATAAAAATTGTCAGTAAGTACTGGTGTCACATGACTGATGTGAACCAGTTGATTGGCTAATGGCGATGCGCTAAAACTGTTAGCGCACTCTTGGAGTGCTCTAACTTTTCCACAGAGCGTATTCTTCCGCCCTTCCGCGAGACTGTGCTCTCATCCTCAGAATTAATTAATGACATGTAGCTTATATTCTCCACAATACCAAATGACCATAAATTCCCTGCTTCTCAATTAAAGCAGAAGTGGGGTTTTTTTCCTGACAGATTGCATGTGCCTGTGACACAGTGCCACTGATCTAAAAATAGAAGCCACTGTGTTTCATCTCATTTTCGCCGACTTGCATAGATTCTTCTCATATGCCGTGTCAGTGGCATGTAGCTTATCATCCACATTACCAAATGATGAGTTAGTATACAATTCCCAGCGGCTAACAGAAAACACAAGTGTTATTCCGATAACGTACCAGCTAGACCAGTTTGGAAGACTGACTCGATCGACTCTGTCATACGTAGCAGACTACACTGAAATACGACTGCATCAGTTCAGTACATGAATGGTTTCCGAATTATTATTTCAAGGCAAGAACAATCGTAATCGAAAACGTGTACGGTTCAGAACGTTCTTACCCATATATAAGACTTATTACCAGTCTGCCTCATGCGTGCAGACTCAGTGCAGACTGCAGTGGTTCGATTGCCCTAGCCTAGCAGACGACATAAACCTCGCTCAGCAAATTAACATGTTGGGCAAATGTGAACGAAAAAACGATGGGGATATAATACGTGTAGGGTTCAGAGCATTCTTACCGTTCATATTTAGTATCAGACTCCCCGATGAGTGAAGATCTATACAACACGAGAAATATGCCACATATATTTTGAAAATGTGCTAACCGTCGAGTCCTTCGGGGGGTAGTCAATTCAAGGGGAGTCACTCCGCATAGTCAATCCGTCGAAGCTCGACTGGAGGTTTCGAATCGCAAATAACGAAGATAGAGCACAGTCCTTTCTCCGAGTTCAAATGAGGTCTCACTGAAAGATCATCACTGTTCAGCTTAACGCTACACTGGAATTTACCAACAAATATTACAATGCGTGTGACGAAAGCACGATACACTTGAGACACCCCACACAAAAGTAGATCTTACTGTACACGACCTGACCACACAGTTATGCCTATTCAAATGCGCGTAGCAAAATGTGCGTTTGGAATCTTCTTTTTTCTATGGCGGTACTGACAATATCGTTATTGAAACAATCCCAGTGCACTAAGGGATTTATAGAGCAAATCTCGAAAATAATTATTGAACTCAGCGCTATGCGCTTCGTTCAATAATGAATTTTCTCGATTTGCTCTATAAATCCCTTAGTGCACTGGGATGTCTCAATAACTTAAAATGTTTTAAATAAGTGAGGTACATGTTCAGGCTAGGGGGGGGGGGGGGGAGGTTGCGCAACCCCCATAACCCCCCCGGGTAGTCCGGCCCTGAATCGTCTGTTTTTGCTTTTCATTTCAACTGAACGGCTTCAGTCGTGGCTCATCGTTACCTTACCTTATTTTTTATTGTATTTTATGTTTTTGTTTTAAATTACCTTTGCTTAGTCAAAAAACAAGAATGGTGACTTAATCGAACGTTTAATGTTAACACACACAAAACGTTCACAAGTATATTGGCCCAATGTTTTTATACTGGACAGAAAAACGAACAATTAAGTTTCTATAAGACCATTGGGTCGATGTAATTGTGAAGGTTTTGATTGGTCAAAATTATACGTTCCATTAACTAACCATTCTGTTGTTTTTTTATTCTAAATTTTGGAACTTAAGCAGTCTATCTGTTTGGGGATTTCTGCTTACCTTAGCTTACCAAAGACTAACTGACGTTTGTATTTTGTTGTGATTTCAGCTGAACGGCTTCAGCCGTGGCTCGGGCATGGGGGAGTACCTGTGTATCGGAGACTACCTGTGTCTCTACTGCGAGGAGACGGAGGGCTATGTGTACAGTCATCAGTCCAGGTAAGGTCTCTTTCTATTACGATTCGCTTGTTTAATAATAATAATACTGACAACTTATATGAATATATATAGCGCGAACCACAGGACAATGTGCTCTCCGCGCTTGACATAATTATCAACTATGAAAAAACCAAATTGAACATCAACATGAACAACATATACGGTACATTCTTGCAAAGAACTGTAACAATAAACGTACAACACAACGTCCACCTTGGGACAATACTGTCCAGATACTCAAACGCACTGTAATGTTTGATTTGTCTGTTGGTTGGTCAGTGTGTGTCTCTTTTTGCTCGTTCGTTGTTCTGTTATCTGTTTGATTGCGCGTTTGTTGTTGTAATTAATGTGAATGATTTTGATGTTTGATGAATATTCTCTTGTTTTCGTGATAGGTCTAGTGGTTGTTTTTGAAAATGGTACATTGATGGTGGTAATGACTTTGTTCGTTTCAAAACCCTTTGTTTCCCGACAATATTTCTCTTTTTCGGCAGCATACTGTCTGTCTGTGTCTGTGTCTGTATGTCTGTCTCTCTCTCTCTGTCTCTGTCTCTCTCTCTCTCTCTCTCTCTCTCTCCCTCCCTCTCTCTCTCACTATGAATAACTGGTAACTATCATACTGGATCAGGTCTCTGCCCATTCATGTAAAATAAACCACTAGTGTAGAATGAAAAGAAAGCGAGAGAGAGAGAGAGAGAGAGAGAGAGAGAGAGAGAGAGAGAGAGAGAGAGAGAGAGAGAGAGAGAGAGAGAGAGAGAAGAGACAGACAGAGACACAGAGAGAGAGAAGAGACAGACAGAGAGAGAGAGAACTCAGAAAGTGTATTGCTTAGGCCAACTGACCCGTTACAACAGGTACATACATATCAAACATGACAGCCTCTCTCTCTCTCTCTCTCTCTCTCTCTCTCTCTCTCTCTCTCTCTCTCTCTCTCTCTCTCTCTCTCTCACCCACTCTCACACACATACACACTCACACTCTGACTTTCACTCCTCTCACAAACACACACACACACACACACACACACACACACACACACACACACACACACACACACACACACACACACACACACACACACGCACAATACATACATGTATGGGTATGTACAGGGGATGGCTGGTGCCTCATCAAATACATCCTCAACTACAACATACATCAAAGGACATAGTTGTTTAAAAACTAGCAGCTACGCAATGCACTCAACCACATCAACAAAACAGAGAGACATGAAGCAAAATAAAGAGAGAGAGAGAGAGAGAGAGAGAGAGAGAGAGAGAGAGAGAGAGAGAGAGAGAGAGAAGAGACAGACAGAGACCGAGAGAGAGAGAGAAGAGAGAGAGAGAGAGAGAGAGAGAGAGAGAGAGAGAGAGAGAGAGAGAGAGAGAGAGTGTGTTTGTCTGTGACATGTATGTCTGTCTCGCTGCTAATAAACTGTGCACTTGATAATAGTGTAAGACGGGAGCGAGTTTGAGTGGGAGTACAGAGTTTGAGTGGGAGTACGCGTGGGTGTGGGCCTGCATGTTTTTACTATGCATCTCTTTGAATCAGTGCGGCTGCACACATGCTTTGCTGACATGTGCGTCCATCTTTGTGCAATGCAATGGGCGTCCAGCTGTGTCCAATTCAATGTGCGTCCAGCTGTGTGTAATGCAATGTGCGTGCACTATATGCATTGCTAGATATGTGGACCACCATTTCCGACCTCACATGATCCACTCCTTTTGACCGATTTTATCAGTCCTTGACGAGACTGTTATCTGTATGTTTAGCTAATTGCTAAAATAATAAAAGCAGAATGTCATGACATCCTTCGCCAGATTGAGATTTGTGTCTACAGTCATGCACGCACTCCTCAACCGGTTTTAAAAATACGGGTTTATGGTGGCAGATGTTTCGCAGCAGGTTTCTTCGTTTGGTATAATGGCCGCGGCTCTGTGTCACAAGCGTACACTATATGACGCGACACTGTGAATCACAGGAGGGGGGGGGGGTATAATAAGAAAAATGAAACAATAAGAAAAAAGGTGGGATCAGACAGAAAGG
>NC_090245.1:39220144-39230144 GCF_037325665.1 Littorina saxatilis | reverse complement strand
GACTTCAACGTAAAGGTTTTTAGTTAGGGGCCAATGTGTTTTAGTGTACAGTGCAAAGGAAGCTTCGTTATTTTGCGCCCGTGTGTGCGACTTATGCGGAGCGAGTGAGACAGTTTTTACTGAAGTGTCGTCGAGTGGTTTATAAGTTGTGTGTGTCATCTAAGTAGGCATGCAGGCATTTACGGTGGAGTACGTTTTCTTTTTCTTTTCTTCCCTGAAAACTGAAGTCGCCAAGTGGTAAACTAATGTCATTAGGGGGTTCTCCGTCAGTGGTTTAGCAACGCTTTTCACGACTGCTGGAAGGATTTGAGTTGTGATACGGTAAAGGCTAAACATATTCACTTATATGTCTTCCGCGAAAAGAGGTTCCACAAGTGGTTAACTTTAGCCACTTTCTAAATTATTGATGTCGTAATTGTCCGTGGTCCTAACAGTTATTTTTCTCGACTGTTGAGAGATTTTGAATTCTGTGACGTCTTTCCTTTATTCGTTTTATCTTCTTTGATTCAAGGAAAAGACAGTCTTACAGTTGTAAACAGCAGTCACTCATGGCTTCTTTTTCAGTGCCCCTCGGAGGAATTAACACGGTGGGTTTTTTTGCCACCGCGAACAGGATTTTAAATGCTATACGGCGTGAGTCATTCAGAATTATGTTGTCTGAGGTTTTCTTATAGCGGCTTTTGAAAGAGGATCTTCAACAATTGTTGGTTAACTACTCATGGACAAAAACCCAAAACAGATAGACTGCTCACATTCGTAAAGCAAGAATCAAATAGATGAAAGTTTCGTTTTGTTTTTCATTAAACGCTCTTCAAAATTACCATTCTTGTTTTCCGATACGCATGTGCAAGTTCTTCTAACAGGTTTAAAGTATTAAAGCAAATATTTTAAAAATCGGTTATGGTTGTGGTTTAACAGTAGACGCCTGCAACATGCGTTTTTCTTGGTCTGGTCCACAATCTCTCTTACAAAGCCATAGATCTGCTTTCCCGTGGTGTAAACCTGCCTGTAGATCACTATTCAAGTGTTGATATGGGATAAGAGCATACTTTCACTTGACCAAACATCAACTGTAGCAGCCGTTACTGATATGATTAAGATTTGTTGCTGAATTCATTTTTTTAATTGACACCTGTGTCAAACTTCTAAATAAATTGAGCACCCCGAAAAAATCTCGCACTTTGCTAGCATCCAGGCTGTTGATGTTTGGTATGAGACCAGATGGAAAAATGCTCTCATACTATGTCAGAACCTGCACAGATCTGTGCCGATATATACATGGTCGTTTTCACTTGAAGTAAGATGCCTTTAAAGTATCAGTTTGTTTGTTTGTTCGTTCATGGGCTGAAACTCCCACGGCTTTTACGTGTATGACCGTTTTTACCCCGCCATTTAGGCAGCCATGCGCCGCTTTCGGAGGAAGCATGCTGGGTATTTTCGTGTTTCTATAACCCACCGAACTCTGACATGGATTACAGGATCTTTTTCGTGCGTACTTGGTCAGTCTCAGTTGTGCTTGCGTGTACACACGGGGGTGTTTGGACACCGAGGAGAGTCTGCACACAAAGTTGACTCTGAGAAATAAATCTCTCGCCGAACGTGGGGACGAACTCACGCTGACAGCGGCCAACTGGATACAAATCCAGCGCGCTACCGAGTGAGCTACATCCCCGCCCTAAAGTATCAGTAACGTCAACAAACGTTCTTGCGGGTCTAGATGACCTAAATATCTGCAAGGACAGGTGTGATTTATAGAATACTTGGTGTAGTGTCGCCAGCAACATTTTCGATACAGAGACATCGTTTGTTTTGCGAATTCATGACTGTGACGCAGAAAGCTTTTCGCGTCTGGGTTTTTCGTTTCGGTGCAATCTGGTTTCAGATTAGTTTTTATAGGTGGCATAAAAAGTTTCTCGCAGTAAAAAAAAAAAGGTGTCCTTTTTTGTAAGATCTTATTTCAAGAATTTGACAGCAATCCGCATTGCGTCTTCCAGGTGTGTTTGAGTGCCATCCATTGTGATCGTGTTACCGGTTTGTTGTTTTCACTTGCTCGCGATGGCTAGCTAGTGTTTTTGTGAGCGTTTTCAAGTGTGATGCAAAGAAGGGATTCGTATTTTAATGTTCCAGTGTATGTGTGGTGTGGTTTAGGGTGTGATCACGAGAGCAGGTGTTCCTTTTAAAACGTTTTGGATACACCATCGATGTTACGGCGTTGTGACTGAAAAAAGTGACGAGTTGTGCCTGTTTGTGGACATGTCGAAGAGGAGAGCTATGCTGAGCTGACGGACTTGTGTATTTTCCGGTAAGTTTGAGGCTTACCACCAAGTGATCTGATTTCTTTTTTACTGTGTCTGAGTTTTTCGTGTGGAACAGAAATTATACTTGGGTAAGTTCAGTGACCACGTAAAAGACAACTTCTCACAAAAAGTGTTTTCTGTTTAATTTTGTTTGAATTTCTTTTTTTTCTTTTTTTTTTAATCTCTGTGTCTTTCTTTCTTTCGTTTTCTTTCTGTCTTTCTTTCTTTCTTTTCGTTATTAGCTATATGGCTTCATGTGGCTGTTAAGTGGAGAAAAAAAAGACATAATGGGCGTTAGACAGCAATCAGTTTGAATAAAAGACGGGAGAGACTGACAGGGCTTTGAATTAGCGTAAAACGCAAGGAGACAAAAACATGTCGTATTCGGTATCCACATGTCAGACGAGTAACATTTAAAAAACTCAAAAATAATTTTGGTGGCCATTTTGCATGGTCGTATTCATGACAGATGCGTGTTCCGAAGCACCGCCAGGGATGGCCAAATCTCAAAATTGTTACTCGCCAGCCGGGCGAGTAACTTCAAGAAAGTCACTAGCCCGGCAGAAATGTCACTGGCCCGGTACATACCACAGTTGATCTGTAGTGTTTATATGGCTTGAAAACTCGATATTAAAACTAAAAGTGTTGCATTTGACCAGAACTTGATTTTAATTGGCCAGCTGGGCGATGTGCCAGGCGATTACTACTAGCCCGGCGGACTTTTTACTCGCCCCTAGGCCCTGCCGATCGGGCGGACGATTTGGCCATCTCTGACTGCTGAATATCTGTAGTTCTGTGTAGTTTCAGACGGCAACGAAACCAGTATAAGGAAACAGAACAACAGCCGCGAAGTTGCACTTCCATGCCCCCCTTTCAATCAGTGCTACTAAGCCTGTCTTGATTCAATTGAATGTTTTCGAATTGTGTGCGCCTTTCCTCTGTTAGAAGCAATGGTTTATCACGTCATTTCCGGCTGTATGTCCACTGTATTGCTTTCTCGTTTTGTGTTTAACATGAAATATACAAATGGCACTAGAATGGTTAATGTTACAGTACTCTCGTTAACAAATTTATGCATGTTTCATGATGCTTTTTAAATTAAATTAGCGGTTTTTACTTTGCCACTTGAAATCACTTAGAACATTAAACAGTTTCTGAACGTGACCTCATGAAAACGGACGGTTTAGGCTTTGGTTTACTTAACTTTACATAAGTAATCGTAGTTTCGAATGGTATGTTTCCCATGCCCCCTATACTGCAGACTACTGGGCATAGCTAAGCGGACATTGTTAGGATTCTTTGCGTCAGAGCAACAAATCACTCACTCGTTTATCTCGATTGTAAACTTGGGCAATTAATTAGTTTTGAAGAGCCATCTGTCAGTGTACCCTTCGTCTGCTTACAAATCTTCTTGTCTGTTAGTCGAAAGCGTACACTGCCTTGTTTCTGCTGGGGTTTGCGTACACTAACAAACGCGACCATTAATTTGTTTTTGAGAACAAAAATAAGTTTTAAGTTCCCTCAGTACGTAAATTGGACACAACACATACTTGCAGAGTAAGGGGTTTTATTGTGCAGCAGAATCTCCTGTAAGCCTCTTCCCCCTACAACATGTCCATCATGTACATACCTACTGGCGAGTTATGCTTGTCATCGTTGTTGTTACTGCTGCTGCTGTTTTTGGTTTGGTGTGTTGTATATATAATGATATTGCATCTCTCTCTCTCTCTCTCTCTCTCTCTCTCTCTCTCTCTCTCTCTCTCTCTCTCTCTCTCCCCTCTCTCTCTCTCTCTCTTTCTCTCTCGCTCATAATTATAGGTGTCAATGTGTGTGTGTCCGCACGCCTGTGTGTATTCACGCGAGAGTGTTTTCATCCTAATACAAGATTCAGTCCGCTGAAACTGAATGCGCATTAAACTTCATGAGGTTCGCTGTCTGACTCTCTCTTTATTCGGAATAATAACCCCACACCGTCTGACAGCTTTCTGAGAGGTCGACATTACACGCATCGGCGCTTGGTTTGAATGATAAGGAATAGAATCCTCGTGACAGGATTTTCTTGTTCTTGTTTTTCTTTCCTTGTCGCATTCTTTCTTTGGGGGTGCAGGTCTTTATGATAGTAATGGTGTGTGAATATCCTGTGATGCAAAAGGGTTTTATACATGTTGTTAAAAGTGTGTGTGTGTGTGTGTGTGTGTGTGTGTGTGTGTGTGTGTGTGTGTGTGTGTGTGTCGGTGTGTGTGTGTGTGTGTGTGTGTTTGTTTGTTTGTGCGTGGAAGTTTGTGGATGTCTGACCTGAGTGTGTTTGTGTTTGTGTGCGTGTGCGTGCGTGAGTGCATGCATGCGCGCATTCGTGCGTACATTCGTGTGTGCTTTTGTGCGTGCCATTGTCAGGGCTCCCCAAAGTGCGCGTCCTTTGCGTCCTAAACGCACTAGAAGCCGAAATCACGTGCAATAAATTCATTGAGGGGGTCCCGGGACGCACTAAACGTATGAAGAGCGCGTCCCGGGACGCACTAACTTTCCGCTATCGTGTGTAGCGTATAGGTTACTCTTTCAGACTGTAGGCGTCAGTCAAGTATAGTGCACGTTGGGAGTCTTTGGACCCTCTAAACATTAAAGTGGGAGTCCCGGGACCCTCTAAACATTAAAAGTGGGGGTCCCGGGACCCTCTAAACATTAAAAGTGGGGGTCCATGGACCCTCTAAACATTAAAAGTGGGGTTCCCGGGACCCTCTAAACATTAAAAGTGGGGGTCCCGGGACCCTCTAAACATTAAAAGTGGAGGTCCCGGGACCCTCTCGGAGGGGCGTCCGTGGGGAGCCCTGTTTTGTGTGTGCGTACTTGTTCGTCATACATGTGTGAAATGAGAGACTTTCCTGTTGATAAGTTTAATGGGTAATTAAAGGATATGTTTTTGCTTCTGCTATGTGATTATGAATGCAGAGTTTAGGGAGAATCCCCCCTGTTAAGCTGACATTATACGCATAAACGCCACCATTCAAATGTCTGTACAGGTAAATATAGGTCTTGTACACAAACACGGATGGGACTGAATTGTTCCGTCGAGTTTAGATTCGGATCAACTATTGTTCCAGCTCGTATTAGACGATGTTTGTCAGTTGTTCTGGATCGCGCGTGCAGGTAGATAGATCAGCCAGACCTGGCTGTCAGAATTTGGTGCATCACGTCAGAACTGGATTGCTGGCTACCCTGAAATGTCGTAGACGTGAGGTCCAGAGGTCCAAATTATTAAGAAGCGCGCATGATATGACCAAGATACATACGTGCTTTTTGGTGTGTATGTGCACTTTTTGATATGTTTGCCGTATTGGGTGTTTGAGCTATTGCGCCAGGGGTTATCACTATGGAAACGGCTAGCTACTGATATGATTAATTGCTTGAGACAGTAGTTCCAGTTCGAAGCACGCGGTCAAGGGTTCTTATTTTGAATTAACATTAACCTGGACCCTATCGATTACTTTTTAAACATGCTTTCAGCTTTGCTCTTTCGCGGTCTACAGAATTTGATCCACGCATGCAAAAACATTAACACGTGAAAATAACATGTATCAGGTCTTGTCATATAATGCGCGCTTGAACTTAATAATCTTGACCTCCAGAATCTCATGTCCGGAACATGCCAGGGTTGTCAGCTACCCTTTGACGTGATGTGTCAGTTATTGCCTGACAGGTCAGGCTGATCCACCTAACATCACGCGCGATCCAGAACAACGAACAAATTTCGACTCCGCCCAGCTTGAACAAAAGTCGATCCAAACCTAAACTCGATGGAACAGTTCCCCCACCCGTGACAAAGATATATCCGGGCGTAAACATATACCACAAAGAAACAGGCAGCTACAAAACAGATAGAGAATCACAACCACGCACACCTCAATCAATCAATCAATGTGAAGCTTATATATAGCGCGTATTCCGTGGATACAGTTCTAAGCGCTTGTCGAAGACTTGTCAACACAGGACTAACAAAGAAACTAACATCTACAGCCGACGGACACGAACCCTATCACACACTAGCAAACCCTGATAAACATACAACAAACAATTGTTTAACAACAATGTACACATCAATAGCTAGGTCCAAACAAAATAATATTAAACACAAAGAAAACACCTCTCACAGAGCACAGCACAAGCCGATCGACACACACATGCACACCGCACGCATGAGAGGACAAACTCGCGGACAAACATAGAGATGGGGAGTGGGACAGAAAGAGAGAGTGGGGGGAGAGAGAGAGAGAGAGAGAGAGAGAGAGAGAGAGAGACAGACAGACAGACAGACAGACAGACAGACAGAGGGAGAGAGAGGGAGGTAGAGAGAGAAAGAGAGAGAGACAGAGAGAGAGAGACAGACAGACAGACAGACAGACAGACAGACAGAGACAGAGAGAGAGAGGGAGAGAGAAAGGGAGAGAGAGAGGGAGGTAGAGAGAGAGAGAGGGAGAGAGAGAGAGAGGGAGAGAGAGAGAGAGAGAGAGAGAGAGAGATAAAGAGAGAGATAAAGAGAGAGAGAGAGAGAGAGAGAGAGAATGGAGAGACAGACAGACAGACTGAAATTTACTTTAAGCAGGTAAATATTTACATCACCAACAACAAATAAAGAACACATTCAGCACTTCCACCCCTTCGGTCGTTAAAGCTTTAATGGTCGACATGTTAATTCTATAAATAGGATTAGCTGACATTCGCTCAGTCACAATATTTTCATTGCCGTTAAAAAATATAACGTGTTTCTTTTAACTCAGACGTCAACCAAACTGCGTTTCCAAAATTGTCTTTTTTTTGTAGTGTAATTTCTAGTTATGTTTCTAGTTTCCAATCAGACTGAGACAGAGAAAAAAATGAAAGTCATGGAAAGAGGAGGGGGATGGGTGGGGTGTGAGAGAGACTGAGTGACACACTGAACACACCTACAGACAGACAGAGGGCAGACCGAGGGATGTAAAATTGATATTCAGGAGAGAAGAAAAATATTTGTTTGGATATCACATGTATATCAAATAATCACAACGTTAGCAGATTTCGTTTTAGAATTTTTGAAGGGGGGGGGGGGGGGGGGGGGCGGGGCTTGATGAGGCAGAAGGATATTTCTACAGTGGTTTATGTCATTTGCCTGACATGAATTAAATTATATGTATATATAATGAGTGCATGCATGTTAATGAAGTTTTAAATTAAAACGAAGTGATTTCATTGGTTCTGAAAATGTACGTAAAGACCTCGTTCTTCAGATAGATCACCCCCGTGTGTACACGCAAGCACAAGACCAAGTGCGCACGAAAAAGATCCTATAATCCATGTCAGAGTTCGGTGGGTTATAGAAACACGAAAATACCCAGCATGCTTCCTCCGAAAGCGGCGTATGGCTGCCTAAATGGCGGGGTAATAACGGTCATACACGTAAAATTCCACTCGTGCAAAAAAAAACCCAAAAAAAACCCCACGAGTGTACGTGGGAGTTTCAGCCCACGAACGCAGAAGAAGAAGAAGAAGAAGATAGATCAGGACTTCAAACAGATTGCGTTGCAAGCCCGGACTCACGACTGTCAATAACCCTTTGTCCTGATTTCAGCTAAAGTGTGACCATGATGGGAACACCTTAGTTAAAATACCCACACTATAATAGTAATTATGGTTATAGCGCGACAACCATCCCTCCCTTGCGGTGGCCCTTTTAATTTATTTTTATTTTTTTCTGTCTCTTTTTTTTTTCCCATCTAAAGTCGGGGTCAAACCCGGGAACATGCCCCTTTTGGATTTACCGTGAGGGCGTTAAACATTACTTATCATCTGCAACTCTATTATATTATCCGGATAAGATTTAGTCACGCTCTCGTTGGACCTTGTTGAACTTTGTTGCTCAATGACAGTCATGTTGGTCGTTTTGTTTTTTAGAACTTGCTGTTATCGGACCTTTAAGGTGGGGAGTCTGATTCAGAGGGAGAGACTCAAGTACCGCTTGTATCGGTACCAACGGAAGATTAAGAGAGAGACGAAGAGCTATACAACCAATCGCAGGGCCGGACTAGGCTAAGAGGAGGGGGGGGGGGGGGGTTGCCAGTGGTGGTCCAGGGGGATGTTCCCCCTGGCGGGGTCAAGGGGCAGAGCTGAAGGGTAGGTCATATTCTGAGATAGGAAAATGGTCGCTCCTTGCATGAAACGGTATAAAATAAACAATAAAAATTGTCAGTAAGTACTGGTGTCACATGACTGATGTGAACCAGTTGATTGGCTAATGGCGATGCGCTAAAACTGTTAGCGCACTCTTGGAGTGCTCTAACTTTTCCACAGAGCGTATTCTTCCGCCCTTCCGCGAGACTGTGCTCTCATCCTCAGAATTAATTAATGACATGTAGCTTATATTCTCCACAATACCAAATGACCATAAATTCCCTGCTTCTCAATTAAAGCAGAAGTGGGGTTTTTTTCCTGACAGATTGCATGTGCCTGTGCCACAGTGCCACTGATCTAAAAATAGAAGCCGCTGTGTTTCATCTCATTTTCGCCGACTTGCATGGATTCTTCTCATATGCCGTGTTAGTGGCATGTAGCTTATCATCCACATTACCAAATGATGAGTTAGTATACAATTCCCAGCGGCTAACAAAAAACACAAGTGTTATTCCGATAACGTACCAGCTAGACCAGTTTGGAAGACTGACTCGATCGACTCTGTCATACGTAGCAGACTACACTGAAATACGACTGCATCAGTTCAGTAAATGAATGGTTTCCGAATTATTATTTCAAGGCAAGAACAATCGTAATCGAAAACGTGTAGGGTTCAGAACGTTCTTACCCATATATAAGACTTATTACCAGCCTGCCTCATGCGTGCAGACTCAGTGCAGACTGCAGTGGTTCGATTGCCCTAGCCTAGCAGACGACATAAACCTCGCTCAGCAAATTAACATGTTGGGCAAATGTGAACGAAAAAACGATGGGGATATAATACGTGTAGGGTTCAGAGCATTCTTACCGTTCATATTTAGTATCAGACTCCCCGATGAGTGAAGATACAACACGAGAAATATGCCACATATATTTTGAAAGTGTGCTAACCGTCGAGTCCTTCGGGGGGTAGTCAATTCAAGGGGAGTCACTCCGCATAGTCAATCCGTCGAAGCTCGACTGGAGGTTTCGAATCGCAAATAACGAAGAGCACAATCCTTTCTCCGAGTTCAAATGAGGTCTCACTGAAAGATCATCACTGTTCAGCTTAACGCTACACTGGAATTTACCAACAAATATTACAATGCGTGTGACGAAAGCACGATACACTTGAGACACCCCACACAAAAGTAGATCTTACTGTACACGACCTGACCACACAGTTATGCCTATTCAAATGCGCGTAGCAAAATGTGCGTTTGGAATCTTCTTTTTTCTATGGCGGTACTGACAATATCGTTATTGAAACAATCCCAGTGCACTAAGGGATTTATAGAGCAAATCTCGAAAAATAATTATTGAACTCAGCGCTATGCGCTTCGTTCAATAATGAATTTTCTCGATTTGCTCTATAAATCCCTTAGTGCACTGGGATGTCTCAATAACTTAAAATGTTTTAAATAAGTGAGGTACATGTTTAGGCTAGGGGGGGGGGGGAGGTTGCGCAACCCCCATAACCCCCCCGGGTAGTCCGGCCCTGAATCGTTTGTTTTTGCTTTTCATTT
>NC_090245.1:39212644-39215144 GCF_037325665.1 Littorina saxatilis | reverse complement strand
TGCCCCCAATGAAATTGTAATTCTTTTTGGACGAGTTCAACATGACAAAAACCCTTTCTTCATTACAGACCAATTATCGACACATACGCCATGCTGATTTCTGTATAAATAATTAATAGGTGTACGGTTTACGCTGAGCAGTCAAGCTTAATGTTGTTTTTTCTAGCTGAATCATCTTTAACTTAGCAGACCCAACAGCACTGTCGACTGTCTACCACTTATGCTTTGTTGTTGTCGTGGACAGGAAGGAAGGGTTTGGGGGAAAGGGGTGTGTGTGTGTGCGTGTGTGTGTGTGTGTGTGTGTGTGTGTGTGTGTGTGTCTGTTCCTTTAGGATCAGAGCAAAGAGAGAAACACTACTATGCTAAGCATCTGACTAGACTTTGTCTTATATTTAGTTTCATGTATTTCAAGAAGCGAGACTTCTTTGGCCAGATATTCATCTACACCTTGTTTGTGTCAACAGTCAGAAAATATGTAATGAGAAATGATGCAAGAAGTCAACTTTTATTTGGAAAGAGCTTGATAGCAATGTCGTTTACGCCTTTATTTTCATAAAACCTGATAATGTTTACGTTTTCGAATGTTCAGTTATCATTCCCATGCACTTGAAACTCTTAGAAAAAAATGTCTTCAAGTTGAGCCCAGTATAAACATCTCAGGATTTTCTGCAGTCGCTGAGTATGTATTACACACAGATTACGATAAAGGATTATACATTATTAAAAGAGAGAAAAAAACATAGAAAAGAATATTACTCAAGAAGTGAAAACAGAAAATGATATCTCACCCACACACACACACACACACACACACACACACACACACACACACACACACACGCACGCACGCACCCACACATGCACATACACACACACTAAAATACACACACACACACACACATACACACATACACACACGTACGCACACACACAAAACGCAAAGACAGGAAATGCAATTAGTTGCACTCTGCTTAACAATATCTATCATTATTTTCTTAACCAATCTGAAGAAAAATGAGTTCATAGTCTCAGCCTTTACAGTAAAATATATATACTTTTTTTTTTTAAGTCGTATAGCAACAGCTATTAATTATGCCCGTGGCACACTACACTCATTGCAACATAATGATATGCCAAAACATACCCACCTTTGAGTTGGTGCCCGGCTGTGATAGACTCGGTGTACACGCCTGCATAAATTATCTCTCCACGTGCACCTTCTCTTTTTTCACTGCTTAAAATAATAGCACTCACACAATCATAGCATTAACGCTGGACAAATCCGGACTTGTGGACCTCACACGGGGAATGTTTGGCGGTTATTATAACTCCGCTAAAGGCATATCCCCTTGCCTAAATTCGCCCCAAGAGCTACAGGCGTCGGTTTGACGTTTGGGGTGACGTAACGTCACCACACACAAACAAGGGCTACTTTAAATAACAAGCTGTTCGAATTTTCAGTTATGCAAATGTTAAATGCTACGTTTGAGTCATCTGTAAATTCCCATATATCTGTCTTTGCCTTCGTTCCGTCCTACTTTTTCGCCCCTGACAGCAGTGAAACTTGCTCGCATTTGCTAGATTACAGATTTGAGTTCCCACAGTCGACAGTTCATTTTTAATTTTTTTTAAAATTTTTAGCGAACGACAAGAAGAAGAGTTCCCACAGTCTAACGGGTTTCGTCAGCTAGACGCATGGGTAGCCGCAAGCACTGAAAAATATAAGGATGAACAGAATCGGAAATCATACGCAGACACGTTCCCCTACAGAAGCCGTTCCCCTATTCACATCTATCCAAGTATAGCAAAGTTACGGAACAATTTATTGTAAAATGTTTGCAGGTGTGTCTTAAGTACAGCATAATTCACCAGAAGCTTGAACGAAATGGAGTCTGAGATCGTAAGCACCTTTAAACTCTTACGTAGCCTTGCACATATTTGTGTACACTACATTGGGGTGTGCACGTTAAAGATCCCACGATTGACAAAAGGGTCTTTCCTGGCAAAATTGTATAGGCAAAGATAAACAAGAGGCGAAGCCTTCAAGGCTCCCGTAAGAAATCAACAAACAGTAACATAACACAAACTCACTCACTCCGTAACACACACACACACACACACACACACACACACACACACACACACACACACACACACACACACACACACACACACGCACACACACACACAGTTAAAACTAACGCATCATATCAACTCCATGTATAATTTTCAAAAGAAGGCAAACTGACTAGGGTAATAGGTTAGGTACCTGCCATGTGGGCACTTTTTCCACTGCTGTCCTCAGTCCTATACTTTTCATCAAGACTTGTCACCATGCCGAGTAGATCTAAATTCGGAAGTCTTCATGTGGCTGAGGCATATATCATAGCGTCGATCTTGTTGTAGGTTAACCTCCTTTCTGAAACAAATGGCAAAATGCGATTAGTTATGATGACTACAACCTACACAAATATAAACAGTGTTTTGAAACAGAATAGTC
>NC_090245.1:39205612-39212444 GCF_037325665.1 Littorina saxatilis | reverse complement strand
CAAATATAAACAGTGTTTTGAAACAGAATAGTCAGGTTATACAAGCCACTTTACCTATGCAGCATGGTGACCCTACAATATGCGAAACATGTCGACTGCAGCAGCCTGGTTCTTAAAATAATTCTGACGGTCAACACAGCCAGAAATGCCAACAAAGACAAGAAAGCTGTTGCAAGGTAAGCTTACCAAACGTTACATAGCGAATCATATGATAGTGCGTAAACAGCAAACAGTAGATCTACAATCAAAGAGAGGATCGAGTCTGGAATGAAACGCGATACAGATCTAGCATTCAAAAACTGTCTTTCACGTTCAAGGAAGTTGTTGCAAAGTACTTAAGACTTACTAAATTGTACAGACAAAACCATGACAGTGCATGTTTTGAATCTGAGGAAAAAATCGTGATCATTTTGACTTTGAGAACAGATTCATTCTGTTTCCTTATATCTGCATGTTCAAGTAAATGGTGGACAGTTTTTTTCGGGCAGAGTAAACTAGACTCTACTGCAAGTCTTGAAATTCACATAAATCGAACCACGAGCAAAGACATCCAAACATTACAGGCACTTTAGATCAACTCATTTCACTAGAGGTGACTGCCTAGCACTGTGTTTGACATCCGTGTCTGCTGAAATAAAAAGAAATTAAAACAAAACGGATTAACAGTAGGTGACACGTTATGAGAGTGGGAGACACTAGATCTGTCTCTGAACTTACCGGGATACGGCTGCAAGATCGACACTGACTGCCGCGCTTTCGACAGCTCTTCCTCGCGTGGACATTGGAAACACGCTGTGCAGATCAAATTGTAGGAAATCTCCCTTTGGTATCTTCTTTATTTACTTTTCTGGAGCTTAGAAACCGAACAACATGAAATCGTCTTCCCCGGCGAATCGGCGAGGTGAGAACTGGACCACAATCCTTCGCGCGACCCCTGACCTGATCTTGACACCTGACCTGCCGTCTGCATGCCAAACACGACACAAACCAGTCAACTGCTTGTACCCCTTCAAAACCCCCCACCACCCGTTTTCTTTGGATACACGCTTTAACTACACACATGCCGACACAATGTTGATCATTGCTTCAATAATTTGAAGATGGTGCTTGAAAATTAACCACGTGAAATGAGTATTTCGGTGTTTAGCCAAAAATGTTAAAGTTTCTACCACAGACATACACACATACATACGCACGCACGCACGCACGCACAGACAGACAGAGTTTACCATCGCATAGGCTACACTTACGTGAGCCAAATATGTCCACCAAAATACCCGTGTGACTTGGAATAATAGGCCGTGAAAAGTAAGATATGCGCCGAAATGGCTGCGATCTGCTGGTCGATGTGAATGCGTGATGTATTGTGTAAAAAATTCCATCTCACACGGCATAAATAGATCCCTGCGCCTTGAGTCCGAGTCTGGAGATACGCGCGCGATATAAGACTTCATATAATAATACTAATATTTCAGCTAGATTAAAGTTACCGTTCTTTCGATGCCGCGCCTTATTTAATTTTATTTGCATGGGTTCAGCTATCAGCTTTATAGGCGTCATGTACAACGTTGGTACGTCACCATTTAAACATCCCCCGCGGGTTAGGGGGAAGAATTTACCCGATGCTCCCCAGCGTGTCGTAAGAGGCGACTAACGGATTCTGTTTCTCCTTTTGCCCTTGTTAAGTGTTTCTTGTATAGAATATAGTCAATTTTTGTAAAGATTTTAGTCAAGCAGTATGTAAGAAATGTTAAGTCCTTTGTACTGGAAACTTGCATTCTCCCAGTAAGGTAATATATTGTACTACGTTGCAAACCCCTGGAGCAAATTTTTGATTAGTGCTTTTGTGAACAAGAAACAATTGACAAGTGGCTCTATCCCATCTCCCCCCTTCCCCCGTCGCGATATAACCTTCGTGGTTGAAAACGACGTTAAACACCAAATAAATAAAGAAAGAAAGAACCATTTAAACCATTGTTCAATATCTAGCTTTTGAATCTGCCGACTTCTTCAGTATTACATGGTGTTTTGTCAAACCAGTCGTTATCAGTAGAATATGTGTGTGGCTCTAGAAGTAACGGCAATGGTTGTTTTCGATATAGTTGAATGCCCATACTAATAAGAAGATTGTCTGATTGCTCATGCTATACACTCATGTAGGACTATAAGTATCGCTTTTTTCTCATAAGCGTCTGAATGATATCCCGTGTGAAGGAACTGCTATGTTTAGTTATTATTAAAAGGCGGAGTTGAATCATTCGTCTCTTATGAAAGGACTGGACCTTAAAAGACAAACCCGTGACAAACAAGATAGGTTCTAGTAGGAGAACAATGACCACTTTTCAATGCGTGATTAATAAAACAGTAACAAGCAGGTGCAATGACCTCAAATGAAATTATGTCAATCTTTCGTTCTTCACCTCAGAGCGTGCAATCTTTCCACCACCCACGTCCACCATCTCTCACCTTCAGTACCTTTTCAGGGGATGAGTAGTGAAGATGGGGGGGGGGGGGGGGGGCTACTCTGCTTTCTTCTTTGTAGAAGAGTGCATTAGTGTCGCGAAGTGAGTCCTCCAAGCATCCGTGCGTGTCAAAACAGTACACGAAAGTAATTTGTACCGTACTGAGGTCATATGTAGAGCAGTCAACCATCCCTCACAGCTGTCTGGTTAAACTGGTCCTGCAACACGTGGACTTTAAAGACAGAACATGTTTAATGTCATAAAAGAACAAAGACAGAAACGAAGGCGTGAACAAGAACGAATCTGAGAAGTTGTTTCCATTGTTCGTGGGCGAAGTGATGATCAGTCATTGCATTCAATGTGTCCACGATATGTCTCAAGCCCATTATTTTGAAAGATACCATCCGTATCGTGTAGACAATCCTCTAAATCACCATAGACCGGTCTATGCGTTTACTTCGGATGATATTCCCCCACTTGGACACATTCGACAAAATCTACTGCCTAACTACTATCATATCTGTTTCTTTTATTTACAAAATGTTTTAACGTAGAGGGGGAATTGAGACGAGGGTCGTGGTGGTGTATGTGTGTGTGTGTGTGTGTGTGTGTGTGTGTGTGTGTGTGTGTGTGTGTGTGTGTGTGTGTGTGTGTGTGTGTGTGTGTGTGTGTGTGTGTGTGTGTAGAGCGATTCAGAGTAAACTACTGGACCGATCTTTATGAAATTTCACATGAGAGTTCCTGGGTATGATATCCCCAGATGTTTTTTCCATTTTTTTGATAAATGACGTCATATCCGGCTTTTCGTGAAAGTTGAGGGGGCACTGTCACGTTCTCATTTTTCAACCAAATTGGTTGACATTTTGGTCAAGTAATCTTCGACGAAGCCCGGACTTTGGTATTGCATTTCAGCTTGGAGGCTTAACATTTAATTAATGAGTTTGCTCATTAAAGTTGTCATTAAAATAGATTTTTCGCAAACAGATTTAAAATTGATTGCATCGTATTTTTTATCACATTCTGAATCTAAAAATATATACATATGTCATGTTTACTCTTAAAATGTGATCACAATTAACGAAAATAGAATAATTAGTCTTACGATTAAAACGTAAGAAATCGATCCAAAAATGATGTCATCTTATTCGTGATCATTTCCTGATTCCAAAAACATATAGATATGATAGGTTGTATTCAAAACAAGCTCAGAAAGTTAACAAGAATACAGAAAAGCGCGCTTTCCTGCTTAGCACAATACGCTACCGCGCTAATCTGGCGTGTCACTATCACTAAGTTTTGCACGTGGAAGGTGAGCGATTTCCTTCACGCGGGGATTGACGAAGCTGTACTGTCTCAGTGAATAAATACAGTGCGTTCAGTTTCATCCTGTGAGTTCGACAGCTTGACTAAATGTAGTAATTTCGCCTTACGCGACTTGTTCTTTTTTTTAGCTGAACTTATTGTGTATGATCTGACACTGATATACGTCAATCTGCAGAAGTAAATGCCATTGTCGCTATTGGGGTCGTTAAAATCAGTCTCAGTTCGTCTTGTGATTGTGTATATATATGATCGCTTGCAGTTTTCGGGCTGAAAGACCAAACCGCTTCTGCTTTTTCAGCGCAGAACATTTTAATGTAACGAGTTCCACGGCAACACTGATTTTCATCTCGCTTTTGATTTCAAAGCTCTCAACGCAAGAGAAGAAACCATTCACTGACTTGTTTCTTGTATCTGCCACTACCATGTAACATCTCTCCCGCTCCCTTAGCCCCCCCCCCCCCCCCCCAAAAAAAAAAAAAAAAAAAAAAAAAAAAACTTGCATCTACTCGTTTATCAACCACTGTCTGTACTTACTTACCCACTACCTACCGGTGTCAGTTTCGGCGGTAACCTTTCCCACCTCTTTTTCCCGAGAACACACAAGAAGAGTGATGCGCCCTTTCGCAGCGCCTTTTTACCGCAACTTTGTAGTGTCTCGTTACGTTGTAGAAAGGATCGGTTGCTTATATATGAGTGTGAGTGAGAGATGAAAGGAAGAGAGAGTGAACAAATAAGCGTGCTTTTGGGTTCGTTGGGGTTGTGGAATCTGTATGATGGATAACTGCTGGACAGTCTTTGAAGTAAAGGTATTTGAAGTGACATTAGCTGTTTGTAAATGTGTTCGCTGAGGATTCATCCTTTTTTTGCTGTGCTACTCCCCCCAACGGTGTTAGATCTTTGAAACTTTTTTTTCTTTTTCTGTCGGTTCTTTTCTTTTCTGTTGTGTTACCGTCTTCTCCCATCTGTTCTCTTCTGCCATGCGCTATTCTGCTTTGTTCTGCCCTGTAATTCTTCCATGTTCACCTCTGTCCTTTCCTGTCCTCTTAAAGGCACAGTAAGCCTCCGGTAAACCATCACAGATACTGTCAGGCTTTTACACACAGAACAAACACCCTTTCATTTAAACACTCACTGCTTGAGAACATCCTAGGTGCCCTCCGTAAAGAGCGAGCAATTTTCAAAGAATTTATTTTTGCGTGGTTTATCTTACCCCTGAGCCATCGTGAACCCGTGTGATCCAGTTTCCCTTTTTCACAATGTAGTCGTCAGTTAGTAATTTGTGAGTCAGTGAGCTTATCTGCAATAGCACGTTATTACCTCTGACTATGCACGAAACAAACGGCTGTAGTTCACAAGAACTCTAGCGATGGCTTTTGACTGTTCAGAGGAACTGGCGATAGGCATAAACCGTCGTCTGCTACGAGAACCACGACCTTGCGTGACCCTGCTTCCGGGCTTTTCTTTTTTCAAATCTTTCAAAACTTCGAATTGTACTGATCTTGTCTTGACGAAAAAAGAATTATTTTATGATTTAAGAATGTTTGTGGAACAAGCTGTCAATTTATTATTTAGATTTTAAAAGTTAGGTCTAGCGCCAACACGCACCACGGTCCGATTGTCTGAGAGACAATCTGCAAAATTAATTCTTTGAAAATTGCTCGCTCTTTACGTAGGGCACATAGGATGTTCCCGTTTGGTGAGCGTTGAAATGGAAGGGTGTTTGTGCTGTTTGTAAAAGCCTGACAGTATCTGTGATGGTTTACGGGAGACTTACTGTGCCTTTAATTCTCTCCTATTCTCTTCTCTTCTCTTTTTTTTTTTTTTTACTTGGAATAATTCATCAAGTTTCATTAGGGTTTCTCGACATAGTCTTGAACTGGCAAACATACAAAAACCCGAGTTCTGTGCAGTGTCCTTTAAATCAAATGCAAGATGTGTATGTCACCGTTTCCATATATATATTTCATATTTTGAACAAAGGCCTCAGTATTTAATGAGGAACGTTGCCAGATAGTTACAGATCTGGTGTTCTTTTAAAAGAAGACATGGTGTCAAACCTGCGACCCAAGAATTATATATCGGTTGCATGACCTTTTCTTTCCGCGTTCTAAACATCAGTGCGACATCAGTGTTGTGTGATGAACCTTGCCATGAAAGCAACTGCAGTGTTATTCACATAACCGCTCAAATGTGCAATATTTTCCTGGAATTTGCTTTGTGTGCCGACCTTTTCTGTGTCTTATCATAATTTGACGATGTGACAAAAATGCATTAATTTCTGAATGTAGTCGTTTCCATCAGCTCAGATAAGTCAAGTGGGATTTATTTCCACCAGGAACTTCATTTCTGGGCTTACCTTTGGCTCGTGTTATCATTCCCGACTAGTGATACAAAACAATGTCCAGAAATGCAGATTTTCTGTTACTGCCAAAATTCAGGCTACAGCACAGGGCCAAGATATGCCCGTGAATTCATGTCTGGGCTGGAATTGCGTTGGAGTATCTATGTGAGATGAAGAAGATTTAATCAAAATGTTCTACAATTGAAATTAAGTCAGATACAATCGGTGAGCCTTAGTGTAAGCATCGCCAAGGCTTGCATCTTCATGCAAACATCAGTAGGAATGACCTTTCCGAATGCAAAATATCACTAAACTTTGAAATCTGCACTGAATGTCTGTGACGGCCGAGGTAACTGCGTAAATGGAAACAAGTTGATGAAAAAATGCACCATCTGGAAATAGAATTAGGGAAATCTGGTTTTGATTTATATGTTAATTTCATTTTAATAGAAGTACGTGTTTTGCTTTGTGTCAGTGCTCCACGCAGAAGTTAAACAGACAATGGCGACAGCTTAAAATATACCTTCGTGGGGAAAACAATCAAAGTTGGGATGAAACTCATTCTGGATTCGTTCCCAAGAATTCTGTTTTATGTTTTTTTGTCAGCGCACGGCGTAGTTTGTACGACCAGGAATGCGAAACGGCAACTGCGTTTATGTGCTGGTGAAGAAAGAATAGTTAAAGCCAACGTAACAGATTTCCAATC
>NC_090245.1:39193112-39200612 GCF_037325665.1 Littorina saxatilis | reverse complement strand
AAGGGGGGAGATGGGATAGGGGAAAAGGGGGGGGGGAGATGGGATAGAGCAACTTGTTACGTGTTTCTTGTTCACAAAAGCACTGATCAAAAAATTGCTCCAGGGGCTTGCAACGTAGTACAATATATGACCTTACTGGGAGAATGTAAGTTTCCAGTACAAAGGACTAAACATTTCTTACATACTGCTTGACTAAAATCTTTACAAACATTGACTATATTCTATACAAGAAACACTTAACAAGGGTAAAAGGAGAAACAGAATCCGTTAGTCGCCTCATACGACATGCGGGGTGCAGAGAAATAAGGATGTGGAAAAGAAGACTTTTGGTAAGTGAAATAAAGGTGATGGATCCAGTCAGGTAGAAATAAGACAACAAGAAAAGAATTGGAAAACTGCAGGGAATAGTAGGGAGAGTTTTCTTGGAAGGAAATATAGGTGAAAGGACTGGTAAGGCAGAAATAAGACAAAAGAAGAGAAGAAACAGAACCGTTAGTCGCCTCTTACGACATGCTGGGTAGCATCGGGTAAATTCTTTCTCGTCCCAACCAATATGGGACTCCCCCTAACCCGCGGGGGGTTACTGCAACGTTAATTGATCATATTTACATAAACAATGTATGTAATGTTTCCAAAGTGTTTGTTTCCAATGAAAGTATAAGTGACCACAGTCCTATTTTTTGCACTTGGTCTTTTAAATTACCAAAACGTCCGCCTAAGGTCCATACAACAATTGAGTACAGATCCTTTAAAAACTTCAATGAGACGGATTTTTTTGCGAGACATTGCTTCTGTGCCCTTTCATCTTATTTGTAATCATACTTGTCCAAATAGTGCCTTTTCTGCTTTGTATGAGGCATTTTTGCCAATTATTGATAAGCACGCACCGTTGCGCAAAAGGAGGGTTAAACACCCCACACTTCCCCCGTGGTTAAATGAAGACATTATTAACGCTATGGCTCTTCGCGATTTCTATAAAGAGAACAAACTAAAAGCTGATTATAAGAAACAAAGAAATAAGGTCTTAAACCTTGTGCGCGGGGCCAAAAGGCATTATTTTAATAAACTTGTTTCTGAGAAGAAAGATACTGCTTCCTTATGGAGAGCAATAAACGAAGTAACTGCAAAATCAAAAACCCGACAACATTCATCCTCGGTTTGTATTTCACCCAGTGCCTTTAATGATTTTTTTTTTTATCTCTTCCTAGTAAGCTTTTAGAGTCTACCTAAAGGGAAAATGACAAAAGTGAGTATGAATGCCCACAATTTCTTCAATTATTTTGCCAGGCCAATTTAAAAGAAGTAACCGGCACGGTTGGCCTAGTGGTAAGGCGTCCGCTCCGTGATCGGGAGGTCGTGGGTTCGAACCCCGGCCGGGTCATACCTATAAGACTTTAAAATTGGCAATCTAGTGGCTGCTCCGCCTGGCGTCTGGCATTATGGGGTTAGTGCTAGGACTGGTTGGTCCGGTGTCAGAATAATGTGACTGGGTGAGACATGAAGCCTGTGCTGCGACTTCTGTCTTGTGTGTGGCGCACGTTAAATGTCAAAGCAGCACCGCCCTGATATGGCCCTTCGTGGTCGGCTGGGCGTTAAGCAAACAAACAAACAAATTTAAAAGAAGTCAAACCTTTTAACAACCCACTCATTGCAGTCCACGAAGTCGGGCGATTAATACATGACTTGAATGATAAAAAGTCAATGGGACCCGATAACTTACCTGCTTTCTTACTCAAATTAGCGTTACTTTTTCTTGTTGAGCCAATTACGTATGCTTACAACTTATGTATTGACCGAAATGTGTTTCCAGAAATATTTAAAACCGCTAAAGTAATTCCACTTCCTAAAACAAAAGACTTAACCGACATCAACAATTTTAGGCCAATTTTGTTATTGTCTATCAAAACCATTAAAAAAAACATGTACACAAGTGCTTGCTTCTGCACATGGAAAGCCGTGGTCTTTTCGCTTCATCTCAATCAGGATTTCGCCCCAAGCATTCGTGTCACACAGCTCTCGTTAAACTATGCGATACATGGCTCTCTGACATTAACCATTCGGAAACAGTCGGCGCCGTCTTCCTTGATTTTAAGAAAGCGTTTGATATTGTTGATCATACAATTCTGTTGAAGAAATTATCTTGTTATTTAGGCGACGCATTCTACTTACCATTTTTTCGTTCTTATCTAGCGGACAGAACGCAGTTTGTCTCCCTTAATGGTAACCGTTCTGCGATAGGACGGGTAAAGTACGGCGTCCCACAAGGATCAGTTTTGTGCCCACTTTTATTTTGCATTTATATTAACGATCTACCACTCTATATATCAGACAAGACGGTTATTAATGACCTTTTCGCAGACGACTCGTCCCTGTACACGTCCGGTAAAAGTGTACAGTCTATTGAAACCTCTCTTCAAACGAGTGTGAACAACATATTTGATTGGTGTAAACAAAACTCAATGATTATACACCCAGGCAAAACTAAATGCATGGTGATCACAACACGACAGAAACACCAACTCGCTCCTCTGAATCTTCATCTCAGTTTAAATGAGTCGCCCATTGAGCAAGTAACCAGCCATCATGTTCTTGGGGTCACAATAGACGCTGAATTAAAGTGGCAGTCCCACCTCAACCGTGTTACCAAAACCTTATCTAAAAATGTGTTCCTTCTCTCCAAATTAAAGCATTATGCTGATACCTCAGCACTCAAGTTGTTTTATTTTGGTCATATTTTACCTCATCTGAATTATGCATCTACACTTTGGGATGGTTGTAGCGATGTTCACTTGAAAAAAGTCAAGTCTCTTCACCGTCGCGCAGCTCAACTTATCATGCCGGGTCCGCAAACATCAACAGATCAAAAGCTTAGCAGCCTTAATTTGTTATCACTTAATGATCAGTTATTATTTAATAAAGCGATTTTAATGTTTAAGGTACAAATAAACGTGACCCCACAGTACATGCGATCATTATTTCAGAAAGCAACAGACAGATATGGCTCTAACAAATTAATTTCCCCACTACCCCGTATTGATTTATACAAAACCAGTTTAGCGTTTTCGGGCTCAACTATTTGGAATTCGCTACCATGTGAGATAAAGGGGTCAAGCACGATTAAACACTTCAAATCGCAACTTTGCAAATATCTGTTGTCACGAACAGTCACATTCTGAAGCTGTTTCTACTTTATTCACCAGAAGCAAGAATGCATCGCTATCATAACCTCTATACGTTTTGTTCAGCCATTTTATTTTTTGTTTTATTTGTTTGCTTAACGCTCAGCCGACCACGAAGGGCCATATCAGGGCGGTGCTGCTTTGACATATAACGTGCGCCACACACAAGACAGAAGTCACAGCACAGGCTTCACGTCTCACCCAGTCACATTATTCTGACACCGGACCAACCAGTCCTAGCACTAACCCCATAATGCCAGACGCCAGGCGGAGCAGCCACTAGATTGCCAATTTTAAAGTCTTAGGTATGACCCGGCCGGGGTTCGAACCCACGACCTCCCGATCACGGGGCGGACGCCTTACCACTAGGCCAACCGTGCCGGTTTCAGCCAAATGATGATGATGATAATAATGTTGACGAAGATAATGATGATGATGATGATGAGGTTGTGTGTGCGTGTGTATGTACGTGTGTGTGTGTGTGTGTGTGTGTGTGTGTGTGTGTGTGTGCGGGTTTGTGGAGGGGAGAGGGTGTGTGCGAGTGTGTGTAGGATTGTGTGCGAGCGTGATTGCAGGCATGCGGCGCGCGTGTGTGTGTGCGAGTCGACTTTACTTTTCCTTTGTATTTTATTGACATACATGTACATTTCAATGTTCTGTTATGCATTATGTATTCGTATATGTAATGTTGTAGTTTGTAATACTGTATGATTGTGATTGATAATTGTCCTTTTAGTGTCTCTATTTTATGTCTTAGTTTAGCAGGGACAGATTGTAAGACTAGGCGTCAGCCTAAAATCTCCATCCTTGAGTAATAAAGTGCGTTCGTTCGTTCCCTCTCTCTATTTCCCTCACTCCATCATTCTCTCTATCCCTCCTTCCTTTTCGCTCTCTCCTCCTCCCTCTCTTCCGCCATCCCTCTCTCTCTCCCTTCCTCCCTACATCTCTCCCTATATATATCTCACTACTTCCCTTCCTCCTTTTCTCCCTCCCTCTCCACCACCAACAATCTACTTTTCACTACCTCCCTCCTTCCCTCTCTCTCCCTCCCGTCTTTCCCTCCATCCCACTCTCTTTCTCTCCCTCCCTCCCTTTTCTCTCTCTCTCCCTCCCACTCTCTTCCTCCCTCCCTACCTCCCCCTCTCTCTCTCCCTCCATCCCACTATCTCTTTCTCTCCCTCCCGTCTCTCTCTCTCTCCCTCCCACTCTCTTCCTCCCTCCCTACCCCGCCTCTCTCTCCCTCCATCCCACTATCTCTTTCTCTCCCTCCCGTCTCTCTCCCTCCGTCCATCCCTCCCACACTTCCTCTCCTACTCTCTCTTCTTCCCTCCCTCCCTCCCTCCCTCCCTCTCTCTTCCTTCCTCCCTATCCCCCTCCCTCCCCCTCTCTCACTTCCTCCCTCCTATCTCTGTCCCTCCATCCCACTATTTCTTTCCCTACCTCCCTCTCTCCCACACTCCCTCTCTCTCCCTCCCTTAATCCCACTAAGTCTCTCCCTCCCTCTCTCTCTCTCTCCCTCCCTTCCTCTCTCCCTCGATCCCTCTCACTCCCTCCTTCCCTCCCTCTCTCTCCCTCCCTCCCCCTCTCTCTCACTTAATCCCTCAATCTATCCCCCCCTCCCTCTCTCTCCCTCAGTCCATTCCTATATTTCTCTCTTCCTCCACATTTATCTCTCCCTCCAAAGCTCCCCCCCCCCTCCCTCTCACCTTCCCTCTCTTTCTCCCTTTCTACACCTTTCCTGCCTTCTCTCTATCTCCCTCCGTCCCTTTATTTCTCTCTCTCCCTCCATCCATCCCTCCCGCTCTCTCCCTCCCCCCCCCCCTGCTTTCTCTCCTCTCCCTCGCGATGATGATGATGATGATGATGATGATGATGATGATGATGATGATGATGATGATGATGATGATGAGGTTGTGTGTGCGTGTGTATGTGCGTGTGTGTGTGTGTATGCGCGGGTGAGAGAGAGAGAGAGAGAGAGAGAGAGAGAGAGAGAGAGAGAGAGAGAGAGAGAGAGAGAGAGAGAGAGACTGACATCGCTACTCTCGTGTTCCGTATCACAGCAGGGGTTGACAGCACGGTTAGCAGCATACATAGCACATGTTGAGGGGAGGGGTGTGTGCGAGTGTGACTGTGTTGGATTGTGTGCGAGCGTGATTGCAGGCATGCGGCGCGCGTGTGTGTGCGAGTCGATTTTTCTTTTCCTTTGTATTTTATGGACATACATGTACATTTCAAAGTTCTGTTATGCATTATGTATTCGTATAGGTAATGTTGTAGTTTGTAATACTGTATGATTGTGATTGATCTTTTATTGTCTCTATTTTTATATCTTAGTTTAGAAGGGACAGATTGTAAGACTCCATCCTAAAATCTCCATCCTTGAGTAATAAAGTTCGTTCGTTCGTTCGTTCGTTCGTTCGTTCCCTCTCTCTTTCCATCTTGTGCAAATTCGTAGAGTTATTTTCACTGTTTTATCATTTCTCTTGACAACACTTCTTCTTCCACATATTTTGGAAAACCAAGTAAGTCCACTTGCTTAGATCTGCCCATTTTTGTTAGATCTGATATTGGAAGGAAAAGTGGTACAACCAAATAAGTCCACAAAATGCCCAACAAAGCCAAAACCATTCATCAGATTATTATTTAAAAAAATCGGGTTTTAAACGTAAATTAATGCTATTTATCTTATTATCTCGGTTGGTTGATTCAGATAATCACCACTTTTGAAACATTTTATCAAACAGTAAAAGTCGTTTTTTTCTCGGAAGTAGCTTCAGTGGACTTACTCGATCGGTTTTGTCAACACACGGTAGGCTTTCTTTCAATTTCACGAAAATTAAACGATTTTAAATATTGCGTTTCCTAAGAAAACCGAACTTCATACAGTATTTGACGTTGGAACTCGGTTCGTCAAGTTCGTCTGCTACTCAATACGACGAACAAAAATTCCTTAGCGACACCAAAACATGATGATCACATACAAAGTATCTGCCTTTTCCACCACAAGAACAGCATAACCGTGTTGACTTTATTCCAAACTGTAGTAAATGTAGTTAAATATCTGTGAATGTATTGTTTTGTCAATAACAAACGTTCCAACAACCTACCTTTCTTGTTTTTTTATTCTGTAGTACACCGTATACTCTGGCAAAGTGATAACTCGATCAAACGTGGCACAATTTTGATTTCCTTTTTCTTTTAAAAATGAGGAAATGTAAAAAAAATTTAAAAAAAAAGCTGGAATCTGGAAGGTATCCGACACCCAACCACCCTCCCCCCCCCCCCCCCCATCCCGACACACACACACTTGGGCATACAATCTCGCACACACACACACACACACACACACACACACACACACACACACACACACACACACACACACACACACACACACACACACACACACATGAACAAACAAACGAACACGTACGCACACGCACGCACGCACACACTTGTGCATACAATCACACACACACAAACGAACACACACACACACACACACACACATAAACATTCACACACACACACACACACACACACACACACACACACACACACACACACACACACACACATACACATAATCATAAACATTCACAAACGCGTGCGCGCACACACACACACTCACACGAACACATAGATCAACTCCTCAGCTTGAGGGTATGATTTATTCGCCGTTCACATTTTGTTCTGTACTTAATAGTCAGTATTCGCCGGTGGGTGGCAGGTGTTCTGAAAACCAGAACAAAAAATATGCACTTTAAGAAACGTTTATATACTACTCTCCTTGGTGCTTTTGTTGTTTCCTCAGGATTTGTTTGTTTGGGTTTAACTTCTGTTTTAACACACTCAAAATCCAAAAAATGAAGAGACAGAGACAAAGTGAGCGGTGTATTATTGCACGTGTGTGTGTGTGTGTGTGTGTGTGTGTGTGTGTGTGTGTGTGTGTGTGTGTGTGTGTGTGTGTGTGTGTGTGCGTGCGTGCGTGTAGAGCGATTCAGACCAAACTGCTGGACCGATCTTTATGAAATTGTACATGAGAGTTCCTGCGAATGATATCCCCGAACGTTTTTGTCTTTTTTTTCGATAAATACCTTTGATGACGTCATATCCGGCTTTTTGATATGATATGTTTGGATTAAAAACACGCTCAGAAAGTTAAAACGAAGAGAGGTACAGTAAAGCGTGCTATCCTTCTAATGCCTCTGTCACACATTACCGGATAGAGCTTCCGGACGTGTAACGGATGACATATTTGTTTATCCGTTGGCAAAGTTGTCAGTCCGGTAGAAAAATCCAAACTACGGACGTATTTGCA
>NC_090245.1:39175612-39188112 GCF_037325665.1 Littorina saxatilis | reverse complement strand
ATTACAAGGAGAGGGGTGGATGTGTGTCTTGAAGCAAAGAGAGAACCAGTGAGACAGCCATTACAAGGAGAGGGGTGGATGTGTACCTTGAAGCAAAGAGAGAACCAGTGAGACAGCCATTACAAGGAGAGGGGTGGATGTGTGTCTTGAAGCTAAGAGAGAACCAGTGAGACAGCCATTACAAGGAGAGGGGTGGGTGTGTGTCTTGAAGCTAAGAGAGAACCAGTGAGACAGCCATTACAAGGAGAGGGGTGGATGTGTGTCTTGAAACTAAGAGAGAACCAGTGAGACAGCCATTACAAGGAGAGGGGTGGGTGTGTGTCTTGAAGCAAAGAGAGAACCAGTGAGACAGCCATTACAAGGAGAGGGGTGGATGTGTGTCTTGAAGCTAAGAGAGAACCAGTGAGACAGCCATTACAAGGAGAGGGGTGGGTGTGTGTCTTGAAGCAAAGAGAGAACCAGTGAGGCAGCCATTACAAGGAGAGGGGTGGATGTGTGTCTTGAAGCTAAGAGAGAACCAGTGAGACAGCCATTACAAGGAGAGGGGTGGGTGTGTGTCTTGAAGCTAGGAGAGAACCAGTGAGACAGCCATTACAAGGAGAGGGGTGGGTGTGTGTCTTGAAGCAAAGAGAGAACCAGTGAGACAGCCATTACAAGGAGAGGGGTGGGTGTGTGTCTTGAAGCTAAGAGAGAACTAGTGAGACAGCCATTACAAGGAGAGGGTGGGTGTGTGTCTTGAAGCAAAGAGAGAACCAGTGAGGCAGCCATTACAAGGAGAGGGGTGGATGTGTGTCTTGAAGCTAAGAGAGAACCAGTGAGACAGCCATTACAAGGAGAGGGGTGGGTGTGTGTCTTGAAGCTAAGAGAGAACCAGTGAGACAGCCATTACAAGGAGAGGGGTGTGTGTGTGTCTTGAAGCAAAGAGAGAACCAGTGAGACAGCCATTACAAGGAGAGGGGTGGGTGTGTGTCTTGAAGCTAAGAGAGAACCAGTGAGACAGCCATTACAAGGAGAGGGGTGGATGTGTGTCTTGAAGCTAAGAGAGAACCAGTGAGACAGCCATTACAAGGAGAGGGGTGGGTGTGTGTCTTGAAGCAAAGAGAGGACCAGTGAGACAGCCATTACAAGGAGAGGGGTGGGTGTGTGTCTTGAAGCAAAGACAGAACCAGTGAGACAGCCATTACAAGGAGAGGGGTGGATGCGTGTCTTGAAGCTAAGAGAGAACCAGTGAGACAGCCATTACAAGGAGAGGGGTGGATGTGTGTCTTGAAGCAAAGAGAGAACCAGTGAGACAGCCATTACAAGGAGAGGAGTGGGTGTGTGTCTTGAAGCTAAGAGAGAACCAGTGAGACAGCCATTACAAGGAGAGGGGTAGATGTGTGTCTTGAAGCTAAGAGAGAACCAGTGAGACAGCCATTACAAGGAGAGGGGTGGATGTGTGTCTTGAAGCTAAGAGAGAACCAGTGAGACAGCCATTACAAGGAGAGGGGTGGATGTGTGTCTTGAAGCTAAGAGAGAACCAGTGAGACAGCCATTACAAGGAGAGGGGTGGATGTGTGTCTTGAAGCTAAGAGAGAACCAGTGAGACAGCCATTACAAGGAGAGGGGTGTGTGTGTGTCTTGAAGCTAAGAGAGAACCAGTGAGACAGCCATTACAAGGAGAGGGGTGGGTGTGTGTCTTGAAGCTAAGAGAGAACCAGTGAGACAGCCATTACAAGGAGAGGGGTGGGTGTGTGTCTTGAAGCAAAGAGAGAACCAGTGAGAGAGCCATTACAAGGAGAGGGGTGGGTGTGTGTCTTGAAGCTAAGAGAGAACCAGTGAGACAGCCATTACAAGGAGAGGGTGGATAGGTTCCGTTCCTACCTGGAAGACCCCTGGAACTTCTGGTGAAGACGGGGGCAAAGACGGCAAGCAGCACGCCCAGAACAATCAGTACTTTCATCACGGCCATTTTTCTTTGGGTTATGTTCAATTGACTGGGGGACACAACAGTCATCAGTGAAACATTGAAAAACCTCAACCAAACCAAACTGAGCAAAACAAATGTTGCACCAAAAATGTGCCAGATAGTAATTAAAGTGGGCAGCCTTTAAAGGCACAGTAAGCCTCCCGTAAACCATCACAGATACGGTCAGGCTTTTACACACAGTACAAACACCCTTTCATTTAAACACTCACCGATTGAGAACATCCTAGGTGCCCTCCGTAAAGAGCCAACAATTTTCAACGAATTTATTTTTGCTTGGTTTATCTTACCCCTGAGCCATCGTGAACCCGTGTGATCCAGTTTCCCTTTTTCACAATGTAGTCGTCAGTTAGTCATTTGAATGCGACTCAATGTGAGCTTATCTACAATAGCACGTTTTTATGCACAAAACAAACGGCTGTGGTTCACAAGAACTCTAGCGATGGCTTTTCACTGTTGAGAGGAACGGCGATATGCCGCGTAAACCCGGCGTCGTCTGCTACGACCCTTGCGTGACCCTGCTGCCGGGCTTTTCTTTTTTCAAACTTTCACAACTTCGAATTGCACTGATCTTGTCTTGATGAAAAAAGAATTCTTTTATGATTAAAGAATGTTTGTGTAACAAGCTGTCAATTTATTATTTAGATTTTAAAAGTTAGGTCGAGCGCAAAAACGCACCACGGTCCAAAAACATTCTGATAATCATCGATCCACGGCTATCGCCAGTTTAAGGGAAGTAACTCATTTTTGACCTGAGTTCAGGATGGGTCCAAAAAGTGTTCGAGACAATCTGCAAAATTAATTCTTTAAAAATTGCTCGCTCTTTACGTAGGGCACCTAGGATGTTCCCGTTTGGTGAACGTTCAAATGGAAGGGTGTGTGTACTGTGTGTAAAAACCTGACAGTATCTGTGATGGTTTACGGGAGGCTTACTGTCCGGGCGTGATTTCCGGGATATTCATCACAGCCGTCCAGCTCCAAAACGAGGCGCCATTGTTGTAAGGGCCAAGTCCACGAAAATAAATTCTTTGAAAATTTCTCACGCTCGACAGAAAGCAGCCAGAATGTTCCCGTTCAGTGAGCGTTTAAATGGAAGTATGCTTGTGCTGTATGTAGACGCTCGGGGAGCTCTGTGATGGTTTACGGGAGGCTTACTGTGCCTTTAAAAAGCGTTTGGCAAAGAAAGCTTGAACGTGCGACGGGAATGAATGTTTTAGGTGGGGTACGAAAATGTGTGTAGTGGGTGTTTGTTCCCAGTTTAGTTTAAACGCTTGAGGTCCAAGCCCGTTACCCACTCAATTTTCCTTCAGCTCCCAGAAGTGCTTGAGAGTGAAAAATAGCTAACACTCTAGGAGACCACAGACCACACCACACTGTTAATTCAAAAATAGCTAACACTCTAGGGGTCACAGAACCCAGACCACACTGTTAATTCAAAAATAGCTAACACTCTAGGGGTTACAAAACCCAGACCACACTGTTCATTCAAAAATAGCTAACACTCTAGGGGTCACAAAACCCAGACCACACTGTTAATTCAAAAATAGCTAACACTCTAGGGGTCACAAAATCCAGACCACACTGTTAATTCAAAAATAGCTAACACTCTAGGGGTCACAAAACCCTGACCACACTGTTAATTCAGAGTGTAGAGCTGCTTTCCTCGTGTATTTTTTATGTTCATTCATGTATTGTACACTTGGCAATAAATTATCTATCTATCTATCAAAACAACAACACAATAACCGACCACCCAGTTGGTTAGTTACATTGTTAGTTCGTTAGTTGTTAGGTAGTCACGACCGTGTTAGTTAGCTAGTTAGTTAGAATGTTATTTAGTTAGTTAGTTGATTTGCTCTTCCAGTTTTGCTTGCAAATTGTAAAGTTATGATGTTGCGCTATATAAATGCTCATTTATTATTATTATTATTATAAACAAGCAATCGAATCAACCGGGTAACTAACAAGGACCTAATTAACCACCAAGCAATGTTCTAAGAGCTTTCCAACACGCCCCCCCCCCCACCCCCACCCCCCACCCCCCTCCCCTCCCGCCCACTGCCGTCACCCTGCGAGTAAAACTGTTGCCATCACCACTACATGGGTGGGAGCCAAACATGTTGCCAGGACTGAACATTTTGGAAGGCCGGGGTCCAGGGGCCGCTAAGGCTCCGGCGGGGTGCAGGGGCAACGCCCTTGCCCCCGTCGCGATATAACCTTAAACGGTTGAAAACGACGTTAAACACCAAATAAAGAAAGAACGCCCTTGCTAGGGGGTCAAGGGGAGCCGAAAATGAATTTTAGCATTTTAGGGAGGGTCTAGGTGGCCTCTCCTGACTTTAAATTTTAGAACAAACAAGCTTTTTGGAGATGCATAATATATACATCTTGTAAACTTGAAGGTTTTTGTAACTGACCAGCTGAAAATTAATTTTATCATTTCATGAGGGGGCTATTTTGAGCCTCTGCTGGCTTTAAAACTGATAACAGCAAACAAACAACAACAAATGGGGGAGGGGGGAATGCACAAAATCAAGAACCTCTATTCTTGAAGATGTTGTATCACTCTTGCTTAAGGGGTCTACAAAAACAAGTGGTAAACATATTTCAAGAAGGGTTTTTAGAAGCCCCTATACAGTCAAGGGAAAACCAGTCCCTGGCCTGTCTAAAAAAAAAATCCGGGTGAGGGATTTTTCAGCAAGCGAGAGTGAAGATAAAGAGGGAACATTTTTTTCTGCGCGCGAGCTAGCAAGCAGGATGTCTCAGGACTGTATAAGCTTAAACAAAATCTTAAAATTGAAGATGCACAAAAGTAAAAAATCTTGTAAACTTGAAGGTATTTGTAACTAACCAGCTGAAAGTGAATTTTTTAGCAATTCAAGAGTTGATATTTGAGCCTCTCCTGGCTTTAAAACTGAAAACAGCACACACTTTTTTTTCTTTTTTTTGGGGGGAGGGGGGGGATGAATGCACAAAATCAAAAACCTCTATATTTAAAGGGGTTTGGTTGCATCACTCTTGCTAGGGGGGTCTACAAAAACAAGTGGTAAACAAATTTCAAGAAGGGTTTTAGAAGCGGCTTAAACAAAAACTTAAAATTGGAGATGCACATAATTACAATTTTGTGTAAACTTGAAGGTATTTAATTTCATCACTTAGTTTTGTCTTTGTTTAAAACAAATGTCTACTGCATTAAAGAAAAATCGCCATGCAAACAAACCAAACACAGAAATTAACAGTCACCTCCCTTGTACTACACATTT
Organism: Littorina saxatilis; assembly: GCF_037325665.1. Taxonomy (NCBI): domain Eukaryota; kingdom Metazoa; phylum Mollusca; class Gastropoda; order Littorinimorpha; family Littorinidae; genus Littorina; species Littorina saxatilis. The sequence continues at coordinate 39,182,883 of NC_090245.1, read as the reverse complement.
TTCATTGCAGGTGGTATATTTTTAAATAATTGTTGAACCATAGCTTGAACCAAATGAGAAACAAGTTTCAAGTCAGTTTCAATTGGACACCTTCAAAAGGGCTAACTAATCAGGTAAGAAAAGAAGAAAGTTTAGACAAAAACAGAAACCGCCAGAGTTATATCCCTTGTTAATGCTATACACAGTCTGCTGATGTTGCTTTTCAATTCATCATTTCAGGAGTAATATTCTAAAATGATTGTTGAATCATAGCTTGAATTAAAAGAAAAAAAAAGTGATCGACAAGAAGAAGAAGAAAAGAAAAATATGTTATAATTAAGTTTGTCTCCCTTGCTAACTTTCTTAAGGACTCAATGTATCAGAAGCTAAATACTACTGATTCATAGATCAGGAATGCAAGTTTTCTTAACCACACCACTGAAGGTCTCTGAATACCTGCAAGAAGGGTATATGAAGATGTGGGTGAACCGAATTTTTAAATAGATATCAACTAAGAGGCCACATTCCCCAAAATGACATGACATTGCTGCCCCCTACATGTCACTAAAACGTTATTGAGATGGTCTGGGCCATGGTTGAAAGGTGGCTGACCTGGCACAACCACATGGTCACACAAACCCAGTGTAAACACCAGCCGGGGATTAACAAAAAAAAAAGATATAAAAAAAAGTAATAATAATTTTTAAAAAATTAAATGTTAAATAACAAATTAAAAAATTTAAATGCCCAAATTCTTCCTGGGACGGAAATCCGTCTAGGACGGAAGAAATCACACCCCTGCGTATCGTATTCAACAAGTGCAGAAAATACTACTTACCTTTTTGACGTTGCCTTCTCAATGGAAATATGCCTACAGACCAAACATGTATTTGCTGCCCAATATATAAGGTACTTCTGAATTTAACGAATAAATCCCCAGCTTACTTTCATGCATATAGGATTTAAATAAATAAGCCAAGAAAATGTGGATATGCGGAGAGGGCTGACAACTACTCCGTGTACATATCCCCTTGAGCCTTCAGCTGCGCTTAAGTTGTCTATTCATTTTCTAAATTATCATGTTTCGTTCACTTTCTTGCAAAGAGTCTAACAATGCAATTTTGCGACGAATTAGATGTTATCACTGTCCTTGTCGTTTGGTGTAAGACAAACAAATCCGTAATGCGTGAAGCAGATGTACTCGATCAGGTCCCGCACACGAACTACCGTAAAGTACCTTGTAAACGCCCGCTCCTTTTGTACAACGCAATAGTTCGCAACAAAAAAGGGGCGAGCGTTTGGTGGAAACTGTACCCTGTGCAGGAGCATTTCCTCGTTATGATGGCGATATTGGGTCCATGAAAACCTAAAGAATGATTCAAGATCTGCTTTTCCAGAACGAATGTCAGCAGTTTAAGCGAATAAACAAAATTCACTTGTAAAGAAGCGCGATACAAAAAGTCAGATTAATACAAATAATAGCCAATTTACTTCACTGACTAAATTCACCCACAGAAGACATGTATAGAACGCGTTTGGGGGACAGCCGCGTGCCTTGAGATGGCCCAGCATGTAAAAGGCCAGTCTGTTAATTCACTCCTTCTCGTCATCTAAATACCTCAAAGTGGGATTTGTACTTTTCCACTTCAAAAAAGTCTCCCAACTCTTCATCTTATCATGAGCATTGTTTTCCCGATGATAACGGCACATCTTCTACAAGAATGCCCGCTGCGGGAGAAGAAAAACTTGACTAAATGTAAAAAGAAGCACAGGAGAAGCTGTTTTGCGACCAGGTGGCCCTAAAGAAGATTGCGGCATTCGTGCGTGCCACAGGGGTATGAATTGAAGAAATGTATAAGAACACAAGAATGTATGAATGACAAAGAACAAATGTTTATTTTTGAATGTTTTATGTATGTTTTATTACGGACACAAAAGCTCAGCAATGCAATTTCTCTTTTAGAGATTAATAAAGTTATTGTATTGTAATGTATTGTATTGTATGTCTAGAAGGAGCAAACGAAAAGAAGAAGAGAGGAAGCATTGTTTTCTAGATACCCCAGTGCTGAGAGTGTGAACTCAACCGTATACAACTCGCTGCACGGCATCTGGTCACTGTTCCCTGGGATGAATGTCTGCTCTGCTAACGGGACTCTATGATTTAGGAACAGTTATTAAAGAGAACATTGCCCTCAACCGAACTGTCTGCATTGCTAACGGGACTCTATGATTTCAGAACAGTTATCACAGTAAAGATTGCCCTCAATCGAACTGTCTGCTTTGCTAACGGGACTCTATAAGTAATGAACTGTTATCAAAGACAACAGTCATTTCCCCGGTTAAAGTAGGAGTGTCCGTCTGCTTGGTGGCAGGTGGTGGTCAGATGGCAGGGGGGGGGGGGGGAGGTGGGCGGTCGTTTACATGATACTAGGCGCTTACAAGACCTGTCTGTCTGTCCGTCCGTCCATCTGTCTGTCTGTCCGTCTGTCTGTCCGTCTGTCTGTCCGTCTGTCCGACTGTCTGTCTGTCTGTCTGTCCGTCCGTCCGTATGTCCGTCCGTCCGTCTGTCTGTGTGTCCGTCCGTCTGTCTGTCTGTCTGTCCGACCGTCTGTCTGTCTATCTGTCTGTCCGTCTGTGTGTCTGTCTGTCTAACTGTCATTTCTTGTCGCTGTGGTCAGACACTATCTCTGCGTGGAATCAGGTAGCCACCAGCCAGACACTGTCACTGTGACAGGCACTTTTTCTACACACGTTTCTCTGAGTGGCTCAGGAATTGTTTTTTGTTGTGTGGTTTTTTTTCTGTTTTTGTGGATTTTTTTTTTACATTTTTTTTTTTTACGTGTATATGCTGTACATTACAGGACATCACCCAAACAAGGGGACAAAAGCATAAAGCAGAAACCCACTTGGACAATTACAACACACATGGGGTGGGTGGGTGGGCCATATCAGGGCGGTGCTGCTTTGACATATAATGTGCGCCACACACAAGACAGAAGTCGTAGCACATGCTTCATGTCTCATCCAGTCACATTATTCTGACACCGGACCAACCAGTCCTAGCACTAACCCCATAATGCCAGACGCCAGGCGGAGCAGCCACTAGATTGCCAATTTTAAAGTCTTAGGTATGTATGACCCGGCCGGGGTTCGAACCCACGACCTCCCGATCACGGCGCGGACGCCTTACCACTAGGCCAACCGTGCCGGTATACTCGGTACTGAAACCATCTCAGACAAGTATGTTTTGTTGTTTTAAAAACATGTTAAAAAATAACCTTCAACAGTTTAAAGATTCAGACCATTTTTCCATGCATTTTGGGACCATAACATGTTCAGTCAATTGTTGGTAAACAAGTTGTGTCTTACATTTACAAATACATTTCCACACAATGGGCTCTGTCATAATAAAATGTTTATCAAATTCTAAACCGAATTTTCTCTGATATTTTTTAACAGCCTGGATTACACCTTCATACAATACAAAATCTCCTCGCGCATTTGGATACCTAATTTTAAATGCATTATAGGATAAATATTCATTTTGTCCCAAAATACGACCAATCCGAACAATTCCATTGTCAATCCAGTTTTTAATGTACACTGTCTTTTTATCTCTATGAATATTATAATGTAAACATTCTGATACAAAATCGTTGAAGGTTGTAGGGTCACATTTTCCATGGAATGTTTTATAATGTTTCATTACATCGGTCTAAAACGGGTTATCCATTTTCTGCATCAAAACATTTGCAAATTCTTCTCCTCTCATATTAATTGTTATAACAGATGGACATGCGTTGAACAATAATCTTGATATTAATCCAGTAAGACCAACAACTCTTTTTAACCAAACAATTTTTAGAGATGACAGAAAACATTTCACGTCAATTATCTTTAGGCCCCCCCAAAAAAAAAGTCTGTTTACGGTAACATAGGCAACAAAAATAGGGTCGGTAGGTCGGGATATTTTTTTTTTTTTTGGTGCCAAAAAACAAAGACCTTTTTTTTTTCTTTTTTTTCCAAAATGCCAAAAAAAAGTCTAGGGTCGCGCGAAAAAATAGGGTCGGTCGGGATACCGTAAACAGACTATATATTTGTTTTGTGTGCCTTAGTCCCCCATCTTCATAAGGTTGGGTGACCGTAATTCTTTTAATCTTATCTCTTTTTCCATCCCAAAGAAATGGCTCAGGGATTTGGTCACACCACATCTGCTGCAGATACCTGAGCTCCCTGAGCTTCAACTTGTGTGTGAATTAACTCGATATGATGCGAAGCAGGCCGGATCAGGTGGATCAGTCGAATGACTTAAAAGTATGAAAGACAGAGAGGTGAAGAATACAACGTCTTAATTTGGTTTAACTTAATTAGAGCGGCGGAATTTACTTTTGAATGTTTACAATCTCTCAACGGATCTATTCAGTTTAAACAACTTTTATGGATCTCAGAGCTGGTTTTAGAAAACTATCAGTTGACAATTAATTGTCAAGTGGAAAGGCAGGTTTTGTGTGCGTACCTGTAACGCTACGTGTCATTTGCGCTGCGTGTCGCGATCACTACGTCGGTCGATTATTGCTATATTTCATTTGCATACGTGTGTTGGCGCCTTATCTGACACGACTCTCCTTATCTGAACTTTTTATAATACACGTTCTTATACCTTTTTATTTTGTTTTTTACATTTAGTCAAGTTTTGACTAAATGTTTTAACATAGAGGGGGGAATCGAGACGAGGGTCGTGGTGTATGTGTGTGTGTGTGTGTCTGTGTGTGTATGAGTGTGTGTGTGTGTGTCTGTGTGTGCGTGTGCGCGTGCGTGTGTGCGCGCGCGCGCGCGTGTGTGTGTGTGTGTGTGTGTGTGTGTGTGTGTGTGTGTGTGTGTGTGTGAATGTTTTCAGTAACGAATTCCGTAAATAAAATAACAAAGCATACACAAATAAACAACTGAATAGTGTTGATTTTTATTTCATTTCTGAATGTAGCGTCGTCAACGCCAAGCCCCCCAGCAGCAGTTGCATCCCCAGCCATTAATTTGGCACGCGGTGTTCTTGCACTTGCATACTCTGCGCTCTCGGTCCATGTTCTGTATCGCTTCAACCTGCTCCATCCCCTGCATGTCTTCCGCCAGGGATTCTGTGAACATATACACGCCATTTAAAACCCTATTCCATCTCAGAGCAGATTTACGTGTTTAATCAACGTTGTAGTCTAATTGAACTGCAAAAGTCAGTACACGCTGGATCATTCAAGCGTCTCAGAGAAAAATTCAGCTATTATTGGTCGCATAATGTGTTTCAATTCATGTTTTTCCATATCCCATTGATTCAAATTTGCAAAACTGACTTGAATAATACAATCAAGTTGTTGTCTATTAGGGTCTGTTTTCTACCGTCATCCTTGTTCATATTAAAGGCACACTCAGCTTCTCGTAAACCATCAGTTTCTGGTCACAGACATTGTCAGGCTCTTACACACAGTACAACATGAGAACATACTAGGTGCCCTCCGTAAAGAGCGAGCATTTTTCAAAGAATTTATATTTGCGTGGCCACCCGGATTGTCTCACAGACAATCGGACGCCTCGTTTTGGCGCTAGAACTAACTTTTATAATCTAAATAATAAATTGACAGCTTGTAACACAAACATTCTTAAATCATAACAGATTTCTTTTTTTATCAAGACAAGATCAGTACAACTCGAAGGTTTGAAAGTTTTAAAAAAAGGGAGCCCGGAAGCACGTCACGCAAGGTCGTGTTTCTAAAGCAGATGAACTTTCTGCATGCCGCTGCTTTCTTTTAAATCTACCGCGGCTGATAAGTTCGTGTGACTCGCAGTTGTTTTCTGCATTTTAGATTCAGAGGTACACAATTACGTGCTATTCCAGATACAGTGAGTCGCATTCAAATCACAAACTGACGACGAAATTGTGAGAGAGAAAAAAAGGAAAGTGTGTGACACGGGTTCACGATGGCTCAGGAGTAAAATAAACCACACAATCTGGTGTGTGGTTTACGCAAGCTAAATAGCCATTCAAACGAACTGTGGCATTTAATGCTGTTAAATGCTATTGCAAGTGTGTTCCATAAGGTTAGAACTGCTTTTTTCGTGAGAAGATTTAAATCGTTATGTAAACAATTTGAGGCAGACTGGGCCTTTAATTTCTGATTTGAATCTGATACTCAGGTTTTAATATAACACATTTGCTCAAAAGCAAGTATGTTCAGTAGTTTTCTACAACTATACTCTCTCTCCCTCTCTCTCGCTCTCTTACTCTCTCTCTCTCTCTTTGTCTCTGTCTCTCACTCTGTCTCTCTATGTGTGTCTCTCTCTCTCTGTCTCTGTCTCTCTCCCTCTCTGTTTCTCTCTCTCTCTTTCTCTCTCTCTCTCTCTTTCTCTCTCTCTCTCTCTCTTCTCTCTCTCTCTCTCTCTCTCTCTCTCTCCCTCTCTCTCTCTCTCTCTCTCTCTCTCTCTCTCTCTCTCTCTCTCTCTCTCTCTCTCTCTGTCTCTCTCTCTCTCTCGTGTATATTGTACAAGACCGAAAAACAATGGAGAAGAAGGAGAGAGTGAAGAAGAAAATTTAAAAAACAATCATACAGGAACAGAGTATTGAATGAACCCAGGTTATAAACACAAAATATACATCGGGAAAACGATAGCTTACCGTCGGCTAGCACTGCTACAGTCACCGCTGCCACCAGGAATACGAAGCACACAATGAACTTCATTCTGAAACGGGACAACGGAGACAGGATTTCGTCGACAGAAATCTGTAACACACACACACACACACACACACGCACACACACACACACACACACAAACACACACACACACACACACACACACACACACACACACATACACACACGTAAACACACACACACAGAAAAAGTCACAATACCTGGCAGGTTTATAAGGAGTTGCAATCTGTTCGGTATGAGAAGACCTTGTTTATACGTGTCAACCAGCTCTTTTTTACATTTAGTCAAGTTTTGACTAAATGTTTTAATCGGGAATCGAAACGAGGGTCGTGGTGTATGTGTGTGTGTGTGTGTGTGTGTGTGTGTGTGTGTGTGTGTGTGTGTGTGTGTGTGTGTGTGTGTGTGTGTGTGTGTGTGTATGTATGTGTGTGTGTGTGTACTCGAGTCATAGATCCACGTCTATGGTTTTTGGTCCGATACTCACGAATACGGATACACTAGAAGCCTGTATCTCCCTGTATTAGCACTTTATACTTTTGAAGGATAGATGTGATTGTTGGTTTAAGTATTCCCAGCGGATCCTGCATGTCT
>NC_090245.1:39165612-39170612 GCF_037325665.1 Littorina saxatilis | reverse complement strand
TTGCACGCGTGTGTACTTTTGTGCCTGAGTGTGTCGGGGATACTCCTTTCCCTTATCACTTTGGCGTCAAAAGCACAGTCAGCCTCCCGTAAACCATCACAGATACTGTCAGTCTTTTACACACAGTACAAACACCCTTCCATTTGAACGCTCACCGAACGGAAACATCCTGGCTGCTTTCCGTCGAGAGTGAGACATTTTCAAAGAATGTATTTCCGTGGACCGTCTGTTCTACAATCAGGCGCCTCGTTTTGGTGCTAGAACTAACTTTCAAAATCTAAATAATAAATTGACAGCTTGTAACACAAACATTCTTAAATCATAAAAGATTTCTTTTTTCGTCAAGACAAGATCAGTACAATTCGAAGTTTTGAAAGTTTTAAAAAAGATAGCCCGGAAGCAGGGTCACGAAAGGTCGTGTCTCAAAGCAGACGATTTTTCTGAATAGCGCTCGCTTTCTTTGAAGCCAGCCGCCGCCGACAAGACTATAGTTCGTGTGACTCGCAGCCGTTTGTTGCGTTTTAGAATCAGAGGTACACCATAACGTGCTATTGCAGATACTGCCAATCGCATTGAAATCACAATCTGACGACTAAATTGTGTAAAAAAATAAAGTGGATCACACGGGTTCACGATGGCTCAGGGGTTAGATAAACTACGAAATCTGGTGTGTGGTTTACGCGAGCTAAATAGCAATTCAAACGAACTGTTTCATTTAATGCTATTAAATGCTATTGCAAGTGTGTTCCATCAGGTTAGAACTGCTTTTTTCATTAGAAGATTTAAATCGTTTTGTAAACCATTTGAGACATACTGGGGCTTTAATGTCGACGAAAGCAGCAAACTATCAGTATTCGTACGCACGCATTAGCCTTCAGGCGGGTATTCATCTGTTTGCACTGGAGTGAACTTACGCAAAGAACACTCTTTTTCTTTCTATCAGCGTACTTTCTGACAGGTCACGTCCATGTAGAATGCAAAACTGGATAACTTTCTTCCGAGCCTGTCTTTCTCACCTTCTGAATTATTTGCCGAGACTCGATCTTCTTCGTAGTAGTCTCGGCCTGGCACGATTTATCGTTTGAGCGATTATTGTTAAATCGGAGAATGCAAAACTGGATAACTTTCTTCCGAACCTGTCTTTCTCACCTTCTGAATTATTTGCCGAGACTCGATCTTCTTCGTGGTAGTCTCGGCCTGGCACGATTTATCGTTTGAGCGATTATTGTGAAATCGGAGTCTCCGCAAGCATTTGGAGTGGCTCGGTTTTATGTTTCCGTGCAACTTGTTACTGGAATTGGCTTCGTCGACGGCAGAAGACATTTTAAAAAGGGGTTATTTTAGGTCACATAAGGTCAATAACATTCGAGAGGATAATAACACAATCGCACGAGTCGTCCATACTTGTAATTCTACGTATTCATCATTGTTTGCGTCTCTGTGTGAACGAGACGACCATATCGATTGAAAATCATATCTGCTGACGTTGGTGAATGTTGTAAAGGAATGTGTTTTTTGTGAGCACAGAAGAACCTAATTCTAAGATGTCAAAAATTATTTATTGAAACGTTAAACATACACAAAAGTGAAAGATGCAGGGCCGGACCCAGGGGGGGGGGGGGGGGGGTTCCAGGGGTTCCGGAACCCCACCCCTGGAAAAAGCATGTACCTTGCTTTGAGTGTTGTTTTTTTTACTAGTTTTAGCACCACAACAATGCTGCTCTTAACCCTCAAAACAAGGCCCAGAATGCTCCAGATTGCACAGATTTTAACCGTTTTTCAATAATTTTTCCGGGGGAGCATGCCCCCGGACCCCCCTAGTTCGCGTGCCTGCTTTGCAGGCGCGCGCTTGTGGCTTCGCCACTTCGCTGAATTGCCCCCCCAAAAAAGGAGGACCCCCCCCCCCCCTTACAACTCATTTGGTCCGGCCCTGATGCACACATGTGTCCCGTTATATGTCAAAGCAGCACCGCCCTGATATGGCCCTTCGTGGTCGGCTGGGCGTTAAGCAAACAAACAAACACGTGTGTCCACCTTATGGTCTTTAAAGAGAACGGTCAAATAAATTATAATGAGATAATAAACACAAAAGAAACTTAACTCAGAAAAAGCGTTGTTTGTTAACTTTCCGGATTGCGACATTGTTGGTGTTTGTTTGTTTGTTTGCTTGGTCATTGAGCTCGATCAGAAGAAGGCATTCGTATCATAAAACAGGGGAACTGGCAATCGTGATTTATTATTATTATTATGGTGAGCTTATATAGCGCGAACCACAATTAACTGTGCTCTCCGCGCTTTACATACTAATTTCTGCCGTGTGAAATGGAATTTTTTACAGACAGACAGACAAACAAACATTTTTTACACACAATATATAACGCATTCACATCGACCAGCAAACCTCAAGCCTGTTAGGCGAAACTTTACCTTTCACGGCCTTTATTCCAAGTCACACGGGTATTTTGATGGACATTTTTATCTATGCCTATACAATTTTGCCAGGAAAGACCCTTTTGTCAATCGTGGGATCTTTAACGTGCACACCCAATATAGTGTACACGAAGGGACCTCGGTTTTTCGTCTCATCCGAAAGACTAGCACTTGAACCCACCACCTAGGTTAGGAAAGGGGGGAGAAAATAGCGGCCTGACCCAGAGTCGAACACGCAACCTCTCGATTCCGAGCGCAAGTGCGTTACCACTCGGCCACCCAGTCCATTTGTTAGCCTCCCGGTCGTAAAAAGTGTGAGATTATTTTGCAAGGCCCAGAAGCTCTGAGAAGCGTTTCAAATGGTTTTGTTTACGCAAAAAGAAGACTTTTTATTCTTATTATTCTCCTGGTTTGTTAAATTGTTTCGTGTTTTGTTTTGTTTTTAGCTTAGAGCATCCATTTCCGTACACACAAAACCAACCGTTTGTCAAATTTCACCCTCCATAGCAGATGTCTTTTTGTGTTACTTGTCACGTTTCCGGTTTATTTTGGTAGCGTTCTCCCTTGTTTCTGACCCATTGTTGCGCATACATGCATTCATTATCTATGAGACGGAATGCGCAGCGAGAATTCTTCTCCATTTTCCACTCAAGAAATATAGAAGTCAAGTGTGGGAGCATACTATTATCTGCCAAAATGAAGTGGGCCAGCCATGGAAGGCAGAAAGGAAGTATCAGATTCCCCATTACCATCACAAAGGACCAAGGGTGTGAGATAGCATTAGCGTTGACATTATAGCAACACAAAGGAACGAAAACTTTAATGGGTCATGTGCATTCAGTTTGCCCCTGGGGAACTTTGCACGGTTTTTTGGACTCATTTTCCTCTCAGCTTTTCAGCAGAGTAGGGGAAGGGCTTCTAATATGGACCGGTTCCTAATATGGACCACCTCCTGTTCTGAAACTAACGGCGCTAGAGCGCTCAAAAAAAGTTTTATTCGCTGTATTCACCCTCTCTGGATAACTTGCACGTGTCAAAACAGTTTCAGAATCACAAATCTCAAAACCGTTAGGCTTTTTCTCCTTTTTTCACTTTTGGCAGCGTTCACTCTAAATTTGCTGTCTAAAACGGACTCGTTTCTGTCCACAGCCAAAGCTTTTATCACACAAAAATTGCTTTTTATGACAGCTAAGACCTCATTTGTTGCATTTTAGCAGTGTTGACCCCGAGTTTCTACTGCAAACAAAAAATAATAGCAAAATCTCAAAGTATGTGCGAGTCCCCTAATATGGACCACCTTCAACAAATCGAAGACAATAAAAGCTAAAGGCTATTTTCATTAATTCATTAAGAAGCTTGCTGGAAATAACCTATAACTAGCCTTCGAGATTTAGCAAAAATATAACAAAAAGTCTTCTTTTCGTGGAAGTTTATAATTTCACTTATTTTTACTCTGTTTTTGATAAGCTTCTTTAGTTTCCTGGTGTGCTTCAAATAATGCTCTCATCAACCCGAAACAGATAAATCCAGAGCATATTTTAATTTGGCTGACTTGTACACTAAGTTGTTTCATGTTATTTTGAAATATAGGGGGCTTTTTACAGTGATTCGTGAAGGCCGCTTCACTGGTCCATATTAGGCGCCCAGGCTCCTAATATGGACCCTTTGTGATTTTTTCTGTATTTGATTTTTGCTGAATGTCTATCAAAGCTATTTCACTCTAATTAGGCCTAACGGTTAACCTAAGAGAGAAGGACTACCAAGCACAAAATGAAACTTCTTCGGAAGAAAACAAGCTAGTTATCAGCATGAAACAAAAAGTGGTCCATATTAGGGGCCCTTCCCCTACTATAAACGAAAGAGGGGAACGGTCATGACGAATTTGACGATGTGTATCCCTTATGTCAGCAAAGCAAGTCAGAAAGAACAAAGTAACGGGGGTTGATTTTGGGCTAACTGGATCGGAATGGGGATGAAGTGTTCACCCTACATGTTTTGTTTTTCACGTAGAGAGTTTGCCAAATCACAATAACGATGGTCGTGCGTGTCTGCCTGCATACCTGCTTGCGTGCGAGTTATGTGTCTTGCTGGTTTTTAAATCGTTTGGTCTTGATTCCTTCTTCCATTCTTTCTACTTGCTCAATCGTATCCTTGTTTCTCCTCTCCAAGGGTTCATTCTTTCAATCACTAAATAATGACATGACCTGGTCGGAAAAAGATTGGTTGCGAGAGACGATGCTTTCTATGCACGCAGTATTCTGCATTGTTTCCACAGGAGCAATACTTCTCCCGACCTGACACGTGAGTTTACCTTCTGACACAGTTCTCTGTATGCCACCAAAAGTCGTTTGATCTGATTTCGCTAAGAAATCCTGAGATCGCCATTCTATGCAGGCATTCATGACACATTCTGCGCATATTTCAGCTAGAAATGTATGCTAATATATTCGCTAAAGGGTGGAGTGAGGTCAAGAGAGTGTGTATTTGCGTCTGCGGCTTTTTATGGGGAGTGACACTGCTGTGCTGTGGATGTGTTGTGTGTGTAATATCTAAGTACATTTATAACACTG
>NC_090245.1:39160612-39163112 GCF_037325665.1 Littorina saxatilis | reverse complement strand
TGTGTGTGTGTATGTGAGTGTGTGTGGGGGGGGGGGGATGGGGCTGACTTGCTTTGTGTGTGTCTCTGTCTCTGCTTGAATGCCTAGCCTGTCAGTCTGTTTATATGTCTGTTTTGCACTGTCTCTCTCTTTCTTTGTCTATGTCTGTCTCTCTCTCTCTCTCTCTCTCTCTCTCTCTCTCTCTCTCTCTCTCTCTCTCTCTCTTTCTCTCTTTCTCTTTCCCCGGCACCCGTTTTAATCACGGACCAGGTACAGAGAGCAGAGAGATTAGTTCGTAATGTTTACTAATTAAGCTTTACGTGACTGCACGGATATTGAGCTACTGGGGAAAGTTTGTACCGGAACTTGCGTTCCGATGAGAAGTTTGTCTGTGGCCTTGGACCCCTGAGGTTGTATCAGATACTTTCCTTTCCGTGCAGACGATCTTCGGGATTCCAATTCAGATCTGACCATGCTTTTACTTGGGACGAGACCATCTCTCCACTTCAGTTGTCACACACCAAGCATGAACAGCCCGGGTGTCCTCTGTGCACAATGAATTAATTTCTTAAAAGTTTTGTTGTATTTCAAGACCACATTTTGAATGAAAACATGCTCAGCAAGTATCATGCAAAGTTCCCTTGTCAGAGTATCAAAAGAACTATTTTCAGGTCCCAGTATGATGTAGTTGTCAAACTGGCACGCGGTGGCTCATGAATGTAGATGTTTTTTTGGGAAAAGGAACTTAGGAATGGGGAAGTAGGGGATGAGATGGGGGGGGGGTAAAGGGCGGCGCAAATGTGTGTGTCAAGTTGTCAAGTTGGCAAGAAAGAGCAGTGAAGGACAAAGTGTGATCTGGGCTTACGTTTTCCGAGGGAAATGTCGAGCTTGTCACGAGGTTTTTTTTCTCTCCAAACTCTGCCCTTACGTGTATATTTCGTTTGTGGGGGGAGGGGGGGTGGGGTTGCTTGAAACTAGGAAGATATTCTCAGGAATATTCCTGATGATGAATTTCAACGGGCCTCGGTCGTTAGTATAGACAAACATCGACGGTCTCAGTCGGTATAGTACACAGTATCGACGGTCTCAGTCGGTATAGTACACAGTATCGACGGTCTCAGTCGGTATTGTACACAGTATCGACGGTCTCAGTCGGTATAGTACACAGTATCGATGGTCTCAGTCGGTATCGTACACAGTATCGACGGTCTCAGTCGGTATAGTACACAGTATCGACGGTCTCAGTCAGTATAATACACAGTATCGACGGTCTCAGTCGGTATAGTACACAGTATCGACGGTCTCAGTCGGTATTGTACACAGTATCGACGGTCTCAGTCGGTATAGTACACAGTATCGATGGTCTCAGTCGGTATCGTACACAGTATCGACGGTCTCAGTCGGTATAGTACACAGTATCGACGGTCTCAGTCAGTATAGTACACAGTATCGACGGTTTCAGTCGGTATAGTACACAGTATCGACGGTCTCAGTCGGTATAGTACACAGTATCGACGGTCTCAGTCGGTATAGTACACAGTATCGATGGTCTCAGTCAGTATCGTACACAGTATCGACGGTCTCAGTCGGTATAGTACACAGTATCGACGGTCTCAGTCGGTATAGTACACAGTATCGACGGTCTCAGTCGGTATAGTACACAGTATCGACGGTCTCAGTCGGTATAGTACACAGTATCGACGGCGTTGCGCTGATTTTTGTACCCAGTTCAATTTTAAGTCGGATTTTACGATCCGCTTCGCGTAACGCATCAAAGTATGAGGTTTTCAATGATTCAGCAATCTCACTTTCCATTGCCGACGTTCCAAAGTGCAGGGTGTTTTTTGTTAGGTATTTGGGAAATCCGACGACAACATTTTTTTGATACTTGAGCAATATCAATTGAAGGTTTTAGTCAGACTTCGCAACACGTTTTGGTGACAGAATGATACTGCCTCTTTAAGTAAAAATGATTGCCCTTTGTGTGTTGTTCTCGTTCACGAGTTGTTTGACCTTTTGCTCGTCGACGCTGTTTTTCAAGTACTTTGCATGGTCAACGTACTTAACGATTTCGTGAACTGTATTTTTTCGTGCGTTGAACAAGAAGTATACCCTTCCAGGTTACGAAAGTGCTTCATGCGTAGTTATCAGATGTTTTGATTGTCGTCGTAGCGTACTGTTCGTAATTCGTGTGGGTAATCGCCCTTGGTTTAGTCATTAGACTGCTTGGCTGTTCATGAACTTCATAAACAAGGTAGGCAGACAGACACAAGCACAGACAGACAGACCGACAGACCGACCGACCGACAGACATACATACATACATACAGACAGACAGACAGACAGACAGACAGACAGACAGACAGACAGACAGACAGACAGACCGACCGACCGACCGACATGCATACAGACAGACAGACAGACAGACAGACCGACCGACCGACCGACCGACCGACCGACCGACCGACAGACATACATACATACAGACAGACCGACAGACAGACCGACAGAGATAGAGTAA
>NC_090245.1:39139945-39154945 GCF_037325665.1 Littorina saxatilis | reverse complement strand
TACGTGTTCCAACTCATGCGTGTCGCAGCTCTATGTCCGCTCGCCCTTCCGTCTGTCTGTCTGTCGGTCGGTCTTGTCTGTCGGTCTGTCTGTCTGTCTGTCTGCCGAAGAACTGAATTTGTGAGAGTACTTATTTTCAACTTTAACCGAATGGAAGTTTACCACTGTTTGTGAGTAAGTAAGTGAGTGAATGAGTAAGTTTGTAGACAGATGAATAATTATTGACGGAAGGGCTAACAAATGCCGAACACATGTAATAATTCGTCGACATTGTAGCTCATATTAACGAAATGCTGGATAACAGAGTTGATACACAAATGAACACACTCTAAACTTAAGTGTTCCAATTTTGAACACATGTCATTGTGATATAGAACATAATTGTACTTTTGCTGGTAGAATGTATTGAATCAAACCGTGTTTAAACCTTTAAAACACACAAATGTGTTTAACCTTTGCCGTGCTTCCTGGGTTCACCTGTACCCAGAGACACACTAAAATCATTGTAACTCTGGAACCATTAAAGGTATCGTTTTGAAATTTTAAGTATCTCTCACACACCTAATTTGCTCTCTGTCTGCAAATTTTTAGTGTGTACATGACAAAACATCAGAATTAATTGATTATGATAATTTACATAAACACTACCGATGGCGCGGGTTCACACATACCCATACTTTTAAAGAGTAGTAGTGATTGTAACTATCCCTCTGCCGACGGCGCGGGTTCTGCTACACCCATAATTACCAAAGCGGCGGAACAGTGTCTGTCTGCCTGTTTGTCTCCAAGAGACTGTCTGTCTCTCTGTTTGTCTGTCCGTATCTCTCTGTCTGTATGTCTGTTGTCAGTTGCTCTGTCTGTCTGTCTGTCTGTCTATCCGTCTATCTGACTGTCTGTCTATCTGACTGTCTGTCTCTGTCTCTCTCTCTCTCTGTCTGTCTCTCTCTCTGTCTCTCTCTCTCTTAGTCTCTCTCTCTGTCTCTCTCTCTTAGTCTCTCTCTCTGTCTCTCTTTCTTAGTCTCTCTCTCTCTCTCTTTCTTAGTCTCTCTCTCTCTCTTTCTTAGTCTCTCTCTCTCTTAGTCTCTCTCTCTCTTTCTTAGTCTCTCGCTCTCTCTCTTTCTTAGTCTCTCTCTCTCTTTCTTAGTCTCTCTCTCTCTTTCTTAGTCTCTCTCTCTCTCTTTCTTAGTCTCTCTCTCTCTCTCTTAGTCTCTCTTTCTTAGTCTCTCTCTCTCTTAGTCTCTCTCTCTTTCTTAGTCTCTCTTTCTCTCTCTCTTTCTTAGTCTCTCTCTCTCTCTCTCTTAGTCTCTCTCTCTCTTTTTTAGTCTCTCTCTCTCTCTCTTAGTCTCTCTCTCTCTTTCTTAGTCTCTCTCTCTCTTTCTTAGTCTCTCTCTCTCTCTCAAGCTCTTTCTTAGTCTCTCTCTCTCTCTTTCTTAGTCTCTCTCTCTCTCTTTCTTAGTCTCTCTCTCTCTCTCTCTTTCTTAGTCTCTCTCTCTCTCTTTCTTAGTCTCTCTCTCTCTAGCTCTTAGTCTCTCTCTCTCTCTCTTTCTTAGTCTCTCTCTCTCTCTCTCTTTCTTAGTCTCTCTCCCTCTCTCTCTTTCTTAGTCTCTCTCCCTCTCTCTCTTTCTTAGTCTCTCTCCCTCTCTCTCTTTCTTAGTCTCTCTCTCTCTTTCTTAGTCTCTCTCTCTCTCTCTCTTTCTTAGTCTCTCTCTCTCTCTTTCTTAGTCTCTCTCTCTCTCTTTCTCAGTCTCTCTCTCTTTCTTAGTCTCCCTCTCTCTTTCTTAGTCTCTCTCTCTCTTTCTTAGTCTCTCTCTCTCTCTCTCTTTCTTAGTCTCTCTCTCTCTTTCTTAGTCTCTCTCTCTCTCTCTCTTAGTCTCTCTCTCTTTCTTAGTCTCTCTCTCTCTCTCTATTAGTCTCTCTCTCTTTCTTAGTCTCTCTTTCTCTCTCTTAGTCTCTCTCTCTCTCTTTCTTAGTCTCTCTCTCTCTTTTTTAGTCTCTCTCTCTCTTTCTTAGTCTCTCTCTCTCTTTCTTAGTCTCTCTCTCTCTCTCTTTCTTAGTCTCTCTCTCTCTCTCTTAGTCTCTCTCTCTTTCTTAGTCTCTCTTTCTCTCTCTTAGTCTCTCTCTCTCTTTCTTAGTCTCTCTCTCTCTTTTTTTTAGTCTCTCTCTCTCTTTCTTAGTCTCTCTCTCTCTTTCTTAGTCTCTCTCTCTCTCTTTCTTAGTCTCTCTCTCTCTCTCTTTCTTAGTCTCTCTCTCTCTCTTTCTTAGTCTCTCTCTCTTTCTTTGTCTCTCTCTCTTTCTTAGTCTCTCTCTCTTTCTTAGTCTCCCTCTCTCTCTTTCTTAGTCTCTCTCTCTCTTAGTCTCTCTCTCTCTTTCTTAGTCTCTCTCTCTCTCTTTCTTAGTCTCTCTCTCTCTTTCTTAGTCTCTCTCTCTCTCTCTTTCTTAGTCTCTCTCTCTCTTTATTTGTCTCTCTCTCTCTCTTTATTTGTCTCTCTCTCTCTCTATCTTTCTTAGTCTCTCTCTCTCTCTTTCTTAGTATCTCTCTCTCTCTCTTTCTTAGTCTCTCTCTCTCTCTTTCTTAGTCTCTCTCTCTTTCTTAGTCTCTCTCTCTCTCTTTCTTAGTCTCTCTCTCTTTCTTAGTCTCTCTCTCTCTCTTTCTTAGTCTCTCTCTCTTTCTTAGTCTCTCTCTCTCTCTCTCTTTCTTAGTCTCCCTCTCTCTCTTTCTTAGTCTCTCTCTCTCTTTCTTAGTCTCTCACTCTCTTTCTTAGACTCTCTCTCTCTCTTTCTTAGTCTCTCTCTCTCTCTCTTTCTTAGTCTCTCTCTCTCTTTCTTAGTCTCTCTCTCTCTTTCTTAGTCTCTCTCTCTCTCTCTTTCTTAGTCTCTCTCTCTCTCTCTTTCTTAGTCTCTCTCTCTCTCTCTCTCTCTCTCTCTCTTTCTTAGTCTCTCAGTCTCTCTCAGTCTCTCCCTCCTTCTCTCCCTCCCCCTCTCCCTCCCCTGCAAGAGGTCGGTGAAGGGAGAAACTCGATGCAACCACTGAAGTAGCGCTGTGGGTTTCCCTGAACCCACCCCGTCGTTAGAGAAATAAACGGTAAAAACCCTCTTTCAAATGTATGGGTTCAGACAAACCCGCATCGTCGTTAGAGGAATAAACGGTAAAAACCCTCTTTCAAATGTATGGGTTCAGACAAACCCGCATCGTCGGGAGTGTGTAGTCAAAAGCGGCATCCGGCAAAGGTTAAAAGTGGAACACGTCAGTTTAGAGTGCACTTTGATTAACACCTACCATTTTTCTTTTTTTTTTCAGCGGTAGTGTTCCAGATCTGCATTCAGAACCGTTACAAGCTGAACAAGAAATACAGAAAATGGCTGGCACTCTCGCAGACAGAAGGAGCGGATGGTACCGTTCGAACTATGCTCAACCAGGCAAAGGTTTGTATATGTGTGTGTGTGTGTTTGTGTGTGTGTGTGTGTGTGTGTGTGTGTGTGTGTGTGTGTGTGTGTGTGTGTGTGTACCCATGTTTCCACAGGTTTGGTTGCCTAAATCACCATAAGGCAACCATCCACACGTGGATGGCAACCTAAACTCTGGATGGCAACCTAATTGTGTGGATGGTCGCTTCATTTAACACCGTTAAATTGACTTTTTTGACGGAAAGAATGTCATAACAATGTTCAAAATGACATTCTTTCCGTCCACACGTGTGGATGGTTGCCTTATGGTTAAATTGACACCGTTAAATTGACTTTTTTGACGGAAAGAATGTCATAACAATGTTCAAAATGACATTCTTTCCGTCCTCTGTAGGCGACGAAATAGGTCAAATTTTGTGCATTTTTTAGTGCAAAATTCTTCGATGCCGGAGCGAGTACTGCACCCAGTGCTGTTGTAGTGCAAGTGCACTAGAAAGGCACTACACCCAGTGCCGCCTCTTAGGTAACCATCCACACTTTAGGTGTATGTGTGTGTGTGTGTGTGTGTATGCGTGCGTGTATTCAGGGAAACAGACAGACAAAACAGTATACATTCTGCAGAAAACACAAAAGCACAAGACAACCAGGCAAAGATGTGTATATCTGAATAGAATAGAATAGAATAGAATAGAATTTATTGTCATCAACCCTTAAGGATATTGACACAAGTTGTACAATAACTGAATGGATAAATAATGTACAAATTATTTCATTCAATATTGAAACAATTAAAAACAAAGGCTCCAAGCAATTGTTGAATCTTTTCGTCTTTTTTAAATAACAGATCGCTTGGTTTCCTTAAGTCACAGTTTGATACTTCTTCTTCTACTAACTTTTTTCTAATATTGTTAAATTTCTTGCAATTGTCTAGAAAATGTAGCTCATCTTCAATTACTTTACATGTATTACAGAGGCGATTCTTTCGCAATATTCCTCTATGACGCCCAGTCTCAATTTTTAAAGAATGTGTGCTTGTTCTTAATTTTGCTAGAGCTTTTCTATGATTTATATTTGAAATATAAATTAAATAGGCTTGTATTGTGTATCGTTCTGTAATTAGTGAATAAAACTCAAGTCTTGAACATTTTTCAGATTTTTTGTTTTTCCAAAATAAAACGTATTCATTCATAATTTTTTGTTGTATAGCAAATTGTAATTTATTAGCATTAAATGTAAATTGGTTTTTCCAAACATGCTCAAATCCTACAAGTGATAATAATTGTTTAATAAATTGCAACCATGGACTTGTTTTAGAGCTAGATATCATCAAACTGTATAAATGATGTAATAAAGACTGTTGATTTGAATCTAAGATATGTCCCCAAAATCCTATGACTTGTGATATCATCTTTATACTTAGTGGAAATCTTCCCAACTCTCCTAAAACTGGAAGACACATTGCTTTCTTGTGTACTCCTAAAATAAATCTACAAAATTTTATATGTGTAGATTCACTTGGACATTTATTTGATAAGCAATTCTCAAAAACTGAATGAAGATTTGAGATATCTTTCTTGTTAGTAAAATTATATGGAAACCAAACCTCAGCTCCATATGTTAAAATTGGATGTACTAACATGTCAAATAGATGTAGTATAGTTTCTGTCTGAACATTTTCATTTATAAATGCTTTACGAAGATAATACGCTGCTTTGTTACCTTGCTTATTCAAATGATCTTGCGTTAAATCAAAATTACCATTTTTATGAAATATTACGCCCAGATATTTATATTGATCTGTTACTTGTATTATGTCCTCACCACATTTGAATGTATTACTTATCTTGGTTTCTGTACGACAAAAAGGTATAATCTTAGTTTTTTCCGTGTTAATTATTAGTCCCCATTGTTGGCAGTAGTTGTATAAGAAATCTAGTTTGTTTTGTAGTCCTTTCTTGGTTTTCGATAAAAGAACTAAATCATCTGCATATAAAAGACATGATAATCTATCAGATGTATTTTCATGAATGAAAGGAGAGTCCTTATCTGGTAGTCCATTAGTAATATCATTGATGAAAATATTGAAAAGAGTAGGACTTAGCGTATTTCCTTGATGAACTCCTTTTTTGATAACAATTTCTTTTGAATATTCTCCTTGAATTCGTGTACATATTTTTGAATTATTGTACATATTTTTGATTATTTGGTAGCATTTTCCCGTAATGCCATTCTTGTATAATTTGAGCAAAAGTGCATCGTGCCAGACGTTGTCAAACGCTTTTTGGAAATCTACAAAGCAACCATAAAGTCTACCGTTTTTAGTTTTTATGATATCATCAACAATGTTTTTTAGAATTAAAATTTGGTCTGTGGTTCTATAGTTTTTACGAAATCCTGCTTGTTCTCTTAATAAGATGTCATTTTTTTCTAAAAACGAAGATATTCTTGAATTAATGATTTTACAAAACAATTTTCCGAGGTTATTAGTGAGAGTTATTCCTCGATAGTTACTTGGATTAAATGGATCCCCTTTTTTATGAATTGGAATGCTGATGCCATTTTTCCATTCTTCTGGATATAAACCAGTTGAAAAGATCAAATTGAATATTTTTACAAGTATTTGAATAGTGCAATTTAAACTTGATTTGATAAGTTCATTGATTATTTTATCTTTTCCTGGTGACTTTTTATTTTTCAATGATTTACATGCATTTCTAATTTCTTCTTCTGTTATATCCTTATCTAAGGTAGGTATCGAATGTTTTTCAGGAATTTTATTCAATTCTGAGATAATTTCTTGCCGTCTTACTTCTGCAACTTTAGTTTCTGTCCCTATAAGGTTTTCCAAATGATTTATCCATTTCATAGGATTAATTTTAGCAACATTGTTTGCCTTTACTTCTCCAATTGTTTTTAATTCCTTTAACGTTTTCCATACCGAGTTTGGATCTTTATCAAAGTCTTCATTTAGTTTACTTACTAGCTGGTTTCTGTAGAGTCGCTTTTTTTTCTTTAAGGTTGATTTGTATTTCTTTCTTGTTGCATAATATTTTTGACAAATATTTTTATTATAAGGATGTCTATTCAACGAATTTAATAGTGATTTCATTTCTTTTCTTAATGAGAAGCAATCATTGTCGAACCATTTCTTCAGCTTCTTCTTTTTTCTTATTCTATTAGTTTTAGTTTTTGTACCTAATGCTTGTTTTGCTGCAGTAGTTAATGTCAGAGACAATTTGTTTGTGATGTTATTGATACACTTTGATTTATTGGATATTTCAATTACTTGGTTTGTTTTTTCAATGTCATCACCTATTTCCAATAGAAGAGCCTTTATGTTTTGAGTATTCAAAACTAATTGAAGCTTTTCGTGAGAATTCTGGTCCCATTTATGTATTTGCTCAATTAATTCCGTTTTAGTTGAATATTTATCATATCTTTGTCTGATTTGCTCTGTATCTTTGTTTTCATTTAGTTTGATTGGAAGACTAATTTTCATTTCTATTGAACAATGGTCTGAGTAAACTGTTAGCTTATTGACCTTCATATATATGACATGTTTAAATAAGACCTTTGAACATATGATATAATCAACTGTACTACAACCGTTGTATGTAAAGCAGGTATAATTACCATGTACATCGCCTAATGTCCTTCCATTCAAAATATAAAGATTGTTGTTTATGCATGCATTTACTAACCGTCTTCCTTGCTTTAGAATCACTTTGTCATATGACTGGCGATTACGGAAATTGTCAAAACAATAATTATCTGGTAAAGGGTATCTGTTGTTGTCACTATCACATTGTATGAAATCACATATTTCTCCAGTTCTTGAATTCATGTCTCCACACAATATGATGGAACCTTTTGTAGATAATTCTTCAATGTCACTTTCCAGTTGATGCCATATGTCATTGGTGAAATCTTTACCAAAAGATGAGTGTTCTGGGGGAATATAAATACATCCAATGAATACGTCTTGTCCCATAAATTCATTCTTTACATGAAGCCATATAATGTTACTATCACTTCTAGGTAAAATCTTTATTTTATGTTTTATGTAATCTTTTATGAAAACGCTAATTCCACCAGAAGCGCTTACAGCATTATTTCTTTTCCTTCTAATGAAATGACAATTTTTTAAGAAACCAGATAGGTATATATCTTTTTTGCTATTTTCATCTAAATGCGTTTCTTGTACAAATATTATATCATGTTCAATTAAATGTTGAGTTACTTTTTCTTCAGTAAATTTATTTATGGTATAACCATCTATTTCTTCTTTATATCCCTTTAAATTCCAAGACATAATCTTAATCAGAACACCTTCTTGCTCACTATAATAATTAGATTTTTGCTTGTTGTATGTAACCATAGTATTATTATTATTATTATTATTTTCAATGTTTATTGTGATAAGATGAAGATTTAAATTAAAATGAAACATATATCCACAGTTTGTGTTTTGTTTTCATCATTTTCATCTTTTCCGTCATCATTGTTGCTCTTTCTATAGAGTCATTTGTTTTTGTTTCTTTAGTTGTAGTATCCATCATCCACGTAGTACTCGTTTCTTCCGTAGTATTCGTTGTACTCACGGTCGTTGATTTCTCCGTCATATCCACGTTCGTCGATTTCTCTGTCATATCCACAGTCGTCGATTTCTCTGTTATACCCACGGTCGTCGATTTCTCTCTCATATCCACGGTCGTCGATTTCTCTGTCATGTCCATGGTCGTCGATTTCTCGCTCGTATCCACCTTCATCAGTTTCTCTGTCGAATCCATGATACCCGTACTTGTTTCTGTTGTCATGTTCTTGGTACTCATTGAACTGGTATCTTTGGTTCTGACTGGTTCTTCTTCTGTATCCGTTGTATTTATTGTAGTTGTTTATTCTGGCTTCTCCGCTGGACAGATTGTTCTCATTTCTTCTGGTGCTATTATTGTTGTTGCCTTCTCCGATGAATCTGTAGTATCCATTGTTGAAGTTGCCTCTGTTGTATCGATTGCTTTTGTAGCTTCGTCCTTGGTTGTACCTATCTCGTTCATCGTGGTTGTTTCTTCTGGCTTCTCCACTGGGTAGGTTGTTCTCGTTTCTTCTGAAGTTATCATTGTTATTGCTTTCTCCGTTGAATCTGTTGTATCTGTTGTCTCTGTTATGCCCGTTGTTGTAGCTGCCTCTGTTGTATCCGTTGTTGAAGTTTCCTTTGTTGTTTTTGTTGTTCTTGTAGTTTCGTCTTTGGTTGTACCAATCTCTCTCATCGTTTCTTCTTTCCGTTCTGTAGTGGTCTTTACGTTCGTCATCATGGTAGTTGTGTTCGTTGATGATTCTCTTTTCACGGTCGTTGTTTTTGGTTTGAATTTTTTGCCAGAGCACTTTTTCTAAGTGTTGACCCATATTCCTTGCCAAAACTCCCATGCCCCTCTTCGTCGGGTGTATTCCGTCTGGCTTTATTTGCACTGCATTGTCATTGCAGACGAAAGAGGTATTTCTTTTTTCCCTGAAGGTGTCAAAATTCAAGGCGTTGTATACTTCTCTTCTTGCCTCGATGTCATCAAACTTTGTTGGCGCTAATTTGTTTATGACCACATGCGTTGAAGGATACTTTTTGTTTGCCTCATTCACAAATGTTTTGAGTTGGTTGCAAGCTTCCTCCCCTCTTTTTGACTTTAAGTCATTCACTCCACTGGAAATTACGATTGCTTCGGGTGTGGGACACTTCATCTCTTGTATCACTGTGACACATTCAGATAGGGTATTTGCTTGTTTCTTAGTTATCTTCGCTCCAACACGTCGGCCAAGTCGTTCAGGGTCTAGGTCTCTCAAGACCGAATCATGGATGATCAACACCGACGGTAAACCCAAGTCGTCGCTCTCTTCCCTACATTGGGTACAGCTCTCCCCACTTACGCAATTGCTTTCATCATCAACTAACCGATCCAAAAAACGATCACGGTCATCACCAAATGAGTTATTGGGAGAATCTTCAAGAACACGATCCGTGTTCTTATTCGATGTAGATGACGTCATTTGTGAAGAATTCTTCTTCTTTTTCTTCTTGTTCTTTTCTGACTTTGATTTGACGTCATCATTGTTGATGTTTGGCGATAGAATTCCATTTCTTTCTTGCAAAGTGGGTGTTTCGGAACACATACCTAATTTCACCGTTGGTGTGCTCTGCAAAAAGTCAGCAAATGTTGTTTGTGTATCGCTTTCTCGGGATTTCTGTTGTTTTTCTTCGTTTCTTTTTTTCTCGTGATTTTGTCTCGAGCCTGCCGCGTTTGCCAGGATCACACTGTCAATCCGTTCACGAAGGTTTTTTTCCAAATCATGTACATGTTCTGATAAATTGATGATTGCAAGTTCCAGATTTTGTATGGTCTTCTTCGTTTCGGAATGTTGCATGCTGATTGAGTCATTGTGCTTGTCTGTGAGCATCGTTTCTTTCTCTTCGTTTTCGTCTTCGTAGCCTTGAACCTGCATGGACTGCATGACCTCGTCGAACACATTTTCGTCCAACGCATCCTCAGCACATATTTCACATATGTACTTTCTGGACCGATTTCGTATGTATAAACATACCTGATAAACCGGCATACGCGTGCATTTCACGTGAATTCTCTTGTTGCACTTGGAGCAGTTGATCGTTCGACCTGGTCGTGTGGTCATGCAAATGCATTCATCATGTTCTGGGTCGTTGTTGCCATGGTCATGATGATGTGTGTCTTCGCTTTCTTCTTTTTCTTCCTCATGGTTTGAGTTTTCATCCCAATCATTCAGTATTCTTTCTTTTCGTTTCGTTTGTTCTTTATCTTCAATATCATTTGAAGCAATAGAAATGTTTTCGCTTACTTCAAGCCCGTTGTCAAGTGGGTGGGTGTGTGTGTGTGTGTGTGCGCGCGCGTGTGTGTGGGTGTGTGTGCGTGCGTGTGTGTGTGTGTGCGTGTGTGTGTGTGTGTGGGTGTGCGTGTGTGTGTGTGTGTGTGCGTGCGTGCGTGCGTGCGTGCGTGTGTGTGTGTGTGTGTGCGTGCGTGCGTGCGTGCGTGCGTGCGTGTGTGTGTGTGTGCGGTGTGTGTCTGTGTGTGTGTGTGTGTGTGTGTGTGCGGGTGGGTGGGTGTGTGTGTGTGTGTGTGTGCGCGCGCGTGTGTGTGGGTGTGTGTGCGTGCGTGTGTGTGTGTGTGTGCGTGTGTGTGTGTGTGTGGGTGTGCGTGTGTGTGTGTGTGTGTGCGTGCGTGCGTGCGTGCGTGCGTGTGTGTGTGTGTGTGTGTGCGCGCGTGCGTGCGTGCGTGCGTGCGTGCGTGTGTACGTGCGTGCGTGCGTGCGTGTGTGTGTGTGTGTGTGTGTGTGTGTGTGTGTGCGTGCGTGCGTGCGTGTATGTGTGTGTGTGTGTGTGTGTGTGTGCGCGCGCGCCCGCGCGACCTTGTGACCGCTTGCAATGGCAGACTTATCCAGAACCACAGAGCAGTATGTAACACATGTTTGCGTATCAAAATTCAGTGAAAAAAAGTAGCGCACACACACAAAAAAGTTATGTTCCAGTACGCTGTCAAGTTCGTGTAAAAAGATGCAGGTTTGTGGTGAAATTTCATTTACTTTTACGAGTGCCAAGAAAATGAGTTTGTCGTCTACTGTTGGCAACAAAGTAGAAAGGAGAACATTCACTCAACCATAAATTGGACCGAGACATAGCGGTTGTTAAGTTTATGTTTTGTCTGAGTGCAGTCTGTAAATTCGATTTTGGTTTCGGTAATTAGGTACACTTGTGCTCGGTGAGGGTTTTTATGATAGTGTTTGAAATCATTGCGGCACTTTTACTTCAAAGAAGTGGTTCTTTGCGACATAGTTGGATGTCTTTCCAAACCCTCCGACTAGCACAAAGGCCCCAGTTTTCGAACTGCGGGTCTGCTGTTAAGAAAGTGGACACTGAAACGTCAGGAAAATATGTATTCCATACATATCAACAAACAACTTAATGATAAACCTTAGCGCACTGGCAACCATTGTGAGGGTAACTTTATATTAGGCCAAACAAAAATAGTCTGTTTACGGTAACCCGACCGACCCTATTTTTTTCGCGCGACCCTAGACTTTTTTTGGCATTTGGGGAAAAAAAAAAAAAAATCCCGAAATACCGACCCTATTTTTTTGGCCTATGTTACCGTAAACAGACCTTCTTTTTTTTGGCCTTACAAGTGAGTAATCACATATTACGAGACCTTGTTAAAGAAGACATGCCGATATGTATTCGACGTCCAAAACAATCCGTATCACAAAGTATGTCCGGTAGTTTTCTCAAGTTTGTCCACACTTGTTTCAAAACTCTGAAAATGCCACAGGCAAAATACACATGTTAGCGAAAATAAAAAGCGAAGTCGATTTATGGGGTCAATGGGTATCTTTATTTCAATAACCGTTTTTGTCAGAAACCTTGACGTACTCACGAAACATTGTGAGGTTAATAACTGAATGTTAACGAATGAAAGTAACCTGAATGTTACCTAAAACTCAATCAACATTCCAACACTAACCTACATCAATTATTCTTGAAGAAATTCTCCATAATTACACTCACATAAAAAAGACACCTGTGAGGTTACTTAGTAAATGTTACAGAGAGACCTACATCAGTTATTCTTGACAGAATGCTTCATTTCCTTGAAATGTGCGGTGTGATCATTGAATGCTTCTTAAAACCCTACCGACTTACCAACAATTACTCCACATCAATTACTCTTGTCAGAAAACCTTCATCAGTGTACTCCCGAAAACTGCAAGGTTAATGGCTTCTTACCCCAAAACCCAGAGACACGCATTCGCCAACGATTTGTCGGAAGTTCACCATGAAGCGTTTTAAGACGCCTCATTTGCGCAGGCAGGTAAAGTCTTAGATTTTGATCATACTAATCCCGCGTGGCACCTAAGTAATTGACATCACAGACATTGTGTGTCCTGGAGGCTTGCCTAAGGCGCCCTTACGTCACTCCGTGTTTTAGAGTTCTGAGCAAGAAAAATAATTTAGTTATATTTAGGGGAAGGGAAAGTGGGGGGCGTGGGTGGTGCCGGGTGGTGGTAAACTCGTGTGAGATAGAGAGAGTATGTGAGAGCGAGAGAAAGAGAGTGAGATAGAGAATGTGCGTGTGTGTGTGTGTGTGTACGTGCGTGCGTGCGCGCGTGTGTGTGTATGTGTGTGTGTGCGTGCGTGTGCGTGCGCTGCGTGCGCTTGTGTGTTTGTGTGTGTTTTTTGTAGCTGTGTTTGTGTGGCTATGTGTTTGTGGTGTGACCGTTTGACATGCTGGTGTGTCTGTCAGTTTTTGTGTCTAGGACTATGTATTAATGTGCTTGTCTTTATGTGTGTGTAGTTATGTCGGTCTGTATGTGTGTGTAGTTATGTCGGTCTGTATGTGTGTGTAGTTATGTCGGTCTGTATGTATGTGTAGTTATGTCGGTCTGTATGTGTGTGTAGTTATGTCGGTCTGTCATTCTAAATACATGCAACGCGAGTAGTGCGCAAAGGATTGCATGCTTGTGTTCGTTTATGAGTGCGTGCACAGTCTCAGGTCCCGATCCTCTTGTCTCATCATACCGTCAATGGTTGATGTTGCAGTGCTGCCTATCATTACCCTGTGTTGTACAGGTTCTCTCCGAATTTGCAATTCTAATCTGGGCCCACCTTCGTTCAGATCACCTTCAAGCGTTTAAGAAAAATGCTAATAGTTCAGTTTGTCTGTGTTTACGTGGCTTATGTTGCTCGCTGATTCTTTCACCAGATAACCCGATTCAGCAATTTAAAATTGAAGACACAATCATACAAACTTGAGGAAATTCCGTGAGTACTCACGGCCTTATGAATTGCAATTCTTCCGTGAAGAATTACAGTACGTGCCTTTGCACACGTGGTTTTCTTCATCTGTCGATCACAGTTGACCCGTGGAAACATTTTCATGGCGCCAGTTATAAACAAACAAGCCAATCAGAAAATCCGGGCCGCTAGGGAAAAGCCCGGATGTGAAATTAGGTCAATCTTCTGCCAGAAGCATGCGCGTGCAAGAATGATCACATAGAAAATCCCAGCCTCTAGTGTTTTGGGAGGTTTTGTTTTGTTTTGTTTTTACCTTTTTCTCTTGCTTTATTTTCTTCACTGTTTCTCGCCTTAAGTCTCTCTCTCTCTCTCTCTCTCTCCCTCTCTCTCTCTCCCTCCCTCTCTCTCTCTCCTCTCTCTCCTCTCTCTCTCTCTCTCTCTCCCTCTCTCTCTCTCTCCCTCTCTCTCTCTCCCTCCCTCTCTCTCTCTCTCTCTCTCTATCTCTCTATCTCTCTCTGAGTTCTGAGTTCTCTCTCTCTCTCTCTCTCTCTCCTCTCTCTCCCTCTCTCTCTCTCTCTCTCTCTCTCTCTCTATCTCTCTCTGAGTTCTGAGTTCTCTCTCTCTCTCTCTCTCTCTCTCTCTCTCTCTCTCTCTCTCTCTCTCTCTCTCTCTCTCTCTCTCTCTCTCTCTCTCTCTCTCTCTCTTTTGCTTTTGAATGTTACTTATTACCATACGTAGGGAGGTCCACAGAGAAAATCCAAAATGGCGGCCACAGCCGTGATTTTTTTTTACTTTTCTATGAAGATTTAAAAGGCTAAATAAATATTTTCAAAACGTCAAACAACTTGCAAGGGTTTCTCCAGTTGTTGTTATTTTGAATGATTGTTGGTATGTGAACGTGCTGTTTTTGGTTCATGAGTAAAACAAGTCCCGAACTTGCCCCAAAACGCTATCTCCCGCTTCGGACTTAGCCGCAAACGCGGTGTACAGGGAAAAAGCTATTTGACGTCGCGGCAAGCGAAACACTCGAAATCGTCACCCAAGTTCCAAGAGCGCGCGAAGAAAAACTATTTAAAGTACAATACTGAAATTTAGTGTGGCATAAGATCAACCCTTTGTTATGATGTATGTGAAAGAGCGACTTATCAACATTTTATTAACGTCTTGAAAAAGGGTGGGTTCTGAACACAGTGTTTTACTTTTTACACAGATGTTTCTGGAAATCGCCCATTCCTGTCAATAATGTTAAAAGGCCAATCTACCAGGACAATGTCTTATCTAATCAATGTGTGCAATACTTTAACCGGGCCAACCGATTGAAGTGAAGCAATATTTCAACTTTTGCGCCGTCCAAGGCCGAATCGCGTATGTTCTGAGATCTCGCAAGGAAAAAGTATTAGATGCAGTTTACTGACATTTTGCATACCATCAGATCAATCCTTTGTAATTATGTATTCCGCTGAGCGACTCATAATTACTATTAACATGTTGTGAATATAGTTGATTCTGAACACAGTGTTTTTGTTTTGACACAGGCGTTTTTGGAAATCGCCCATTTCTCTCAGTAATCTTAAAAGGCTAATCTACAAGAAGAACATCTTTTCTCATCAATACGGGCTATACTTCGACCGGGCCGATCGACTGAAGTGAAGCGATTATCCAACGGTTGCGCCGCCGAAGGCTGAATCTAGTCATGTACAGAGTGATACAGCTATTTGCATGACGCCGCGGCAAGCTGAAACACTCGAAATTATCGCCCCAGTTCCAAAGACTCGCAAAGGAAAGATATT
>NC_090245.1:38871560-39139745 GCF_037325665.1 Littorina saxatilis | reverse complement strand
AGATATTCTAACCAGATTCGTGTAATTTTGCGTGCGATACAATCAACTTTCTGTTATTATATGTTTAAAAGAGCAACTTACACAAATATCATTACGTTGTTGAAAGGGTTAATTCTGAACACAGTGTTTTCTTTTAAACACAGGCGTTTTAGGAAGTCGCTCGATCTTTCTTCTCATTGATCTCAAGAGATACATCTACCAGTAAGTTCAGTAACATTTTTCTAATCAGTATGTGCTTTGGCTTGACCTTGACAAGCGATTGAAGTGAAAAACCAAAAGCTGATCAACTCTCGCAGTCATGCAAAAGCTGAATCAGTTTGTTACGCAGTGTTCAGTTTCAGAGTATGCACAGTGAAAAACTTGACGTCGCGACAAGCCGAAATTCGAAATTATCGCTTATTTTCCACGAGCTCGCAAAGAAAACTTATTTAAAACAGAAAAATATATTGTGTAGTGAAAGATCTCTGCAACAGATCTATCCGGAAGTCTGTTCTCATACTGATGTAAATGTGTTTGACTTTGCCTTGCGATTGAATTAAAACGCTTTTCAACTGTTTCACCGCCGAAGGCTAAATCAAGGCATGCCGTGAAAATGTCACATGCAAATACGTTACAATTTTAGGTTTTTCAACTCCCCACCAAAGTTAGATCAACGAACTAGCAACATCTTTAAAAAGAATAACCGAGCCTTCCGGCTGTGGAAAGGATATTATGTGTTAAAATGTTCGGTTAATCGGCCACCACGAAAACTTTGCACATCGGCTAAACGGCCACCTCACACTTTCACGTTTTTGTGAGTGGTTCCATGATCATTACTCACATGACAGCACAAAGGTCTGCCAGTGAGTTTACTGAGTTTACACACTGTGATCGAAACAACTGACAGTCAAACACTGACTTGCTTGTGCCGAAAGCCTCTTTGCACAAACCATGGCGACGAAAAGGAAAGATTACAGCGTCTTGGAAAAACTTGAATTCTTGGACAAAGTGAAAGGATATCCGCCTAACACATCAAAATTGCAGCTTGCAAATCAGTTAGGGGTCCCAAGAAAAACCCTTTGTCGATGGATTAACGACGAGGATCATCTCAGGAGTGAAGCTGTAGGTGGACGCTTGTCTGTCTCAAAGAAAAGGAAAAGAGGAGGAAAAGACGATGAAGTGGACGAGGCATTGGTTGATTGGTTCAATATGCCCTGGAAAATGCCTTCGGGGAAGAAGAACTGCATTGCCTGGACGACGGTTGTCTGTGCTGCAGTGAGGAAACGTGCCAATGCCAAACAGAAGCAGACGACACTGGACACATTTTTTGGAGACATGTAGAGCACGTATGCCAATGCACGAAACTTCCGCTTTCCGCTACCATAAGTAACTTCCAACATCCAATATTTTTGTTCTGAGGAACTTCCCGATGCGATGTTCGGATAATCGGCCACTTCGGATAATCGGCCATAATTCAGTCAGTCCCAAAAGTGGCCGATTAACCGGAGTCGACTGTATATATATATACATACATACATACACACATACATACATACACACATACATACATACATACTTACACAAAAACACCCATAGACATGCACATTCACTTTTAATCAGAATCACACAGACAGACACACAGACGAACAGACACACACATATACACACACATACACACACGCACACACACACACACACACACACACACACACACACACACACACACACACCTGTTGCTTCTGTGGCTGCAATATATATGGCTTCCAAGCCAAGCGTGTGTCTTGGGTTACTCCAAAAAAAAGGTGTCATTTCAACCTGCGGAACCGCTTCGTTCTTCACTTTCAGTGAGAACTTGTGTAACTGTTTTTATATGGTGCCGATCGATCGAATTACCTGATGTTTTTGTTACATCTCTTTGTTTGTGTGGCTAATGATCTGCAATGTTTTTATATGGTGCTGATCGATCGAATTTTTTGTTACATCTCGGTTTTGTGTGACTGATGATCTTACATTATTATATGGCGCTGAAGTACTGTATAATTTAGTAATATCTCGATGTCTTTTAGACTATGATCTGCACTGGGTTTTGTAGCACGGAATTACCTGATCTGTAGGTACATCTCATTGAATGTGTAATGTCTGTTTAACGATGGCTTTAATACACAAAGTCACCTGGTGTTCTTCTTTGATCGCGATGTGTTTGCATAATTCATTTCGGTGCTACAATTTCCGTCTGTTCTGTTTCATCTTCATGCTTGTGTGTTTATTGATGGTATTATTATAATGCTGAATTAATTTCCCGACGATTTTTGACATTTAAACTGTGACTGATGACTTGAAATGACTTTTATGGCGCTGAGTTGTTTGATGTTCTTAATTGGTTCTCATAACTAATGATCTGACTTGGGTTTCTTTTTGGCGCTAAATACCTGATGTTATATTCAAATGTTTCTTTGTTCTGTTATGCAATTGTATTTGTTACATTTCATTGATTAGACAATTTCTGTGTTGCTATGACAGTTTTTTTGGAAAATCTGTTGTTTGTGTCATTATTGCATTGCAGGGGATTTTGTCATGCTGTATACCTGACCTTAATTGCACCACAACAAGGATAACAGATATTGTGTGTGTGTTGGTGAATGTATGTGTGTGTGTGTGTGTGTGTGTGTGTGTGTGTGTGTGTGTGTGTGTGTGTGTGTGTGTGTGTGTGTGTGTGTAGAGAGAGAGAGAGAGAGAGAGAGAGATTCACATAAAAACAATAAGGATACATACATACATACATACATACACACATACATACCTGCATACATGGATATATACACACTTACATACACATGATTTGCTATATAATCGCGGATATACAGGTTAAGGAAGAAAGCACACATTTTCAGTCAGGCAGATTAAAATATAACGCATAACTGCAAACTTGTGCTGTAGTTAGTGTTTTCTTGTTTGGAAGTAACATTATTATCATTCAATGTGTGGAAATATGCTAAAATGTGAGGTTACAAATGTTTATAAAGATTGACATTGCGGAACATTAATACATTTTATAGTTTTTATTTTAAATTTATTATTTTTGAAAATATTGATTTTCAAGCTTAAGTTGTAAAGTTTTGATTATACAGCATCAAAAGTATGACAGCTAGATTGTACACAAAGAGATCTTCAATTTGATATATCGTATGACATCTTTACCTGTAAAACCACTGAAGATTTGCTTGTTCGCGTTTCTTAAATTTCGTGTGATGACGTCAATATAGCCTAAAATTGCAATCGGCTATAAAACCCTTTTTATTGCATTTATTGGTTCAACTGTGATACATTTGTGGTTGCTGCAATCTGTTTTATAAAATAAAACCGAAAAGGTCATTTCTTTTTGCTTTTTTTAATTTGTCGCCCTGTACATAACTTCCCAATTGTGAAAAAATCGCATATTTGCCTGACTTTACAGTCCAATACCTCCAAATGTATAATTCTAACAGGCTTCAAACTTTGCACAGCAATTCTATAAGTACTTTTACATTTCAAACCTGAACTATAAGAACATTGCTTAATTTTGAAGCTGTTTACAGCACTCTAAAAATGGCCTTCTGTGGTCTGTTCACGCTTACTGTCAGTGGGCCTCCCTACCATACGTATGTTTCGTCAAATTCGTAGTGTCCATATACTCTTTTCGTGTTTTTTTTTTTTCCTCGTCTTTGTTTGCAAGGACAGATTGTAAGACTAGGCAATGCCTAAAATCTCCATCCTTCTGTAATAAAGTTTAATCAATCAATCAATCAATCAATCAATCAATCTCTCTCTCTATCTCTATCTCTTTTCCCTCTCTCTCCCCTCTCTCTCTCTCCCTCTCTCAGTCTCTCTCTCCCTCCTCTCTCTCTCCCTCTCTCTCTCTCTCTCTCTCTCCCCTCTCTCTCTCTCCCTCCTCTCTCTCTCTCTCTCCCTCTCTCTCTCTCCTTCTCTCTCTCTCCCCGCTCCCTCTCTGTCTCTCTCTCCGTCCGTCTCATTGTCTCTTCTCTCTCTCTCTGTCTGTCTATCCCTCTACCCCCCCCCTCTCTCTCTCTCTCTCTCTCTCTCTCTCTCTCTCTCTCTCTCTCTCTCTCTCTCTCTTTCTCGCTCTCTCGTCCTTACCCCCTCCCACCCCGCCCCTCTCCTTTCTCTTCTCCGCCGAATCCGTTTTGCACATTCGCGCAATGATTCCCACATGTTAAAATGCTAAGACTGTTTACTTTCTGTCTGCCTCTCTGTCACAATTATTTTCCTTTGGTTATAATCCCACCCATAGTCGTTGTCTTTGGCGTTGTCTGAAGTGAGCCTTTTTCCGCCTGCGTGTTGTTTGACAGATTTGTGATGAAGCTAGTTCCGGGGCTGGCAGGCATTAGTGCCATTTTGCACACTATTGTCCTTGACAGATGCCGGAGAAATGCACGTACAGATTGCTGTTTCAAGTTTCATTTTGGTTCCCGAGTCATCACAACAGATTCGATGACCTGACGCGCGGGATTAGAGTGCTCTACCAACCAAATTATCAGGCCCCTCTTTTCTTTACTTCTTTGCTGAATTGATGTCGCATCAGGTACCTATGTCCACCTGAAAGAAATATCTGCATAGAATTATAACTGCACAAGACTGAAGCTGCTAAGCAGTTAACTTTTGGTATGTGTTAAAGTGGAAGGATGCTCTTATTGCATAACTAGTCTGGACAGATCTGTGGCGGTTTGCATGCTCGTTTACATCAGTTTAGAAAGCAGCGAATATTACAACTATTAAAGTTAAATAGGATAAGAACCTCTTTTTCAATGGCATTTCAGTCAAAGTCACTGCAAATTATACGATAATTCATCTTACAAGGGGAAAGAAACACGTTATGTGTCTTTTCTATCCCTTTTCCCGACCTATAACTTGAGTGTGTGTGTGTGTGTGTGTGTGTGTGTGTGTGTGTGTGTGTGTGTGTGTGTGTGTGCGTACTTGCGTGCGTCCGTGCGTGCGTGCGTGCGTGCGTGCGTGCGTGCGTGGGTGGGTGCGTGCGTGCATGCGTGTGTATGTAGATAATGTTCGTCTATGTTCGTGTGTGTGTGTCTGTGTGTGAGTGTTTTTTTCTATAATTAACAACATGGTTGCCTCTGTCTTTGTTATAGATGGCGGCAGAGGCCGAGGACAAGGACAACCTGGCAGAGCAGACACGACAGCACGGGAAGCGCGTTCGGTACGGGGAGGTGGTGCAGCTCAAGCACCTCTTCTCGCACAAATATGTCCACATGAACACCACCCACACCAGCAAGAAGGACAAGAACAACATGAAGGTAACACACTTACACTCACATGTATGCACGCACGAACGCACGCACACAGACGCACACACGCACACAAACGCACGCACGCGCGCACACACACACCCACACACACACACACACACTGACAAACACACACACACGCACGCACTCACACACACACACACACACACACACACACACCATATGTCCACATGAACACCACATATACACCAGCAAGAAGGACAAGAACAACACGAAGGTGGTTGACATCACACGTTTTGTTGTGTGTGTTGACGTCACAAATACTGATGTATGTGCTGACGTCACAAGTGTTGTTGTGTGTACAGGTGTCGCTGGTGGAATTCAACGCCAAGAACGCACAGTTCCGCATCCTGCCTCGCTACAAAGTCAAGTCTGAGGGGGAAGTGGTGAGAATCATCACTTTCTTCTTTTTTATTTTATTTTTCATTTCATTTGTATTACTTTAATATCGTATTGCTGGTAAGTTCCTGTCGTATTCTCCCGGTGAAAAGCTAGCAACACCCAGGGGTGTGCGTGTGTAGGTGTTATCAGCCAACTGTACTTCTGGTAGAATGTCTGGGGCATTTTACGTGCCACAGTTGTGACACGAGGGTGGGACATGGACACATGTAAAGTTAACCTGACTTCGAACCCGCGACCGTTCCAGTGATATACCTACTGAGCTACCATGCCTCCTCTTCTTGAGCCTCCTCTCTTCATCCCTTATCCTCCTCATCATCATTGTCCTGTTTATTCTTTCCCCTTGTCCTTCTGTTTATCTTCCTTCCGTCCTTCCTTTCGTAGTCCCGTCCTTCCTTTCATCTTCAATCATTTCCCTATTTTCACCAATTTTCAGTCAAAGGATAAACTTCCTGTGTCTCGCTCTCTGTTTAAATGATTTTCATTACAAAAACGTCAACTAGTGTTGAGTCTGTCACTCCTCAAGTTTATCTTATGCTCAGAAGTTATCTTTTCACAGCAATTTCATTCTTCGCGCAGCAAGATCGTCTTTCAGATCCTTTGTCATTCCCGCCAATCCATAATTTGTGTTTCCTTTCGTCATTTCCGGAGGTGCTGCACTCCGTTTTTCACAGAGAGAGCCTCGAGATTAAGTTTAGACAATGATAAATCCAAATTTCAGTTTTTCCTGCCGGATTCGTGAAACCCTACCAGTGTCATGACATGTGCAGGAAGTGACGGATAACTGGATGTTTCTTTTATTACTTCGTACCACTGGAGCTTTGAACGAAACACAAGATTCAAGGAGAGCGATTTCTGTATAAATTTTGACAGGTGACGGTTTACAAAGAAAAATGCACTGGTTAATTTTCTAACGTTTCCTCTTACTCGTTGTCATTTATAGCCCGCGCAGTTCTGTTTTGCACAATTATGAAAGTGATATGCATGGATGGCAACATGATTTATTAAAAAGAATACAAAGAAAGCACTTTTCCTGCATAATGTTCTATATTTTTGCTTTTATCTTTGCCTTATGAGTCTTATTCCTTCTTTTCCTTCTTTTTGTTTTTCTTTTGCCATTTTAACTTCACAACGGCCGTGGTACAAACCTCTTAATTGCCACGCATTTCATGGCATGCTTCATGACGTTATCCTTCCGTGTTATCATGTCTGGTGTCTGTTATCATGAGAGATATTTCCGGCTAATTTCCAACAATATGCTTCGTGTAATAGAGGTCTTTGAACAATTCTCACGCATAGCTGCGATTTATGACCTAAAGAGATTGTTAAAAAATGTTTATGGTACTCGAAAAGCCAATGTTTCTCATTTTGTGTGAAGGCAAAATGGATTCCGGTTATAAAACTGCTGTTCAGAAAATGATTACCCGTTGGAAAAAGGGATAAATGTTGCCTACCCCATATCAATAGAAATCTCTGTCAAACTAACTTAATGACTGACATTCTTAATTGTGCATCCGATTGACTTGTTCCTTTATTCACTTACTCATTGACCGATGGACAACATTTGAACTGGCATGCTGACCGATTGAGTGACTGACCACCCGACCGACAGACTCATTTACTCACCTGGTGACTCGCATACTCACTTGGCCTTTCGCATGCTGACCGATTGAGTGACTGACCACCCGACCGACAGACTCATTTACTCACCTGGTGACTCGCATACTCACTTGGCCTTTCGCATGCTGACCGATTGAGTGACTGACCACCCGACCGACAGACTCATTTACTCACCTGGTGACTCGCATACTCACTTGGCCTTTTGCATGCTGACCGATTGAGTGACTGACCACCCGACCGACCGACTCATTTACTCACCTGGTGACTCGCTTACTCACTCACTCAATCACTTGGCCTTTCGCTCACTCATTTACTGACTTAAATTTCTCACCTTGTTTGTAATTCGTTCAGGTACAACTGTACGACCAAATAGTGTTTGAGAGCGTCAAGTCGCCTGGTCACTACTTCCACGCCAGCGAGCCATACCAGATTGACCATTTCTCCTTTGGGTAAGAGCTAGAACATTCCCATTGCAATGTACTGGTCAAGAAATGTACATGACATATAAGATTTGATAAACAAACGGAAGGAAGCGCGTCATCAATTCATGTCCCTAAAAGGAACATTTTCCTGTGGGGACGTTAAGGACCCCCTATAGCCTCTCTAGATGTAAGCGTTTTAAATGCATACGACATGTGTAATAGAGTAATTGAGAGTTATGCGGAACCAGTATCCTGGCACCTGAGAGAATAACAAGTATTGAAATGAACAAGTGACTTTCATTCCAGTTCATTCCACTCCATTCCATTATAATGAAATGTAAGTGTCAATTTAAGTAAGTCAAACATAGCCATTTTTGAGGGAGCACACCCAACATACGTAGCTAAGGCCTAAAAAAAAAAATAGGTGTGGTTACGGTAACCCGACCTACCCTATTTTTAGGGGCCGATCCTATAACTTTTTATTACATTTGTCAAAAAACAAAAACAAAAAAAAAAACCAGTGCAAAAAACGCAATGAAAGCGAAAGCGCCCGTGTCGCACACTTATTTCCCTGTCAAGGAGGTTTAATTTGTACACATTAGAAAAAAAAGTAAAAAAAAAAAAAAAAGTGATTGCCTACCTACCTACCCTATTTTTTTTGGCTATGTTACCGTAACCACACCTATTTTTTTTTTTTGCCTAAGTGTTCATCCTCTCATTAATGGTCTGCTGTTTGTCTTGTTCGTTGACTTTGAAGATCAACAGATCGAGTTTCTATTTATATTTGTCTATAATTCAACGTTTCATAAATTGACCTTTCTGGTTGCTTTGGGGCGGGGGGAGGGGGGGCTTTTCTTATATTTTTTTTAATTACATTTCATTCAAAATGTTTTACGTTGTTTTTGTGTACTTGAATTTTTTTTGGATTGGATTTATGCTTGCGAGTTTTTAAAGTAAATCAGTACAATACCTGTGCTGATTTATTTGCAGTGCTGAACTGAACCTGGGAGTAGAACGCTCCAGCTTTACACTCATCGGAAGCTATCGGGAAACGCCAGACCAAAATCGCTTTGTCAGGGTAAGTATAGATAAATAGGCTACTATGTGTTATCTTTCTGTTCAAAAACAAAGTTTCTAGCGACAAGCCCTTCCTGTTCGCTTCCGACTTGCAGCTTTATCATAAGGCTTACGTATCCATGGTTAATTGTTATATAGTATGCCTTATGACATTTTCTACTCGCAGTTAGATAATTGATGGTGTTAAAAAAGGAGAACCAACGTAAAAGTAATGTAAACTCTGTGTCACTGATTTGAGACATTTTGAATCTGTCTGTTTTCGTTAGCATTCTGTCACAGGATGTGTGTGTGTGTGCGTGCGTGTGTGTGTGTGTGTGGCAGAACTGTTTACCCTCCCGGATTGTCCGGAATTATTACGGATTTGGGGTCTAAATTCCGGTATTACGGAATACTACCGAAAATTCCGGAAATTCCTGTCGAGAGAACCTTTTTCTTGCGTGGAAATTCGAAGTCGAAATTGTGGTAGTCACCAAGACTGTGATTTCAAGGCTGACCGAAACAGCCTTTTCTGCGCATGTGCACAGCAAGGTATTTGTCGGATTCCGTGGATTTGAGATCGACATTGGTCCGAAAGGTAATATAGGGCCGATCTCTGTGGGGACGAAATGCCAACCAAAAAAGCGAAAGTTGTACAGAAATATCGGCAAAACTATTAAGTCAAGTGGCGGTGTCTGGTGAAGTTTAAGAAGAGCGAACCACATTCATTTTGGTGATCAACTTGAGATCAGTGCAACAACAAAGCTAGTCAGTTACGAGTCACGTCGCGGCACGTGTCCCGAGGTCAGACGCAGCATTAGTTTTAACAAAATGCAGTACACAAATGAACATGGAAACAAACAAAAACACGAAATTATGTTTGGCAAAACATGAGCCTGCTTCGCATCGAGTTTATTTGACCTAGGTCTCTACTTCCACAGAATCTCTCAGACCTGCGAACCGATCTCTCACTACGGTCAGTCGCGCCAGAGACATAGATGCAGGTCGAGTATGGTCGCGCTCATCAGTTACTTGGCTGTTGCCGAAATTCAAGTCTTTCTGAGTCTAAAACTGATCTCCATTAATATTTCTCCAAAATAGCAAAGATCACAGTTCTTTGAATCGAAAAACTTACAACAAAATGTTTAAATGAAATAAACGAATCGGTCCTCTAAAATTAAAGGTAGCTTCTGGAGAGAGTTATTATGACTGGTTTTAATGCAGGATGTCTGACTGATGTGACAGAATGTAAGGTGGTTTTGTTCACATGCATCTTCAAGTGACTGTAAATAGTCCAGGGGTGGGGGTGGGGGATGTTACAGGGGATGTAAAAAAAGCAAAAAAACAACAACAAAAATTCAGTCTGTGGGAAAAAAACTAAAGACATTTTCTGTCTGTGAAATTGTTGTTGTTGTCTGGAGCAGATATCAATGAAGATAAATTGCCATTATTTAATACTAACTTTAAAAGAAATAATGAGTGGCTGCTGACACCAATTTATCATGTTTAAAATCAAGGATAAACTACAAATTGTTTATAAAATAGCTAACATTCTTCAGCCAGACCCCCCCCCCCCCCCTCTAGCTCTCTTGCTCCGCCCCTGAATACTGGTTTTTTTTGGTTTTATTTTTAGATACAGTAAACTTGTCTTGGTTAACTTGCATATTATATATCAGGTGTTGTGTGTGTGTGTGTCATCGAGCTTCTGTGTGTGTAGTACAATACTGTTAAACATGGTTATCAATTGTGTACTTGTTTTGCATGGTAGCGCGCGAATAAACGTGTCGTTTAATCGTTTTCGAGCTGGTTTATGGTTGATAAAAAAAATTACTCAAAGATGCCTCAAATTACGGAAAAGTACCAGCTGCATTCCTGATTTTCATTTTGGGGGGTAAACAGGTCTGGTGTGTGTGTGTGTGCGTGGGTGTGTGTGTGTGTGTGTGTGTGTACGTGTGTGTGTGTGTGTGTGTGCGTGCGTGTGTGTGTGTGTGTCGTTTAGTCTGAGACTATGTATTAGTCTTCGCTCGATCTTTTGACACTCGTAGTAGTTTGAAAGATGTTTTGTGGATATTTTTTTGTTTAATCAATTCCAATTTACTGCTACCCACTTTCTATTCACATATTTACTCTGATGCTGTTCTGACCTGTCTGTGCGGACCAGGGGGGCTCAGTGATACGGCTGTTCCACAAAGAACTGGAAGCCTACCTGGTGGCTGAAGGACTCTTTGATGAGGTCGTCACAGAAGATGGTAAGCTTAATTATTACTGCCAATATTTTGTACAAAAAGAAAAGAAAGAAAACAATGGGAGAAGGGAATAAAATAAAATAAAATAAAAACGTAAAGCTGCATACAAGATTTGATTTTCTGCCAATATATTGTACAAAAAGAACAGAGAGAATGAAAAATGAGAAAAACGTACAGCTACTTACAATCATTTCATCTGAAGACGGTCTTGGTAATAAGACCTGCACACGGACAAATACAAAAGCATTTCAGTTCTGTGACGAGTATTTTTCCAATGCAAAGAAACGTTATCTTCCTCCACGTACACTTGAAGTTCCCCCTCTCAGGGCCGCAATCAATAATCATGATACCCAAGGCCTTGCCAGTAAGCATTTTAGGCAATATGCTTCGTGCAATAGGGGTATTTGAACAATTCTCTCGCATAACTCCGATCTATTACCACAAAGATTGTAAGTCCTACCTTAAACTGTTAATTAATTCGTAACTTGTGCGCATTTATACTTCTTTTCAGTCCATTTCCGAATACGAGCCATAGATCAGCATCGGCCCAAATCTCTGTCTCCATCCACTTCCGGTATCACCTACTGGCAGATCGAGGCTGAACACAGTATTCTAGACGGTAAGTGTAAAGGCAGTAAGGAACTGATACTTTAACCTGGCCATCCTGCAAAGCTGGGATGAGACAAGTTACAATGGGGTCTAAAACTTGACCGATACTAGTGATCAGAAAATGGCGGTATTAGACTTTAACGTTGATCAGCAATATAAGATACACCGGGGATTCTGTCCCCAAGGACAATCTGAGGTTCCAGACTTGATAAACATGGAAGTCCTGTACCCAAACATTTAAGTGACCAATGACAGTGGGGTGTAGAATATAACACTCCTATGTCGGTTTGCTATGCGGCTTTTGTTGTTGCGGAGTTTGTATGTATGTGTGTGTGTGAGTGTGTGTGTGTGTGTGTGTGTGTGTGTGTGTGTGTGTGTGTGTGTGTGTGTGTGTGTGTGTGTGTGAGTGAGTGCTTTTGCCTCTTCCTTTCTGCTCCTCCTCTTTTTTCTCCTACATGCTTAGATCTGTATCTGATATTGTTACTGCTGCTACGTCTACTGCTGCTAATACTGTCCTTGTTTACGTTCACATTACTTCTGAAGTATCCATGCAAAAGTACAAAGGTAAGATTTAATACAAATCGTCAGTGGCCTTCGAAGACCTCGTATCTTCAAAATCATAGTTCTGAGATAATGAGTGTTTTAAAAATCAAATTCCTCTTCACCAGATCAAAACGTGTAGATACGAGGTTTTCACTTTTTTGTTTTGAACTTTTTTGTTTGGAATTTAAGGAACAATTACGAGGATTTTCAACAGATTCGCAGGGATTCAAACAGACAATACGAGGTTTTCCCGCTAATGTCGCTAATGTCTCAACACCCAACGGCAATACGAGGTTTTTAAAATCAGGGGAAAAAGACCTTTGCAAAATAGATAGAGTTACAAGCTTTTCACAGATGATAGGAAAAAAATCAAGGGACGGAACCATGCAAAAAAAACGAAAATCGGGAAAATGTAAGTTACGAGGTCTTCGAAGGTCACTGACGAAATGCGTGTTTTTGCAGGTGACGTACTGAGATGGGAGCAGCAGATTCGCTTACGTCACATGCTGACGCGACAGTATTTGTGTATAGACGCCAAGTTAGATGTTTCTCTGGTTCCCGACCCCACAGACCCTCGAACAGTCTTCCGGTTACATTCTGTGCTCAAGGTAATAAGCTAATGTATAGTTTTTGCATTGTATAGTTGTCATTGTAACCAGAAAGCTACGTGTCGCTCGCAGTTGATGCAAGTGAAAGTGCTGGATACATACAAACGCATACACACGCTCATACACACACACGAACGCACGCACGCACACTCGCCGGCACACACACACACAAACACACAAACACCCGCACACTTACACACAAGCGCACACACGCACACACCCATACACACGCGCACACACGCACACACACACACACACATACATACACACACACGCACTTACGCACGCATACACACACACACACACACACACACACACACACTCACTCACACACTCACTCAAAAACTTACTGTTCAGTGTATTTGTATCAACTAGCATCAGAGGTCATCAGACAGCCACCTAGTCCCTTTCTCTCTCAACCAAGTCTCAAACCCACCGTTAACAAATCTCAAATCTTCCAGGAGAGGGATGAGATCCAGTTCGAGAGCTACGCGCGCATTGAGCACGTGCTGACATCGTGCTGGCTGCACGCACTCAAGGACGAGGATTACAAGAAACACCAGTACGAGGACGGCGACAACGAGAGGTCCATGCAGGGCTTGCGCTGGGACAGTGCTGACGTCAGAAAGGTCAGAATCAAGATCCCCATTGCCCCTTCACATGGTAGTTTTTCGGCCGACTTTGGCAGACTTTTGAACAATTGTTTTAAGTACAAATTCGCTGGAAAGGTGTCACTATACTTTGCATGAAAATGTAATGAAAATCTGGAGAAAGAACAATTCGAATTAAAAATCTTGGAAACTTAGGTTGTTTCGATTCTGTGGATCCGTGTTTTCCGTAACGGCAGGCGTGCGATCTTGTCGGCACCACATAACAGGAAATAGGCACTACAGTATTTGGTGTTTGTTGGTTTTTTTCATAACCGACGTCGCCTTTCTACCGATTTAGAGTTCTGTCGATCCCTTTTTTCCCGATTACCTTGGTGAAATTCTGCTAGTATTTACAAAGAGCTGCGTGTGTATGGCCTGTGACCTATTTTACACTCAAAGTCTCATTATGGTGTGCAGGTTTCTGCAAGCAGCGAGAGCATGTATGACGATGCCTACACCATCCAGTGGGTGGATCCAAAGGATGTGTCCAACTTCAACTACGTGGCGGGCATGGTGCCCTTTCTCTTCAACCTCATCCAGGACGTGAGTAAATAACATTGCGCTATACAAACGGGTGAATTCAAAATACAGAATATTGTTTTGCCCAAGACTGGGAATTTGCCTTCACATTGAGTAAATAACATTGCGCTATACAAACGGGTGAATTCAAAATACAGAATATTGTATTGCCCAAGACTGGGAATTTGCCTTCACATTGAGTACAAAATATTGCGCTGTACAAACGGGTGAATTCAAAATACAGAATATTGTTTTGCCCAAGACTGTGAATTTGCCTTCACATTGAGTACAAAATATTGCGCTGTACAAACGGGTGAATTCAGAATACAGAATATTGTTTTGCCCAAGACTGGGAATTTG
Organism: Littorina saxatilis; assembly: GCF_037325665.1. Taxonomy (NCBI): domain Eukaryota; kingdom Metazoa; phylum Mollusca; class Gastropoda; order Littorinimorpha; family Littorinidae; genus Littorina; species Littorina saxatilis. The sequence continues at coordinate 39,125,419 of NC_090245.1, read as the reverse complement.
CCTTCACATTGAGTACAAAATATTGCGCTGTACAAACGGGTGAATTCAGAATACAGAATATGTTTTGCCCAAGACGGGGAATTTCCTTTGACATTGCGGTCAAGAAAACACACAACCTAACATGCACTATAAGGTCAATTGCCACTGCATGCTCTTGACTTATATAAAGTTGAACAACAAAAGAAATCGGTACTTACCAACAGAAGGACAGCACAGACAAAGACAGAGTCAAAGTTTTGCCTATGAGGGCTTCTTCGGGACAAAAAATACAAAGGAAAACAATGAGCAAATGCAGCACAAAACCAAAAATATAATGTATATCATTATATCCCATGACCTCCCTTCTTTGTCTCTGTTACTTCAGTATGGGTATATATGTTGTATTTTTATAGCTCAATAAATACATCATGGACTCCAAAAAATATATGATAGTGCAGATTCCGATTTGGGCAAAGGACTACTTTCCTCCCGACCTTTGACCTCGCGCCGAACAATGTGACACATTTGTACGAAGTTCTAAAATCGTATTGCACGGCTCAGAAAACCATATCAGTTGCACGCAAAAATGAATCTCAGAACTGATCTGATGTATGAGATGCAATAAGCAAAAGTTTCTTTCATTATGAAAGCAATGCAGGTCGAAAAAAACGAACATTCAACTTACAAGATAACCAGATGCTAGCGAACCAAAACAAAAACACGAGTACTCTCCCCTTGCATCGTTAGCAGACGACTTTTGAGAATCTGTCGGTAGTGTGTTTTGGTGTGCGCCTTCAGCTATCAAACATCGGCTGTTTCACGTGTTTTGCGAGCAAGTCTACTCTTTTGCCTGGCTCTGCAGTAAGTCCACATATTTTTCCGTAATCCAGTCATATTCCTTCAAAATGCAATCAATCGGCGGTGACAGACGTGTCGGTCGCGTTTTCCTCACACTGGCCATACCAGTTTAAGTTCATCCATGCAAACACACTCGCAAAACAGTTTATCACGTAGATAGAGCAAATGGTTAAATCTAAACCTACATATTTGTTCCCTAAAATTTGCTTCTCTGTCAATAAGCCTAATTACACACGTTCGAGAAAAACAACGTGGAATCAATTCTGAATCGAGTAAGCCAAATGGGTCCCAAACCCGTTTCGCCCGTTCTGCCGACCTGAAACGCAAAACAAAAGAATTGTGCGCTTCAACTAAATTAATTTCTATTCGACTTCATTACTTTCTTGCAACTTATGAACCTTTACTTAAAGCTTTTAAATGGTCTGAAAGTAGTGTTACCGCGTACTTATCGATGCACTCATTCGTTTTATTTTTTCAGCGACGGTCACTTAGTTTAAGGTTGCAAAAGGGCTAAGTCTCGCTGGCAACAGTTTTACCCTGCACAGATCGCAACAGTGCCGCTAGTAGTCTACACTTTGTGTTTGATGGTAGAATGGGATATACAGATTACAACACTCGTGGTTTTTTATATGGCTTGTATTTCAGTCAAGACCCAGCGGGAATATCAATCGAGAGCCACTCGCCAGAGGCTCGTGTCTCCCGATGATATTCATCCTCTGGGTCTTGACTGAAATACAAGCCATATAAAAAACCACTCGTGTTGTAACCTATACATATAATTATAACCTCCGTTTAAGCTTTCAACGTTCTTTTGACAGATTTGTGCACTGGTGTTACTAATTAAAATTATGTATTTCGAAGATCATGAATGTGCGTGTTTTTCTGTGTACAGCAAAGAAGTGGGGCCTCGCTAAATGCTCGAAAAACACACGCCATCATTGCCGTAAGTATTTCTACGTTGTTTTGCTTTCTGTTGTCTTGTGTGTTTTTGTGGAGTTAGTTTATATCGGCTATTGTTACATTGCTATGCTAACGGGATATCATTAGAGAGTTGTTTATGAATAGATTTTAGGCCCAATGTCTTCTGATTGAAGTGCTGATACGATTTTCTCAAATTGTCTGGCCAGTTCGCAACGAACCGTTTGTTGTAACGATTTCAGCGTTGAGGGGGCAGAGAGAAACTGCCTCTTTCGTTTTGTCAACTGTGGTCGTCCTCTGAATGTGGGCTCATGCACATAGTGTATGCAACATGTTGACATACTTCTCACTGTCCGTTGCAGGCACTAATAGAGCTTAAAGACTACATGCTTGCAGACAACCAGCCACGCAAGGAACGACAGAAGCTCATGCGAAATCTCAGGGCAAGTACTCTGTCTGTCTGTCTGTCTGTCTGTCTGTCTGTCTGTCTGTCTGTCTGTCTGTCTGTCTGTCTGTCTGTCTGTCTGTCTGTCCCCTCAGTATTGGTCTGTCTTATTATGTGGGTAGGATGGTTTGTCGTACGGTTGGCTGCTTGGTTGGTTCATTCCTTTGTTCGTTCGGTTGTTGATTTGTTCTTAAGTTCCCTTCCATCCTGTACATCTTCCTTTATTTTCATTTGTTCTCTTCTTTCTTTCTTTCTTTCTTTCTTTCTTTCTTTCTTTCTTACTTCATGTCTGTCAAATTGTAACAGCTATACCTTTTGAAAGCTTACTTACATGCGTCTGAAGATTACCTTTTCAGTGGCTACCCATGTTATTGTTTTTCTGACGTGCATTACAGGTGATAGACCTACTGGTCAAGCTGCTGCAGTGTCCACTAAGGGAGGGGGACGAAGAGGCGCACATGATTCGTGTGTTCAAGGAAGCCTACGACGTCCTGCACGCTTACATGATCGGCAAGTCACGGAAGAACGCCCTCTACTTCGCCAAGTATATCGACTTCTTTCAGACGCAGTTCACACAGAAGGTGAGAAAATCTGTTGAATCCATTTCTTTTGTGCTCTTTCTCTTTAATAGTTGTGCCCTCTTAAAAGTACCTCCCTTCTCGGTTACACCGTTTTGTAGATTGCTTTTGTAGATCCAACCGTTTTGTAGATCCATGCCGACGTTTACATGGGATAAGGACATCCATCCACTTGGACAGACACCAAAGATCAAAAGCTTGGTTGCTTTCTGTGCAGAGCGGGAATTTCTTTCTGAATCAATTTTGCAGATCGACATAACTGTCAGTCACAGCTGCAGCAAAAAAAGTCGAACTGTGCACAAAGAGTAGCTAAGCTGTTGTTGTTTTGTGTGTGTGTGTGTGTGTGTGTGTGTGTGTGTAAGCTTATGCGTCTGTGTGGAAGATTCTTTAATCAAGATGAAAGCGTTGAACGATCTAGAGTACAGTGATCACGATTATTGTCACCGGTAGAAAGTATACCTAAACGGTTGACACTCCTTGTTCACAGGGCGGTATCGGGCTGAACGTGGCACAGATGATCGTGGAGCTGATACGCGACAAGAGGAAGATCGTGGACCGTATCAACCAGACGCACGTGCAGAACTTCATTCAGCTCCTCAGACACAACCAGGTACAGAGAGACAGTCGAGTATAGTACTGCATGTTGGCTGAATGCTTTGATAAGTGGGCCTCAGACCAATTTCAACACAGACCGAGGAAAGAGCGGGGAGGATGGGGTAGTGCTTGGGTCATTGTGTCCACCGTCGTAATGTAAAGTGCTTAACATTGTGCTTTTGTTTAAACAAATTATGTTTCTTCTAATAAGCCAAAGGGATGCGATGAGCATGAATAGCATTTAATAGCTTTCCTCAGAAGATCATTCTTCCCAAAAAACAAAATAACCAGTAATACTTATCTGTAGTGCTGTTATTGCAGAACTTTAGGTTCCTGGACCTTCTGCAAGTGCTGTGTGTGTGTGACGGCGTGGCCATCCCCAACAACCAGACCTACATCGTCAAGCACTGGCTCAAGTCATACAAGGTCAGACGCAGTCAAATCTGACAGCAACAGTGGTCTCAAATCTTAAAGCGTGTCCTTCTGGGCAGATGTCACTTGTCTGATATTTTATATTTTGTTTGAAGGTATAGGCCACCCATTAGTCTTTGCTGTGTCGTATCGTTTGCTAGCAAAATGTTTTAAGCCGTTAAAATGTAAACAAGATAGGCAGAGTTGGCGGATGTTTTCCTCTTTCAGAAGTGAAATCCACCCTCATACGACTTTTCTTTGAACTGTGCACACTCATATTTTGCTCTCCAGGGAGTTTCCTCGTGTCTTTGTCCTTGAGTAGAGAAATCAGAAACGTCCTTTTGAACGCGTTCATTTTTCTGGTCAGCTGACGGTCATGACTCGACAGAGATATTGTCATTTTGGTCGCTTATGAACTGTGGAGTCCAGCTTGCCCGAGACCGAACCTACCGATCATTTACTTTAAATTTGGAAGACAAAATCTGGTAATTCAGTTGGTCGGTTATTGCTAGATTTACGCCCAGCCAAAACCAGATGGTATGTTCAGGACCCTTTAATTAACCTAGACATGACTCCATCTTTTTGCACTAACAGGAAAATATCTCTCGAGCGTTGAATACAGTAAGCGTTGCATTTCCTTTATTCATCACAGGATAGCATCTACCTGATGGACCGAGGGCAGAACATCAACAAGCGGCCCAACATTGTCTATGTGTCCATGGACGGGGCAGCTTCCTGGGTCGCCCTCCATCAGTTTGTGGATGTGAGTGTACTCTTTTTGCTTGATCTTATGTTGTTTTGTCTCGTCTCGTCGCGTTTCGTCTGGTCTTGTCTTTTATCGCTGGAAAAGTCTCTTGAATGAAAATTAAAAGAAGTACACTTATTTATGAAAATTCGTTGGAGCCTTAAGCCTTTCTTTGTCAATTTTCGCGTGTGAAGTATGGTGCCCAATTTTCTTGTGGGAACGTTATAGTTACTTTGTAATTGTCAATGTGAGACTCCATTCTGCTTAGTATTCATTTTGTTTAAAATCACTCTACTTGGAGATTTGTTGACAAATGTTCTGTTACAGAAATGTCCAATTAGACATAAGTTTGTAAGAATCTAACAATAATATTCTTACATGGGAGATCTATAGACAGATATTGTATACGAGAAAGTCTTGTTGAATTCATCATTTTCCTTGGTCCGTACTTTTCAGCCGTCAAGCGAGGAGTATGACTTTGATAGGTACCAGTACCTCCTGAGGCAGCTGGAACTCTTCAAGGCGCTCTGCTTTGTAAGTTCTTTGTTCTGTCATTTCTTAGCGTAGTTTTGTGAAACGGCATTTTGATGTGATATGTTCTCTTTCCTGATTTCAATCCAGGTATCGGTGTACGAATGTTACCTTTTTAAGGTGAACAAGTTTTACAATTATAAGTTAAAATGTGATGACAGAAGAAAAAAGATGCTGGACGACAATTTGCTGCGAGACAAACCTGCGGGTTGACTACTTCAATGGACAACAACGAGGTGCCATTTTCTTTTTTTAACTTGTTATTTTGTCAGTTCAGGTGTTGCTATGCCATGAGTCTGGGTGAATACAAAGTAATGAGGAGGTTTTTGTTTACAAAACAGGGCCGCAATGACTTCGCAATTCACGTGATCACGCGAGAGTATGGCTACGTCACATGGGAGGATACCTTCCTGTGTCTGCAGTCTGAGCTTCTTCCGGACGCCATCAGAGCCAAGTTCTGCGAGCTCATCATCGGTCGGTGGAGATTTAATACGTTACTACTTCTCAGTTCCTTGTCTTGTGTATTAAGATATGTCCCTTGCGTAGTGATTTTGTAGCAACAATGTTTAGGAGTTTATGAAGCGAAAACCGCTACGGACGTTGGAATTTAAACAGTCTCCTGATCTTCAATTTCTTCACTGTTGTTTAAAATGGTCGATTTATTTCAATGCAGCCGATTCTCTAGCATTGGTTGTTTCTCCGAGAGAAGGGTTGTATTGGGGAATCCCAGATCGCCATTAGATCATGATTTCCTAAGGAACTGTTGGAGACAAAATTAGGTCCCGATTTTTCCTGTGGGAAATCCCAATATAAAATGGACCAATACCAGACTGCTCTAGATGAAAGTTACCACTTGGCAATGTCCGCTTTGGTGTTTGATTGCATGCACCGGCTATTCAATCGTCTTCAAAAGTGAACTCAAGTTTTGCTTTTATTTGTACATCGAAGGGTTGTTCGTGGACGTGGGCAACAACTACTCCGTTCTGGACAACCCCAACATCTGCTTCGTCTATGACTACGTGGGCTCCAAGGATTCTGATCGCGAGCAGAGTCAATACGTGAGTACTTGTATGAAGCTGTCACCGCTGCTGACAAATAGGCCATATTGCACCAGTATGTCTCTGTGTCACATTTGTGCAGCATGCTCAGTGCTTGATATATTGCTAATTTTGCAGTTTGATTTTATCGTGATTTGCATGCTGGAGTCTGTGATGATTATTATGTTGTTGTTCCATAGTAGAATTGTATATCTAGGATTTTGCGTTGAATGGTATTGAATGATATATGCATACGGTAGCCTGTGCCTGAAATTAGGTCTGTGGTTGTTTAGATTATAGTGTTTAACGCGTCACACGTTTTGAAGAATAATGTGTTCAATCATAATCGTCTCAAAAATATGTTGACAGTAATTTGGGTTGTTATTTCAACCAGCAATTTATGCACTTATTGCATATTCTCTTCATCGCTACAGTTTCATTAATCAGTTACATTTTGCCTTTGTCTGCTCACATACATATTTTTTCCGTGGCTATCAGCCAGTTTAGATTCATGAGCACGTCTTTCTTAGTTGTTACTGTCATTAGTAGAATAATTTTACGTTTTCCTTCGTGTTTTTTTTATCATTGTTGCATCTGACTAGCATCAGAAACACCATGATCTATCTCCAGAGTCTTTGACATATTTTGTCTTGTTTCGTTTTTTTCTTTACTGGTATCCATATGTTTGTCCATTCGTCACTCGTCTGTGTTTATTTGTTTCTGTGTGTGTATCTGTACCGTCGTCATCTGTCTAAACATTTTGTTCGTTTTAGCTCACTAATGAACGAGGGAGAGTGTTGATTGATTCAAGAAATGTATTCTCCCAAACTATTCTTGATGGAAAACCACTTTCCATGAAAGATTGCACGTCCACAAATCAGCAGAATTACTGCTTTGATTTCAATAGCGTATATTACTTAAACATATAAAATGCTTATTTATTGTGTGAATGTACAGAAAATAGCTTCTTCTGGTTAATGTGCACTTGCAAAACACCACAGATCTACTTCAGTTTTTTCATGAAAGCTTCTTTCTTTGCAGAGTGCAAATTCTTTTGATGACATGATAATGCATGGGGTCCTGATTTGGCCTATTATGGTCCGCTGGACCCAAAAAAAATAGCTAACTAACTATGATAATGCATATTGACACAGGTGTCAGTTATGAAATTAATTCAGACAAAAATCCCACTCTGTACAGAAAGAAGCCAGGCTATTTTGGTCTTTGTCTGAATGAAAGGATTCTTTTATCAAATGTAAATGCCTGGAGAGTCCTGTGGTGATTTGCAAACTGCTTTCACGAGAAGGTATCTTAAACGTTGCTGACATTATATTATCAAGTCTGTATTGAAAGTCGTTGAACCCCTATTCAGCAATGAATGTTGAACATTTGACAGACAATTGTCGGAAGTGTGTGTTTGTTTGTTTGTTTGTTTGTTTGTTTGTTTGTTATAAAGCAGCCACAAAATACCCTACACACTATTTCGATTTAAAGCTCGTACGAGCAAACATTTACAGAGAATAGATCCACACCATGCTTCGGGTTGGGTTTTTTTCAAATCTTTTTTCACACAAAAATGCATGAACATGGCTATCTAAAAAGTGCTTCTATTGTGTTGGCTTTGCCTGCTATCGTACTATCACTACATCAATAGCTTCGTGTACAGTTAGCACTTTATATGTATACACTTTTGTTGTAGTGTGTTCTCTTCTTATGGTTCGAATATTCTATTTATCTCTCTTTTCTATCATCTTTAGTGTATTTCTCTGTACATTTGAAATAGCATCGCGGATGCGGGGATTTCATGCTCTACGAGTATTAACTGCTTGTATATCTTTGGCCAGCTCTTTCGAATATCACCTCTATCTGCACTAGCTTTATATTCACACTTGATATGAATTCATGTAAGTTGTTTATAAAACAAATTATGCAAGAAAATATCCGCTAGTGTGTACACGTTTCAGCTGTAGTATGTTGTATTTCATCAGGAAAACAGTTTATGATATTCTGCAGTCAAGAATCTGAAAGTGTTCAGTGTTTGTCCTTCCTGTATTCGTTTGTCATTTCATATTGACAGCGATTTTTTGAGTGGTTTTCTGCTATATGAAGTTGTGAATAAAAAGAATGTTGACTGTTGTCGAATGGTAGATAGATTGATGGATAGAAAATATTGTTTTCGCTGTTGTTGAATGGCAAATTTATTGATGGGTAGTTAATATTGAATTCAGTGTTGTCGGATGGTAGAAGCAATGATATATGTTTGTTTACCCAGAGGTTCTTTGTTGTGAAGTGTTAATGATTGACTAGAATCATGGGCCATGTTTTTACTGAAACGAATGGCTTTAACAAGTTTTACTTTTCCAATAAAACAAAAAACAGCATGGCGACCTGGACAGTTCTAAAACTATCAAGATTAAATATACGTATTAGTTAATTTTTCTACCGAAATTCAAATCTGCGTTTGTTACTTTCCAAGACATTCGATTGTGAACTTTACATAGTTCCAGAGTCGTCATGCTGGTTTTCTGGTGGTGTGTTACCAATATTACCAGGGATCTCAACGCAACCCAGTGTTTAGATGTGAAAAATAAGAAGATAAATCAGACTCAAGCAAAGCCTTCCAGAAAATCGCTGTGTCGCAGTAAATTCTACATTTGAAGTGATACTTCATATCTAACTTTTTCGTGTCAAAAGTTCTGTGGGGCTTCAGAAAACATAATACCTCAAAATTCCCTGGACAAGAATGTTTTTGCTTTTTTAAGGGATCAGGATTTTAACAAAAATGAGAGTACCCACTGCAAACAAATCTGAGTTTTCAAGAACCTTCTACTGTGATATTCCTTTAATGTAAAAAGGTTTTTAAAAGAGTAGGCCGAGAACAAAACAGAGAATAAGTAAGATCAATACTGATTTGGTCTCGCATGAGGCAAAACATGAAGAAATAAAATAGTGTGCGTAGATGGATGGTACCTATGATACGATGGAATTTGACACGCTGGTCTCAAACATTTCTGCATTTAAACTTAAGTTTTGCATTGAGATCCCTGTCAAAATCTTGGTATGAGCTTGTGCTTGCACGCTAATGTGGATTTTTGTGTTTTGCTGTTTTCCCTCCCTCACTCCAGGATCGTGCGACACCCAATAGGATGGCTGGAGAGGTAGGGATTTCGTTTTCGGAGCTAATCATATTCACGCTTACACTTTTTTTGGAAACAAATTACATACACGTTTACATAATTTTTTTAACTAATCATATTGACGTTTACTTCTTTGATTTTCTTGCTTTCGTTTTGGGACTTTTTCGCTTTCAATCTTTGGTACACTTTGGGTATGGTTTTGCCAACTGAAAGAGAGCTTTTAGAGTTGCTTTTGAAACTTGATTAAGGAAAAAGTCGTGTCGTGTAGAGTCTGAAAACTTCAGACATGATTGTACGATTGCAAAGGCTTGTCTCACACTAGACGTGGCGACCTTATCTCCTTTTCTGCGTTCTTAGAAGGTGTTTTCTTCTTGTTTATTGTTCATCTTTGTCTGCTGTAGGTGTCTCATTTTTGTATGTCTAGATTTAGAAGGGGAAGCATTAACACACAATTGTTTTGTGATGGTGGTAAAATAATTTTCCAGGTTAAATGAGCGTTCTTTCAGTAGACTTTTTGGAGAAAGGAAGCCAGCTTTATGTTGTCTTTGTCTTTTATGTGACTTGATAAGTAAGCTATCGAAATGTTTCTTAAGTCTGCGTCACGTGGCATGATTGTGCACTTCGTTCTTTGCACTCTTGGCTAATTGTGTGTTGATTCACTAAAAACTGCAAGCGTTAGGCGCACCTTAATAATGTGCAGATTGCAGTTTGCATAATTAACAAACAAATCGCACGTTGATGTGTCCGTTCTTTGTTACTACCCACAACAAAACATTATGCGGTTACCAATGGGAAAATCCATTCGTTCCTTTCTTTCTTTCTTTCTCTCTGCCTTTGTTTATTCATTCGTTTTTTGGTTTAGTTTATTCTGTCATTTATTTTTGGGTGCGCAGTAGGTCGTGCATATGTTTGGTTTTTTTTTTCTGTTTCCACCCCCACCAGTACTCACCCAAGGGAATGCAATGAAAGGAGGCCAAGCCAAAAGGAACCAAGGACCACACCAAGCCCTGCTTCCTTTTTTACATTTAGTCAAGTTTTGACTAAATGTTTTAACATAGAGCTGGAATCGAGACGAGGGTCGTGGTGTATGTGTGTGTGTGTGTCTGTCTGTCTGTCTGTCTGTGCGTGTGTGTGTGTGTAGAGCGATTCAGACCAAACTACTGGACCCATCTTTATGAAATTTGACATGAGAGTTCCTGGGAATGATATCCCCGGATGTTTTTTTCATCATTTCGATAAATACTTTTGATGACGTCATATCCGGCTTTTTTAAAAGTTGAGGCGGCACTGTCACACCCTCATTTTTCAATCAAATTGATTGAAATTTTTGTAAAGCAATCTTCGACGAAGGCCGGAATTCGGTATTGCATTTCAGCTTGGTGGCTTAAAAATTAATTAATGACTTTGGTCATTAAAAATCTGAAAATTGTGATAATTTTTTTTATATAAAACGATCCAAATTTACGTTCATCTTATTCTACATCATTTCCTGATTCCAAAAACATATAAATATGTTATATTTGAATTAAAGACAAGCTCTGAAAATTAAAAATATAAAAATTATGATCAAAATTAAATTTTCGAAATCGATTTAAAAACAATTTCATCTTATTCCTTGTCGGTTCCTGATTCCAAAAACATATAGATAAGATATGTTTGGATTAAAAACACGCTCAGAAAGTTAAAACGAAGAGAGGTACAGAAAAGCGTGCTATGCAGCACAGCGAAACCACCACCGCGCTGAACAGGCTCGTCAGTTTCACTCCGTTTTCCACAAGCGGCGGACTATACGGTCATTGTGAAAAAATGCAGTGCGTTCAGTTTCATTCTGTGAGTTCCACAGCTTGACTAAATGTAGTAATTTCGCCTTACGCGACCTGTTGTTCTTATACTTAAGTTTCTCTTTTCATGTAATTTTACTCGGGTTTCTTTTTCTGTTCCTCGAGCATTTTACACACTGTTTTCCTGTAATTGTTGCCCTTATGTGCGTTCTCTTTTTCGGGCACATGTTGACATTTCTTGAACCAGTTGTATAGCCTGCATTTAGTGAGTTTTATGTTGTTGGAAGTCTCAGTCGGCTTTATAAGCTACTAAAATGTGCAAGCATTGATGTGCCTGATGTGTTACGTTCTCTTTGTGTTTGTTTTTGTCTTCTACATTTTGACTGGTTATCTCTTCTGTCTCGGCGATGGTTATGAAGAGATTGCCAGGATTATGTGACAGTATTCACGAAGATATAAAGTTGACATGCAGTAGAACACAGTGAACACAGCACTGTCAACCTCATTTTCTCCAGTCATATACCGTACATGTATGCTTGGTGGACACAGTGTTGTAAAAGATAAACTTTCAAGGAAGCAATCTCATGTTGACATCAGTCCTTGTTGGTCAGCAACTGGCACTTCTGGCACTTGTGACGTCTCCTGCTCCTCTTCTTGATTAGTCCATCGCAATTTGTGACGCAGCTCTTCCGCTATGCTGAACGTTGTTTTTTTGAAAGTCAGAGAGTGGAGAGGCTAGCTTCTTAGAGTTCACTTTTCTCGCAAACATCGGTGTACAAAGAAAAGTCAGTTGTTGTCAATATTTCTTTGAAAATCGACTTCATGTACACTTTTTCTTGCAAATCTGAGACGCAGAGAAAAGCAAGCTCAAGGTGTGGTTTGAATTGCCTTGCAAAGTTGAGTGTGAGACAGAAGAAGTGGCTTCATGAATGCTAACTTTTCTCGCAAATCTGAGACATATACAGAACAATTAAATGCTTTCCTTTAAGGTATTATATTGCTTTTAGGAGCACGCTTATAAGCTTAGCTCGTTGTGCTCTATTTATTTAATTTACTGTTTGCGGCATTATTGTTTGTAATTATCTGAATTAATACTGTTTAAACCAAGGCTTAGGAGAGTATATAAAACTGTACTCACCAGAGACATAGCCACACAAACACAGGACAATTCTCCCATTTCATTTGAATAGTTTAGGCTCACACCAAGCTTCCATTTTGCATGGTACGTGTGGTGGAACTGAGGGTTGTTGTTTCCTGACAGGTAGTGAAAGACCTGGTGACCATCTTCCCCGTGCTACGAGACTGGCTGGCCGACTTCCTCTCTCAGAACTGCACCATGACTGCATCCATGATTGGCCGGAACCTCCTCATCGAACAGGTAACTTTGGCTGAGTCAGCCGGTGATCTGTGATCTTAAAAGAATATTGCTTCTTGTGTACAAGATCGTGCTTACCATCACAGATGCCTCCAGACTTTCACACGGTATTGGCCAAAACCTTCTCATCGAACAGGTAACTTTGACCGGGTCAGCCCGGGAATGCTGACTGTGCAAGTAGGAATTTTTAGTTGAATTACTTTCGTGAGTGATATATATATATGTCAATCTGCTAAATTCATTCAACACTAAATTCTTGCTCTGCTCATAATGCAGCCACGCTATTAATTGCGGAAATGTGCCCAAGTGGAAGGATTTTCTTATTCCATGTGAAAGATGTGGTGAACATGGTCGTGCCACAAGTAATAAATACAATTCCACAAACACTGAAATTCGTTGTTATGTGGCGTAAATTCGCATAGCGGTGAAATGTGAATCAATGTACAATAAAACATCCTTGTACCCTTAACTGTTTAGGTGCTAAGACTCCTGCACCATCTGGTCAAGTTCGGCTATTACATGGATCTGGATGATGTGCGCAAGCTCCTACCTCCCTTGCTCAGTTTGCTGGACGGACGACACGATGTCCCATTCCCCAAAGACAAAGGCAAAGGTAGGCATGTCGTTCTTTTTGTTGCATAACAATGGTGTAATGGTTATTCATTTGCAGAATGAACATTTCAAGATTTCTGTGTGCTTTTTTAACAAATGATGAAAGCAACAACATGATTACATGTTCATTGCCATCAAGCATCGACCATCTGTAATCGCCCTTCTTCAGGTTTCATCCTTTTCAGCAGAAGTAGAAGAGTTGTTCATGAGTTCTTAATGTTTTCAGATCCATATTTGACGTACAGGGCTTTCTCTTACCTGGTGTCTGTTTTCCCCAATGTGTGTAAAGAAACTGACGACTTTTGACGGCTGTCTTTCTGTTTGCCTTTGTCTGGTTGTAGTTTCCTTTGGATTTGGCATTCACGAATGCTTTCCTTGATTGTCAAATGGGTAAAAACAATTATGTTCTCTTTTCAAAAGGCTACTCCAAGGATGGCAACAAGGCCGTTGCACAGTACAGGGCAACGAGTCGCTTTGAACGCAGTCTTGAATCAGAGGCAATCGTTCATGCAAAGTTCCAGTGAGTATTGATCAGAATTCGTGTGCGCTACAACATCGTGTCGGGAGAAGAAAAAAACAGAGAAAAAAACCACAATTGCACAATACTTTCGGTCAAGAAATGGTTGTTGACTATACTTGATATAGTTTTCTGACCCCAGTAATAATAGCAAAGGAATCATCACACACTTGTTGTTACTGGTAAGGTTTTCAATTTGCAATTTGACTGCTGTGTTGCAAATACATTTTTGTTGTTGTTGCGGTTTACTTCACTGCATAGAATCCTAGGCTATCTTGAAAAGGACGCCAGAAATTCCTTTCTAGGAAACTGTCAGTGCACCACTTTCATTTGTATGAAGCTGAACTTGCTGCATCATCTACTGTTCCAATGATCCTCAAGGGCTATGGAGGTGCTGGACCTGCTCCTGACGTTCCAGAGGAACCAACGTCTCAAGGTGTTCGTCACTATGTTCAAACAAGCGGAGCAAGGCGCCGCCAAGCGAAAGTCTCAGACAGTGCTGGAACCTCTGCTCTATGAGACGTACAAGCCAGGGGACGTGAAGAAGTGAGAATATCAACTTTTCTTGATGGATTCTAAATAAAGATATTGATTGGGACCTTGAAAATGATTGTTCAGGCGGTAGCCAGCAAAGCATTATAGTATCTGATGACTTCAACCGCGTGTGTGTCAATAACGTTTCAGGGATCAATCTGTCAGTTATTCGCTGATAATTGATTGCAAAACTGCCTGGTTCAATTAATGACGTTATCTGACATTCAATACAGTGTTAGAAGTTTGTCATTTCTTTAGAGTAATTGATACAACTGGAGCACTTTCACTGTGCAGATCATTGGAAAACACCTCTACACGTTTTGTTCGAACTCTGCAACTCGGATTCATAAAGGAAAAGTTACACCTGGACGAGGCCTCTGAAGCCGTGAACATTTCTTTTGCTGTCTAGGACCTGCCACCTTTTACATTTTGTTATCCTGAAAACCGAAACAACAATACTTTCTTTGTGCTTGCAGGAAAGCCATGAAGCAGCAGAAGTACGTACTGAAGGAGTTGAGAGAGATGTTCCACAGCTCCGCCATCTTTGACATCGAGAGAACAACTGCCGTACTTGTGGTAAAACTTGCGTCATACTGACATGGTTGATTAGGAATACTCCATTGCATATATATGTCATGCCAAATTCACGGACGTTATATGACCTTGCTAATTATCATTCTTATTTCATTCATTGTTTGTCCCGTACAAGTACTGCTTTGTATGCATGGTTGCTAAGTCCAAATTTCTTCTTCAAGAATATGTGAATTCAGAGACGAAATGATAAAACCAGACTTGCATCTGAATTCCCAGAAAACATAACCTTGTTTGATTCTCAGACATATTTCGTTGCCGTGCCCGCATGAAGATGTATGTACTGCTGTATGAGATGACGTGTAGTTGACGATACAACAGGCTATAGAGTTTCAAAACAAACCTGTTCTGTAAGAGACAGTATATCTGCGATGATGCTTCGGGCTGTTGTTTTTCAAAACACATTGTTTACCTATGTCTTTACCAGGACCTGTCAGACTACCAGTATGACAAGATGGTGGTCAAGTCGCTGGACATCCTCAACAAGATGTACTCCTCTCAGCACGACATGTTCAAGCTGGCCAACAAGGCTCAGGTTTGGACATTACTGTTTTGGCTTTGAGGTTTTGTCGGTTCGTTTGCAAATGTTGTCCGAAAGCAAGACATGCTCACGCAAGCCAATAAAGCGGAGGTTTGTTTATTTTTTCTTGTTCTTGACTTGAAATTCTATTTACTGCATGTAGACGTGCGCCTTCTGGCACAACGGGAGATGGTATCGAGGAAAAGGTATCGTGATCTTTCTATGATGGTAGACGTCTTTCGGTATAATGCGTTTGAACTATGTCTTTTCTTTCAAAAGTAACGCGAAGAAACGTTTTTGCAGAGTTATTTATTGGACAGGCAGAAGCTTTGAACTTTTATTTTCACACACACACACACACACACACACACACACACACACACACACACACACACACACACACACACACACACACACACACACACACACACACTCGCCTCCCTCTCAATTCCCAGTCTGCCGAAATACATTTAGTCAAATGTTGAATGTATTTAATAAAATTTCAAAAAGTAAGAAGAACATCTAATAGAAATATTTGAATGAGATCATGGCTGCAATCATGTGCAGGATTGAACAATGTTTTGTTTCCATGTCAGGTTCTGCTGACGAACGATTCAGCACGAGTTCACCGAGAGGTTCAGAGGTCACTGCCGACTCTGAGACGGTTAGCACGTGCCAAGCTCAACGACCAGCAGGTGGCGCTCATGAGTGAAGTGCTTGACGAGCTGTGCGAGTGAGTCTTTGTGGGGTTTTCTATATTTAATCAGTTTGGTGTGTGTGTGTGTGTGTGTGTGTGTGTGTGTGCGTGTGTGTGTGTGCGTGTGTCTGTCTGTCTGTCTGTGTGTGTGTGTACCCCCCGCGGGTTAGGGGGAGTCCCATATTGGTTGGGACTAGAAAGAATTTACCCGATGCTACCCAGCATGTCGTAAGAGGCGACTAACGGTTCTGTTTCTTCTCTTCTTTTGTCTTATTTCTGCCTTACCAGTCCTTTCACCTATATTTCCTTCCAAGAAAACTCTCCCTACTATTCCCTGCAGTTTTCCAATTCTTTTCTTGTTGTCTTATTATTTTCTACCTGACTGGATCCATCACCTTTATTTCACTTACCAAAAGTCTTCTTTTCCACATCCTTATTTCTCTGCACCCCGCATGTCGTGTGAGGCGACTAACGGATTCTGTTTCTCCTTTTACCCTTGTTAAGTGGTTCTTGTATAGAATATAGTCAATGTTTGTAAAGATTTTAGTCAAGCAGTATGTAAGAAATGTTTAGTCCTTTGTACTGGAAACTTGCATTCTCCCAGTAGGGTCATATATTGTACTACGTTGCGGGCCCCTGGAGCAATTTTTTGATTGGTGCTTTTGTGAACAAGAAGCACTTGACGGGTGGCTCTATCCCATCTCCCCCCTTTCCCCTATCCCATCTCCCCCTTTCCCTCGTCGCGATATAACCTTCGTGGTTGAAAACGACGTAAAAAACCAAATAAAGAAAGAAAGAAAGAAAGTGTGTGTGTGTGTGTGTGTGTGTGCGTGTGTCTGTCTGTCTGTCTGTCTGTCTGTCTGTCTGTCTGTCTGGGTGCGTGTGTAAAAGTAATAGGATTAAATAATTGAAAACTTTGTGTGCTTACCGTTGATAAGACTTCAGCCCTGAAGCTGTTGTACATGGATGTTAACATTCATTTCGTACCTTGTTATTCATCTGTTGGTTCTCGTCCTTTTTGCAGATTCTGTCACTTGCCTAAAACTCCGGACGAGCCACACCACATGAACCAATGCATCATGATCAGCCATGGTACGTTCCATGTGTTTGATCAAAACGGCAAATATATGGCCGAAGAAAACTGTTAACATAAACTTGGCCAAAAAGTTATTGCAACAATTTTCGCACGCCAAGAAAAGCATTAAAACGCAATTTATTTTAGTTGAACGTTATATGCCCCAAAAGTTAATTATGTCAGCTGTACATATCATTTGTCCGATTGATGGTACTTTGTATAGGCATCCTGTGACAGCCTGTCAAACAAGGTCACCCCTAAAATCGACCTGACAAAAACCATAGCCCCGTATTTTAAAATCTGCAAAAAATCTGAACTTTCCAAAGCAAATCATTGAAAACTTGAGCAGATACCCCCTCAAAAATGGCCGCAAAACGTGCCTTTTTGGGCCTCTGAAACGGTTGACACCTACCGCCTTTGACAAAAGGCTACATAAAGACTAGAGAAGTCAGGTGCATAAAACAAAATGTTCTGAACAGGAAATTGAATGGCCTTTCCAATGGTTGTCAGAAATATTTGGTTTGTGCATATTCAGATTTTTTGCAGATTTTAAAATACGGGGCTATGGTTTTTGTCAGGTCGATTTTAGGGGTGACCTTGTTTCACGGGATGCCTATACAAAGTACCATCAATCGTACAAATGATATGTACAGCTGACATAATTACCTTTTCGAGCATATAAAGTTTAACTAAAATAAATTGCGTTTTAATGCTTTTCTTAACGTGCGAAAATTGTTGCAATAATTGTTTGGCCAAGTTTATAATTATTCTTAATGTAATCAATATGCAATAAGAGTTACAGACTCACTGAAGCAAGATGTAAAGATTATATTGTGCATCGTCGTATGTTCTCAGGTTCAAATCAAATAATTGTACTTAATGATTTTTGATTGTAAAGAAATGGTTTTTTTATGGTGCAAATGTTATCTATGATTAACAGATGAGACAAAAACGTTTTTGTTTTGCTTATGCTGAAAAGTATCCTAGTCAACTTTATGGTTGTTTACACCTCGACGACGTTTAAAGTTGCTAGTGTAAATGTCATATACATGTACCATTCGTCATCACATTTTGTGGACGCTGTCTTTTTCATTGTTAGAGATCAGAAAATCAACTCAGTACAATGAATGGATTCTTTGTTTTCGGTTGGACCAGCAACAATATATGTGTACTTTGCTTGCAGGCGTGCTGAACATCGTTCTGGACATTCTGTCTCAAGAGATCGAGTCCAAACTCATTGTAAGTGGGTTTTGTGTCTGCAAAGAGTTGCACTGGATACCAAATTGAACACTGTGGTTAAATTGCGTTTGGTTTAAGACTTGGTGTTGTTCTGGCATACTAATTATTTACTGACATACATTCGTTTGAAGTTTGTTTATCAGAAGTAATGCTCTTTCTAATCTCTATTTTCAAACTGGGATGAACTGGTGTTTTCTAAACTAATTGGGCGTTCCTTTTAGGCTGGCTTTATTCCATTTAGTCAAGTTTTGACTAAATGTTTTAACGTAGAGGGGGGAATCGAGACGAGGGTCGTGGTGTATGTGTGTGTGTATGTGTGTCTGTCTGTCTGTGTGTGTGTGTGTGTGTGTGTGTGTGTGTGTGTAGAGCGATTCAGAGTAAACTACTGGACCGATCTTTATGAAATTTGACATGAGAGTTCCTGGGTATGATATCCCCAGATGTTTTTTTCATTTTGTCGATAAATGTCTTTGATGACGTCATATCCGGCTTTTTGTAAAAGTTGAGGCGGCACTGTCACACGCTCATTTTTCAATCAAATTGATTGAAAATTTGGCCATGCAATCTGCGACGAAGGCCGGACTTCGGTATTGCATTTCAGTTTGGTGGCTTAAAAATTAATTAATGATTTTGGTCATTAAAAATCTGAAAATTGTAATAATTTTTGTTTTTAAATAAAACGATCCCAATTTACGTTCATCTTATTCTTCATCATTTCTTGATTTCAAAAACATATACATGTTATATTCGGATTAAAAACAAGCACTGAAAATTAAAAATCAAAATTAAATTTCCGAAATCGATTTAAAAACAATTTCATCTTATTCCATGTCGGTTCCTGATTCCAAAAACATATAGATATGATATGTTTGGATTAAAAACACGCTCAGAAAGTTAAAACGAAGAGAGGTACAGAAAAGAGTACTATGCAGCACAGCTAAACCACTACCGCGCTAAACAGGCTCGTCAGTTTCACTGCCGTTTTGCACGAGCGGCGGACTACTGTCATTGTGAAAAAATGCAGTGCGTTCAGTTTCATTCTGTGAGATCCACAGCTTGACTAAATGTAGTAATTTCGCCTTACGCGACTTGTTTCAGGTACTTTTGATTTGAGCGAAATATACGTGAACAGCTCAGATCATGGGTAATTTTAACACCTTCACATTTAAATGCTTATTTTATAGCCATCCATTGAATTGAGAAGAAAACAAAGCATACTAAACTGCTTAGCATGAATCAAACAATAAGAAAATAAAAAGAACCAACAGCCTCGTTTTGTATGTGTGGGTAGTAAACACGTTTTATTTACAAAACACGGCGGAAAATGGCGACATATTTGTTGCACAGCGACAGGTCACTTTCTTCAACCAAGGCCAGTACTTTCATACATGACAAAGGAAAGCAAATATGGCCTGAATAATAAAGTTATAGTGTTCCTTTGCGTGTCTGAGTGATAAACTGTTTTAACCAACTATCTTCTGAAACGTAATTGCACTCAGCAGATTTGTCTTCCGCTCATAACTTTCGTGTCACACGGTCTTTGCGACAAACAGATAGATCGCATTCTCGCAGAAAATCATTGACAACACAGACCAGTCATTTTTAGCATTGCATTTGGGAAGGGCTACTATTATAGTGTGTTTTAAGAAAGAAAAACATTACAGTATCGGCAGAACACGACCAAATGAGTTTTCGTGTTACAGCGTTATGGGCGTGAGATTGTTTAGACTTTTTGTTCTCACACTGTAGCAAAATCATTGACAACACAGACAAGTCAGTTTTAGCATAGACATTGGGAAAGGCTACTATTATAGTGTGTTTTAGGAAAGAAAAACATTATAGAATCGGCAGAACACGACCAAATCATGACAAATGAGTTTGCGTTTTGGGCGTTATGGGCGTTTTTTCACACTGCAGATCATATCTCAAAAACTACGGAGTGGATCTTTATGAAATTTGATATGGATATTTTTGACTGGATTTTCTCATAGAAGGTTTTTCCGTTTATTGATAGGACAGTTTGATGACGTCATATTTTACCGTTTGCCAAAAGGTCGAGGCAGCACTTTCACAGTTACAGTTTTTCATCAATTTGATCGAATTTCTTATCACACAATCTCAGATCTAGGCCGGATTATGGGATTGCATTTCAGTTTGGTCACTTAAAGTTTTGTTATTGAAATGTTTGTTCGAAATATGTCATTTTTTCAAATTTTTAAAAACTAATATTTGAAACAAAAAATTTATATTGGTGTATTCCCTATTGCGTCCTGTATCTAAAACTATATAGTTTTGTTGTTTTGTATTGATAATTATGCTTAAAAATGAAGAAAACCGATAAATAACCACTATCTTTATTTATGAAAAAAGACACTTAAAAACAACTTCTATCTATTCCTTACCATTTTCTGATTCCAAATATATATAGTTTCATGGTGTTTGACGTTGAAAATAGGCTAAAACTTAACAAACTCGGATCGTTGAATGGAAATTATACTTCCAAGCTCCGTGCAGCTGACAACATGATAAAAACACGTCATTTCAAGTGTGGAACACGCTCATGACGTCATACCGAAAGGTGATGAATTATGGCTTCACCTTGCGATGTTTCATTTCAAACATGGTAACATTTTTAAAGGGGTTTCTTTCTCAGATTTCTGTTTGCCCTCTGTCTGTCTCTCTATGTCTCCGTCTGTCTGACTGATTCAATTAAATGTGTAATTACTTAGTTTTGCAAAAGTCAAACTAAGTAGGATATACCTAATTGATTCAGGTCTCTAAATTCTTATTGTAAAATTGTGAGTTTTATTCAAAACAAATTTAATTGGTGTTTTAAACTCAATAATGGGGCATGCTGTGATGAGTAGAAGAATGTGTGCTTACGAGCAGAAAAAGCCCATTAAAGTCAAGAATCGTGTTTTTCTTTTTCTATTTTCACCTTGTAGCTTCATACAGACACTAAGCAACAGTGTAGTTCCACTTCCAGTGCAATATCTTGTACTTTAATTTTGACCATCTGTGTAACACTTTATTGACCCATGATCTGAGCTGTTCACATACACATTCTCTGTACACTTGAGATGGGTTTTTTTCTTTGGCTTCTTTATTTTTCTTTAGTTGTACTTAAAGAGTTCTTTCTTCTCCTTCAAATTATCATGTAAACCATCACAAATCCGTCTTTTACACGCGCTAAGAGTATTCTTCCGCTTAAACACATGCTGAAAATTGACAACCTCGCTGCTTTCTGTGCTGAGTGGGAATTTAGCCGAATTAAAATTATTGAAAGAAAAACTATGTCAAAAATAATTCTTCACCTGTTAACGCTTCAAAAAAAACGTTTATCATCAATTGGTTTCCAAAGCTATATTTAGCACGCGCTGCTGTTGTTGTTGTTGTTGTTGTTTTGTACACTTAGCTATGAATTTTAGAGACCAATACTTTCATATATTTTAATAACCTCCCTTAGTTGGGATCTTTCTTATGCTCTTTTAATGTCAAATGTTTTCCAAACAAGCAAGGCTTTCATGCTGTTTCGATATATGTATATACTTGACGAATGTTCTCTCCTTTTTCTCCTTGACAAAAGTTGTACACTTTTGTGTTTTATATGATGCTATGGCTTGCAGACTTCTCCGATCCCTGGCAGAAGTCATAGAGATTCTCGAACCTTTCGTGCAATTCCTTTGGTAAATGATATTCGATGCAATGCTATTAGCATCTATTTCTAGTTGTATCTTAATTAGCTGAGTACTATCTAGGTATCTCTAGTTATGCTTGTATTGGTGTCAGTCATTGCAATGCGCTTCAAACGTACACTGCACCAACGCTTTAGCTTTCTGCTGAAAACTGTGAATAGTATTTCCTCAGCAGACTTTTGCAAAACTTTTAGCCTTGAGATTGACAGAATATTCGGACACAGCCTTGTTGGATGACGAAATAAGTTAGAACCTACCCTTGCACATTATTCAAACCGGTTAATGTTTATTGCTTTTGGATTTCCCCATTTTCTCTTTTCTATTGCTTCGTACTGTCCGAGTTTATTTCATCACTAAACCTGCTATTTTCTTTCTTTATATCGCCTAATTGCTTGATAAGCATGCATAAATATCTGCAACTTAAATATGTATCATTATTCTCTCCTGTTTATTAACATCTTTTCTTAAAACAATTGATCTTGAATACCGCAGTATGGCTTCTTACACTTAATTGATGGGGTTTGTCTTATTTCATCCTTTTATTTTTTTCATAATTCATACTCTTACTGTATTTTCTTCTGATTTAGTTTATGACAGGCAAACACCCCATGAAGTTATGTGGAGTAATGCCTTAACTTGTAATCAGGGTTATTATATAATATTGCTCATAAGCTGCCAAAGTTTACTTTCACAAATATATCCAACAATATGTATGCATAAGGCTGGAATGCAACTGAAAAAAAAACACTGAAAATTGATGTTGCCTCTGTTTGCCTGTGGCTAAAAGCATGATAGACTGTTAGTGTTGGTTTAAGTCAGAATGTGGTGTCAGGATCAGGATGGAAAAACGGTGCATGGTGTGAAGGTTTTGTTTTCAAAATTTCGAGTTTTGAATGAGCAGCTTATGAAATTATTGTGAGGAATGGAATGCGCATTGGACGACGCATCAGGTTTGCTCTGTTACGCTGGGGACTGCATGAAAATGTTTGTGTGCACATTAAACGGCAGCATGTGCATGATTTGTGCTCAATTTCACTATTTTATCATTATTATTCACATCATTACTCGTACCACTTGTTCAATTGTGTCGTTGTATTAAGTCTAAGTCACGATTTTTTTTAACAAAATTACTAAGTTTAATGTAATAGCTTTGCATGCTAATTTTATCAAGCTATTATGTGACAAATCATTCATGATTTAGGGGTTTTGTGGGGTCACAAGTCTCCTCAACTGTACTGAAATTTGAAATTCACTCAGGCCTATTTGATTTAAACAAGCTTCATTCAAATTCAATATTATGGAACAATGATAAGGCCTATTTCCTTTACCACAAAACATCTGGCAAAATTTGTGTAGGGTCCATTACAACTATTCTTACCATCTTGTTAAAGATAAAAAGTATAAGTTCGTGGGGCAATATGAATTAAAGTAAATTTCAATTCAAGAAATGTTTGCACATAATTTGGGTTTAACTAATAGGTTTTCAGCGCTGATTTTATTGTTGATAGTGCTGCTGCTGTGTAAACAGAGATTGTCAAAGGCTTCCTTCACACACGCATGAAAATATGCGTGTGCACCATTGCTTTTTGAACTCAACACTCAAAATACTTGCAACCTCTGCACTTTTAAAACTAAGACATTTTTAAAATATACGATGCTCGACAATAGCTCCGTTGGGTTTTTAATGGCCTGTGGAAGAGCTGTATTCGTTGCAAGTGATAGCGTCAGCATGAACAATGAGATCCGATGAGCATGCTTTGGAAAGAAAAAGTCATCACCTCAAGCGGTCACTGGCGGCTTGTTTGCATCTTGCCTCACCAACAAGGATTACAACTGTTCCACAGCGCATAAAAACTCTGACGGAGTTATTTAGTTTCTTTACCTCACCTGAGAAACTAGCTATTGCAGTGGTGGGTTTTCCCCATGATATTGCAAGTTGATACTAAAACAATCTACAACTTCCTATTAGGACCAATACGCGGGCATGGAGACCGTGTTCAGAAAGACATTGTTCCTGCTGAGGTTGCTGATCAGAGAGAATCACAAGGTTCAGGACAGGATGTTCGACAACCTTGATCAGTTGCTGGACGTACAGATCGTCAGGTCTGATCTCGCCCTTGCTCTCAAAGAGGTGAGTTGAACACTGAAAAGTGCATTTCTATCACTGTTGAGTCCGTATGGCTTTCTAAATTGTTCCTGTAGATCAATCCATCAAACTGTGTTTTTAACCGTCATAAGGCCCCTAGAATACGAAGATCAAAGAATGTAGAGGATTGAATGGATTTAAAGAATAAAAGTAATACGCAAGCAAAGTTTCTGCAGTGTATGTAAAAATAATATATATATTAGAGACTTTTTTAACTTGAAAAAGTCAGAAACATTTTTATTTCATGGAGTTGTAGTATGAAAAGGGCCTTTCAGATAGGCTTTCTCGTGTGCTAGCCATAATTATGTTCTATGTAGATTCGGTTACCTTTTTAATCTAATATATGTTTCTGCAGACGTTTCTTTGTGTGTTTGTTAAGACAGTATTTAGAAGTCATGTGCAAGGACTGAATCAAGTCTGAACCAAATTAGACAAAACACGAATCGCCTATACCCTGAATTGTACATTTACGCATCATTTAAAAAGCAGTACAACACTACACCATAAACAGCAAATGCATTCTAAATTCTTCTTCTTTATATATATATACTGAATTTCAATGACCTGCATCCTTTCTAAATCGATACAAACACTAGACTATAAACGGCAAATGTATTCAAAATCCTTCTTTTTTCCATGTCCTCAATTTCAATGTCACACTTCAAAATCACTACAACATAAACAGCAAAGGTATTGGCCTTTTTGCTGTTGTTTATTATTGTATCGTATTTGCAAGGTGTGTATACGTGTACGGATGTTACCATCACCAGGACAAATACCAAAGGATGTTATGTTATATAAATTCTTGTTGTTCTTGTTCTTGTTCTTGTTCTTGTTCTTGTTCAAAATCCTTCTTCTTTTATTGCCCATTATCCAGATCTTCATCGGCAACCAGACGACGTGCCTCAAGGTTCACTCCAGGCAGGTTCAGCGGATCGTGCTGCTGGCAGCAGAGAGTCAGCAGGCTGCCCCAGAGTTCCTGGAGCTCCTCAGAGCACTGGTCAAGGTCGAGGGGCTTGACCTGACCATCAAGCGAAACCAGGCCCTCGTCATGAAGTACATCATGCAGAACTTCAAGAAGGCTGCCTACGTCCTGGATCAGCCTAGAAATTTGAGGTTGGATGGAAGCTTGTTTAAGAAAATTATTGATACGTTCCGCAAAAGGGGTACAATAACAGTTTAAAATTTAAAATGCTACAATTGAACAAAGTTAACATTAATTTGTCAAGTGATTACTGGTCTTCTTTGTATAAAGCTGCACATATTAGATAATTTGCTGGGCCAAAAGAAGTGTGATTAAACTATTTGAATTATATTTCAGCACATAGCATATGGCAATTGCAGACAACATGTTTCAAAACATTTCTCATCAGCGTAATAGAATGCACTGACCAAGAAAGAAGATTGAAATTAAACGTTGTGGTACAACATGTGCTTGTAGTAAATAATAGAAACAATGGAGAATAAACAGGCCTCCTTTGAACCATTAAGGATAAAAAAAAAAATGATAAGGAATATAAGTACATGTAAACATGTTTGAAATATGGTTCCAGGGAAAACATTCTGACCAACCAAACAGACCGAGGACACCTGACTTACTTCATCAGCCTAGTGGACCTGCTGGCTACATGTGCAGAGGTAACTATTTTTAAATTGCAATACGCATTCTTGCCAAAAACATCACCCTAATTAGTGCGTACATGCTGAAGTGCGCAGCAACAAGAAAGAAGTTCTTTATCATTTGAATAATGCACATTTTTGGTAAA
This sequence comes from Littorina saxatilis, assembly GCF_037325665.1. Taxonomy (NCBI): domain Eukaryota; kingdom Metazoa; phylum Mollusca; class Gastropoda; order Littorinimorpha; family Littorinidae; genus Littorina; species Littorina saxatilis. Next base: position 39,099,638 of record NC_090245.1, on the reverse strand, counting down.
GAGAAACGAAATGCTTGCATAGGTAAAGCAACAACAACAAAACATTCACTTGCGCACACATTTGTTTCATTTTATGTGTTTCTATTCTACCATCAGGGCGAGAACAAGTTCATCGAATCGCTGTGTCAGACTATCGTCCCAGTGGAAGAACTTCTGTGGGTGATGAACCACGCAGGCATTGACTGCAACCTCAAGCGACCCTTCCTGCACTTCATGCTGTGGGTCTATATGAAGACCACGGGAAACAACCTCGTTGAGAGCGGCGCTGCTGATCTTCAGCATGACAAGTGAGTTGTCTACCTTTCTTCCTTCTTTCAATAGTTTGTAGGGTTACCCTTGAGATTTCCATATTTATTACATTTTTACGGCGAGTTTTTTTAATTTTCATTATAGTTTCTCTGTTGCTGTGTGATAACACGTGCAAAAAGCTGCAATATACTAAAACGTGTAAACCTGTACTTCAAATTGCCACTATATGGTTACCCAGTTACACATACCAAGGTACATTGTAGTTTGGTAATTAATTTAAGACTTAAAACCATGAGTGTCAGCTTTGTTACAAGTTCAAGTCTTGGCTGTTCCTTGTCTTTTGTTACAGAAAGCGAAACAACTTAGAGTTATTGCCTGTCACAACGGAAAGAAACATTCAGTATATTGCTATTCTTGGCTGCAAAGTAAATGTCAAAGATATATTACAAGTAGTTAAATCACCGTATCTAAATTACTTCTCTTTTTTTAAGCATGTTTGTGTGACGAATTTTATTTAATATTTGTTATGTTCCATGAGAAGAGTATTGCAAAATTGTTTTGTACGTACAAAATGCAAAATTACAACAACAACAAATACTGTATGTTTAAATTCTACCATACATGACATTTAAACAGCGATGGAAATACGACATATCTATATTCAGGTCCATGTGGGACTTCATCCACTCTGCAACGGGTGACATCCATCAGTTGATCGACTTTCTGTCCCGCCACCCGGACAAGGTCCCCGCCTTGCTGAAGACGACACCCCCCAAGAGCGAGGTGGCGGACAACACGGACACCCGGGTTGTCATGCAGCACATTCTCTTCTACATTCTGGACGGGGTGTTGCCCTTCCTGCACGTGAGTTTCGTGTCATTGCTTTCAAGTGTGCAGGGGTTGGTTACATATTAACCCTGTCACACGGGTTACAGCGTTACAGCGTTAGACAAGGAAAGTTTTTAATTGCACAGACGTTTTTTCATCCTTAAAAGTCTTACTTGTCAGTGAGAACCTTCACACATTTTTATATTTGCAAATCGTGTATGCAGTTCCGCGTCATTGCTTGCAAGTGTGCATGAATTGGTTGCATCTTAACCCTGTCACACAGATAACCTGAGTTTGCGTTAGATGGGGTCCACCAATTTAACTGTGTACAAGTACGACGCGTCAGATAGCATACTGGCTGGCTGGCTGGTTGGCTGGCTAGCAGCGTAAGACAAGTGAAGTTTTTAATTGCACAGACGATTTTTGTCATCTTAAAACTCTTACTTTTCAGTAAAAACCTTCACACATTCTTCTAATTGCAATCCATTTGTGAAGACTGCATCCATGAATAAAGGCTGATCAACAGATTTATTTTACAGTGACCCAAATAAAGTTAAAAGTTTGAGTTTCCATTGTTTCTCACAGGTGTTCTACACAGTTTTCTACTCACCTGACAAGGATGTCTACACCAACGAGGTCAACACCACGGAAAGCATGGCGAATGCTCTCATCGTAAGGACATTTGACATTTTCTTTGGATACAGAATGCAAAGCCAACTAACGATATTGAATAATAGGTCAAAATTGAATACAGAAGTAGTGAAGAGCCCATGGAGTGATCGTATCAATTGTACATGTACAAGAAACTGAGTGAATGGAATTTTAAAGAGTTGGAAGATGACACTCGTGCGTTTCTTATCTTCCCCCGTCCTTGTAAACATATTTATTCATTTTCTTCTTGGTCGATCTAAATTTCTGGCGGGCGGTACCTAATTGCAACCACAAATAGCATATTACTCCCGTCATTTGCACTGGGTGGATAACACGAAAGGAGGGTTAGAGATGGTTTGTTTTGGTGTGGATTAAATACTGATCTGAGTCCTTCAACTTTTCGTTTGTGTCAATAGGCGCTGTGTGATCTCCTTGGGGGTCACGTGACCAACCCTGAGTACTTGAAGAACGTCGTCATGTGTCTGACCACAGTTGTGTCAGTGTCCAACGCTTCTAAATCGGTGAGTGCAGGAAACCTGTGTATCTGCGTGTGTCTGTGTCTGTCAATTGCATCTGTGCCTTAACACAGTCACTTAGCTTGCCGAGCATCTCAGTCGGTGAGTGAAGGTAACAATTACTGTCTCGTCCGTCTGTCTGCCTGCTTGCCTGCCTGTCCGTCCGCCTGTCTGTCCGTGCGTCTATGTGTCTGTCGAATTTTCAGTGAGTTCAACAGAATGAGTTATGTCTGTTCTGTTCTGTTTTATATCGATATGTCGATACGTCTTGTCTATCTACCATTTCACCGGCACGGTTGGCCTAGTGGTAAGGCGTCCGCCCCGTGATCGGGAGGTCGTGGGTTCGAACCTCGGCCGGGTCAGACTTTAAAATTGGCAATATAGTGGCTGCTCCGCCTGGCGTCTGGCATTATGGGGTTAGTGCTAGGACTGGTTGGTCCGGTGTCAGAATAATGTGACTGGGTGAGACATGAAGCCTGTGCTGCGACTTCTGTCTTGTGTGTGGCGCACGTTAAATGTCAAAGCAGCACCGCCCTGATATGGCCCTTCGTGGTCGGCTGGGCGTTAAACAAACAAACAAACAAACAAATCTACCATTTCGTCAATCTCTACTTATTTTTTGTCTGTATGTATGTATGTCAGTCTCTGACTGTATGTTTGTGGCAATAGGTCTCAACGTAACCCTGTGAACTGAACATGTTTGCATACTTCAGTTTTATAACATGCATGAATGCATAATGTATAACATGATTAAATGTGTTCATAACTACTGTATAGCTTGACTGTTGTAATTGCAGTTGCTGGTCAGTGTGCTGGAGAAGTTCACAGGGGACATGAGACTGTCAGACACCACCAGTGCTGTCAGAAAGGTCAGTCTGCTTGTCCTGCGTAGCCTACCTTTAACTGGTTGCATCGATGGCTAACGATTTCCAACTTTAATTAGATGTTTCAGCTGTGTCTGGGACACTACTTGTTTCATGCTACATGACAAGCAAGTTTTCCATTCCGATAGTGAAGTGTATGCAAACAAAGGCACTGAATGCCGTAAAACTCTTTCTGCTTAAGTGTAAACATAAAATCTGCCTTGTTTGATATATAATCAAAGATGACATGCGATATGCATTAGGGACAATGGCAGGCATTAGAATTAGATAAGGCAGATCGATAGCCTCATTGACATGCAATGAATGTTACATCAAATGCAGCGTTGAAAAGTCTTGAAAAGATGTTGGTTTCTCATTGTTTTTTATCGACCCTACAGCCTATAATTATCCGGGACCGGCAAATTTCTTTCCTCTCTATAAAAAAAAATTTAAAAAAATAAAAGAAGAAGAAGAGAGAAACACAGCTTCAACAAACCAAAGTAATCTTAAAGACGCAGGATTGATGTTACAACCCTTGTTGCAGGGTAACATGGAGTACTACGCTTCAGAACTGGAACTGAACGCCAAGTTCAACACGTACACCAACAACTGTATGATGGTCCACAGCGGTCACAACACCGTACAGGCACAGCTCAAAGTCAAGTCCAAGAGAGGTGAGTACTCGCAGAACTACAGAGTGACGGGTCCAATGGCCTAGTGAATAAGACGCCGGCCTTCCATGCTGAAGGTTAAGTGTTCAAATCCCGGACGCGCCTGGTGTGTTAAGCCTAAGGGTGTAGATTTTTCAGATCTCCCAGGTCAACTTATGTGCAAACCTGCTAGTGCCTCATCCCCCTTCGTGTGTACACGCAAGCGCAAGACCAAATTACACACAGAAAAGATCCTGTAATCCATGTCAGAATTCGGCGAGTTATAGAAACACAAAAACACCAAACATGCTACCTCCGAAATCAGCGTATGGCTGCCTAAGTTGCGGGGTAAAAACGAATATACACATAAACACCCACTCGAGCAAAAAACACGAGTGTACGTGGGGGTTTCAACGCATGAGCGCAAAACAAAAAGAGGAAGAAGTTTTTCAGAGTATGTATCTCTACCATTGTTATTTTCGGGAGCATCTCGAAACTCCCCCGTATCGTTACTCCCCCGGCTCGTTACTCCCCGGCTCGTTACTCCCCCGTATCGTTACTCCCCCGGCTCGTTACTCCCCCGGCTCGTTACTCCCCCGTATCGCTACTCCCCCAGCTCGTTACTCCCCCGTGCCTTTTTATTACACTTAAGTAATGCAGTTATTACTTATTTGAATTTTCAAGAGAGAGAGAGAGAGAGAGAGAGAGAGAGAGAGAGAGAGAGAGAGAGAGAGAGAGAGAGAGAGAGAGCATGTTTAAAGAACTTAAACTGCCAGATCTGCCTGTACATTCGTGTACAGTACATCTTTGAAAAAAAGTATATATTTTAAGCAGAAGAGATACTATTTCAGAATGCATGACGGGGGAGTAGCGATACGGGGGAGTAACGAGCCGGTGGAGTAACGAGCCGGGGGAGTAGCGATACGGGGGAGTAACAAGCCGGGGGAGTGACGAGCCGGGGGAATAACGATACGGTTACTCCCCCGTATCGCTACTCCCCCGGCTCGTTACTCCCCCGTACACAGAAAATGACTGGATAACCCTGTGATAGTAAGTTGGCATGAAATATTGTTTTTCCGGAGAAATTTTCTGGATAAACAAACAAAGAAACAAATAAAACAGCTGGACAGGGGGTGGGGGAACAATATTTCATGCCAACTTACTATCACAGGGTTATCCAGTCATTTTCTGTTTACGGGGGAGTAACGAGCCGGGGGAGTAGCGATACGGGGGAGTAACGAGCCGGGGGAGTAACGAGCCGGTGGAGTAACGAGCCGGGGGAGTAGCGATACGGGGGAGTAACGAGCTGATCCCGTTATTTTCTACTGATCGTTCTTAAAATGTTCAAGACTTGTGTAAAAAAATTTCAGATTTTCTATTTAAGTCTGTAATGAAATACGAGAAATCTAAAGCTGAAATGGCAGCCTTCAATGCATGTGATCACAGAATACACAGCAAGAGGAACCAACGAGGAACTTCCCCTAGGAGAAGAGTTCCAGAACCTGGTACGCTGCTTCATCAATGCACACGAGAAGAAGCCATTGAAGCGATACGCCCCGGCCAAAAAGCTGATTGAACAGCTTTGGTGAGTATTGGTCTTTTTGCTGTCTGCCTGATTTCACGGCTCTCTGTCTCTGTCTCTCTCTCCTTCTCTCTCTGTATGTGTCTGTCTGTCTGTCTGTCTGTCTCTCTGTCTCTGTCTCTGTCTCTCTTTCTCTCTCTCTCTCTCTCTCTCTCTCTCTCTCTCTCTCTCTCTCTCTCTCTCTCTCTCTCTCTCTTTCTTTTTCTTCCTCTCCTTGACGAGCAGTCACCATTGTTCTTCTGGTTTTTTTCTGCCATCACTCATCTCTATTCGCATTCTCTTCTGTTTGAGAGAAACACATCCAGGCCACGCACAATGGGACACTATTACCATGTCATGCACACAGAATGGGACACTATTACCATGTCATGCACACATAATTGGACACTATTACCATGTCATGCACACAGAATGGGACACTATTACCATGTCATGCACACATAATTGGACACTATTACCATGTCATGTTTGTGTGCAGGATATCAGCGCAGCAGTGCAAGCAGCCTCACCCAGATCAGCCCACTCATGCGGAACTGGACGTTAGGTGCCTTCAGGTGCTGCGGGCAATCGTCCACAACGAAGAGCGGAAACTACCTGAAGATTGGGCTCTGCGGACTTCGGAGGAGAAAGTCAAAAAGTATGTAATGAAAATACAAAAATGTGCGTTGTCAGAAATATAAAATATTCTACAGAAGTCAAAGAGTATTTAAAAAAAAGGTCAAAATATGCATAAAAGTAATGTTTTAAAGCTCAACGAATCAAGGTGTGGAATCACCAGTATTTTATCTCACCTGCAATCTTTCATCTGTGTGTGCTTGTGTTGTTGTGAACAGACAGCTGAGTCACGTCATTGAGGTGCAGGTAGCGCTCAATGGCCACAGCACAATCATCAAGGTTCTGCCTCACCTGGCCAGGAGGAATGACGACATTGTGAGGGAGGTATTGGCCTTCATCTGCATCATGCTCTTCAACGCCAACAGAAACGTACAGGTAGGCTCACACACACACACACACACACACCAACACCCCCAATTTAAGACTTCTCCCTTTAAAAGTGATATTTGAAACAGACTGCTAACGTTCCAAAATCAGGAATCTTCTTCTTGTCGTTCGCTGTTTGCGATTTGCGTGGGTCCTGGTTGGTTAAGGTGCGCCTGTTGGCCCAGATCCTCCGACTTCAGCCCTTAGGTTTCTTTCAGGGTTACCCCGCCCTTAGTTCCTGGCTGAAAAACCTAACCCTGAGAACACATGGGGGATTTCTTACCGGGGGTCCCACCCCGGGGCTAGAGCTTTTAATGCGGCTCTTACTCGCATGGTGTAACCGTCATCGGACGCGTAGGGCATTTATAGGGTTGTCAGTGCCATCTGCCAACCCACCCTGTCCTGGTAGAGACACCGCTAGTTGGTCCGGGACGGCTTATTCTATGTTCGCAGCTGGCCCCCATATCTGGGGGGTTGAGGATAGTCGCGCCCCCCTACTGAATTTGAAGTAGTCTGTTCCCGGAAATCAAGAATCTAAAAACGAAAATGATTTAGCTTACGGAACGTTTTCAGTAAAGACAAAACATTGTGCTTTTTTTGTGTGTCTATAATAAAAAATGTTATAGGCTTAACCTTTCTTGTTTTTTCCTCCTCCCTTCGACGACCCTGTTTTTTCAGATGTTCGGTTCATAACATCAGTAAATTTACCTCTAGTTTAAGACTCCACCCAAGTTAAAGTTTCGGTGGGTTTTATTTTTACATGTTTTGAGGTGCTAAAGCGGGGTAAAAACCCTGTGGCTAAAATACAAAAGACCTTATATACAACAAAAACCGGTAATTTGGTCAGGGCAGCTGGTCAGAGTATAGTGTTGTGACGTAGCAAATGCCTCAACAATCTGATAGGTAAAACTGTCAATGCAATCAAAACAGGTAGGACTGACCTGTTCATCTTTTCTTTTTGTTATTTTTACATAAAACCGTAAAATACCGTAGATTTCCGGTTAACACGAACACATCTTTGAAAGCATCCAGTATTGTGCCTCCCTATCCTTGATAGTAGTATTGGGGTTTTAATAGAATCGTGCTTTTGTGCTATGTTTTTCCAATGCAAGTCTACCTACTGGCAGTGTATTCTGTACTGCCATTCAGTACTAGGACGTCACTAATCTGTAGTTCAAAATTGATATAAGAAAAGTTCATGTGTTTCTCATGCTCTGTCCACAATGCTCCAATTTGAACTGTTTACATCTTTCAGCAATCCATGCTGGAGTACTTCTTGTCTACGAGAGAAGAGGTCTTCTTCATGGCTGTGAGGGACAGGATGCAAATATCCACCAACGCCATCAAGGAGAAGTACGTTTGCACTCTTTTCTTTCCTTGAACACTCAGATATGAAAGCTTTGTAAAGTGAGAGGGTTACTAGTATTTTTTCTTTTTATAAACAAAGTTGATAAAATGAAAGGATTTTATTCTAGCTTTGGCAATATTTTGTAAAAAGTGTTGTACTGTAAAATAGGTTTTTTTTCAAATAAGTTAAAATTATAGAAGAGGCCCTTCTTATTCGGGCTTTTGATAAATGTATACGCATATTAAGATTATTAAGCTGTCCATTTATTTTTTCCTTCTTACAAAATCTTTCTGATCGTCATTGTCATGATTTTTAATTTTTATTTAAAAGATGTAAGATGTCTGTATTTTTATGGAAAGGATTATGCACTTCTTTTTCTGTACAAGTGAAGCAACTAGTGCTCTATTTGACTTGTAGTTTGTATCATAAAGGCACTTGTTAATCTTTTTCAGTCACCTTTTTAAATTAGTATCTAAATTTAAAGAATACAGAAAAAAATCCCATGATCTCTTTCTTAAGTTTAATCACTTATTTGGAGAAAAAAACTTACCCTACAGGTTTGTTTAGGTTGTAGTATTTACCATCAACGGCAAGGGGGAACTTTATAGAAATTGTACCGGAAAATAACTAATTTGCTGCATATTATTTATTTATCTTTACAAAATATCTTTGTTTTATTAAGTAATCATTATACATTTCTGACATTGACTTAACAGCGTGTATCATAAATAATAAATTAACCTTTTTTATTGAAACCTCTGGATAATTTACATGGTGTGGACAACTAAAACTTTTTCTTTTTGCGAAATTATGTTGCTGTGTGATCCTGGTGGGATTTTCCTCTGAGAGTCTTGTTATTTTTAATTGTCATTTAGTAAAATAACGTGTGTGATTCAAATCGTGTGAATTTTAGACAGGAAAAGCTCACTTTTATTCACATGCAGTAATCAGTTTATTTTCTGCCTCTGATTTCTGTACCTCCATTTTGGTTTTATTCCCGTTCAGAACTTTGTTGCTGAAAAAGACCCGCCGAAATAAATCTGGGTAAAACGACCATCCCTGCATGACGTACAGTTACTACTTCTCACTCTGTGTTTTCAGTTTAGCTTTCTTCACTTCCTTAGATATCTGAAACTAATTTTTGTAGCAAAATAGAAATGTTTTTGAGTTTATGTGGGCCTGCCTTTGTTTCTGCATGTTTGTTAATTACGGTACTTCATAAGCATGTTTTAACGATCAGACACTTTCGGTTGTTGAAATGTCTAGCACAGAATAGAACAGTATCGTCGGAAAAATATTGTCGAAATTGTTTTTCAACGAGTATGATGAGTTTTAGCACATAATAATGAAGTATGTAAAAGAGGTTTTGCTCTTAAATTCTTTTTCCGTGAGTGTATGTGCTTGGTGTTTCCAGGTGTAGTTTTGAATAGTTTCGTGAAGATTTCAGTGAAGTCTTTGATATAAGTTTGCTGGCTGTGTTGAAAACATTTGTAGTGTTGATGTTGTTGCTAGCAAACTTGTTTTGTCTTGTTTTATTGTGCACAAACTGTCGTTTGTAAAGCATTTGTGTGGTGATTAGTGTTGTTTGTTGATTACTATTTGTAATATGAGGAACCTTGCCCAACCAAACGTCTTAAGAATACAGTTAGAATTTGTGCTCATACATGGTTCTCATGATAGTTTTTAAATGTGATTTCATTGGCGAAAATACAAGCAATTACATTTTAAACCAGGAATAAATCACCACAAATGAATGTGTTATGGTTGGACTTTAATCTAATTTAAAGGTCTTTCTTATGGTTGTTGGTAACAGCTTATTGTTTTTAATCGTATACCTTTTCATTATTTGTTATTGATCTCAGTCTTTAACTAATACTTTTTGTTAAAATGCTTTCACCTTCCCATTTACAAACCACTCGCTTACTCTTTAATATGAGAGCAAAATATAAGCCAAAAAAGAGTCCTGAAAACAATTGAAATATATTTCTCAATAGGAACACAAGGGATTTAGGCGGAGGTTCTGAAGTGTTTATGTCCCTGTTAGATCCTTTTGCCAAATATTCAATCTGCTTATTTTTGATTGTTTGGAATTTTTATTTTTATTTTATTTATTCTAAACTATAGAAAGTTAGGAAGTTCATTCTTATGGTCTATTGATGTTTTTATTGCGATAGTTGGCAAATGGTTCTGTCTTGTAGCGTTTCCCTGTTGTATTTCGAACTTGTTTGTGAACGTGTTTCTGTCTGTAGTTAAGGAAGATAATATTCATTCTTAAAGATATTTTTGACCACAACGATTGCAAAATCATCTCTTTTTTTTTCAAATGTTAGGCACTGTTCTGTTTTACAGTGTAGACTTTGTATTTCTCACAAAACTGTGATTCAAAAAAATGACAAAAGGAGCTCTTGTGTCTATACCTCTGCTGCTGATAAATGTAAGCAATTTTTGCAGTACTTTTTCTGTCCTCAGTCTCTGTCCTGTGTTAAGTAAGATTTGTACAAGTGTCTTCAAGAAAAACTAAGATGCGGTTTTGTATCTTGCTGCATTTATAGACGAAGTCTCTTGGCTCAACATGAAGCCAGAGTGAAGGAAGCCATGGCCAGTATGACCAACTACAACATGACTCTGACCGTGGGAAGAAAAGCTTTGCAGGTAACCTTGTGTCCAGTGATCTTTGTCTTCTTCATTCATTCTTTTAAACTGTCATTGTTATGGTGTATGCAATAGTTATTGGAAAAATCACCTCTTTGTTATTAAATGACGATTCACCCCATGCAGTTGGCCTTTAAAGATGTATAAAGACGTTAGAATAGTAAGACATTCTGAAGCGCTTTCTTTTTTATTTTTGTTTGTTTGTGGGTGTGTTTCAACTCAAATGGAAAGGATGGATGAAATAATATTCAACTGCAGCTATGTGTAGTTTTTTGAGACCGTTAAAGTCCCCCCCGCACCCTTAACACTTTGATCACATTTGTTTCCATCATGCATTATTCTTGTAGATGTGTTATTTGTGCTATTAGCATGTTTCATATTACTACTGCAATAACAATAGGGTGATAATTTGTATTTTTTCTTTCAGCAAATCCAAGTCTTCGAACAGAAAATGAAATCAGAACGGCTGGGAGGTTGGGTAAGTCGGCTGGAAACTTTAGTTTTTCTTCTTATATTGCAAACGATTTTATTTTCTGGCTTTTACTGTCAATTCTTGAAAGCATTCGTATTATGCTGCTTGTTACAACATGAAACGCATGCTTTTTAATAATATGAAACTTATAATGATACTCTGTATCTACCAGTTTTAAATTTCCAAATTTAAAAACAGATAGCTTCGCAGAGAAAAGTGTGGTGTGCTTGTTGATAAAAGCCTAATTTTCAACGTTAAACTTATCCTCTCCTCCCAACAAGCTAAGCAGCGGTTTAATCAATGTATCATACATTCTGTGAAAAGCATGGTCTTTTCCTATCAAATTCCCCCTATGAATTAACACGTTTCATGTTGTAACAATACTTTGCTCCTTCATAGAAAAAACGCCACGTAGCTAGGCTTTAGTGTTTCCTTTACAAAACTCCTGAGGGTGTTTTTTCTGAGAAAAAGGGTGTCTGTTTCTGAGTGCTTCAGAAGAAAGTAGCTGGAATACGTTGGCTTCGTTCAAGTTCAACGGAAATAGTTACATTTTCTTGTCTCTGTGCCTATTTATGTTGGGTCTCTCTTTGAATTTAGTGTCTTCTTACTTATTTAAGGGATAAATCGTATCTGTCGAGAAAAGTAATTAAGAAATTTGTTACTTTATGTGATTTAAATGAATATCTTGTTTCCTGTCCGCTTTGTATTTTCTGCTACTGTTGCAAATTGTAAATCTTCGCTTCACTCGAAAGGTCCGTATTCTAAATCTGTCGCTTTCGTTTGATGTTGAACATTTTTGAAGTGTTCATATAATCCTCTCGCGAAACTTATGGACAGACTGAATAATTCTGTCTTCTCAGTGTGAGTGTTCTGAAATAGTTGCTCTTTTAAATGTTTTGTGTCAGCTACTCTTAGATCGTTTTATTTTGCTGTGAACTAGCTTTTTTTGGCTTAAAATTCGCATAGCAAATGTTAGGTCAACATTTCATAGATTGGAAAAAAAAACATTATCCAGGGGTTGACGTAGAACTCGCCGTTGTGCTTCAACAACAACGAACAATAATCACCCGGCTCCACCCGGTTTTAAGGCTTTGAAAAATAATGTCAGAAAGGAACATTTCAGCTTTACGCCTCTGCTGTCAGTTTTTCATTCAAGGCTGAGGGATTGCAAATAGCATGAAAATAAACACAGTTTAGTGCACGCATAGTTGACAAGTTTCTTTGCACTAATTAAGTGCTATATGCGAAAGTCATGATGACTATGCCACGAAGGCTTATCTTTATTCACGCATTCGCTTTGGTGATATAACAATACTATTCTTCTATGTTCTTATTTATAAAAGTATCCTAGCCTTGTTCTAGAAAACAAGACACTGTCTTTTGTTCTCCTGAGTACCAGGTTTAAGAATGCACGTGTCATATTGGATCGATTAACACCCAGCCATCTTACCAAGGTTAACATTTTGTAGTATAATATTATAGTTTTATCAGTTGAAGAGGGTATTGTATTGGATTTCCCCTCCTGCTCTAGATTATGTATTTCCCATGTATGTTCCCCCTTTTTGCTGGTTCTGATAAAAATTCATGAATAGTGTCCTAAAGTAACTCCCGATTCTGCAATGTACTTATGTCCCTTGAAAACGAAAAAAGGATTATATAACATGATTCACATTTCAGCATGATCCTTGCCTCAGTTACAAAACACTGCCAATATTCTCTCCGTCTTAAAAGTGTATTACCTTGGGATGGCTTGAATTTGGGACACTATTTTTGAATTGTATTTACCCGGGTTCTCTTGGTTTCCCTTCCCTCCTAAAACCATACATGTACCTCCCCACATCCTCCTTCTGATCTGTTAGCGAGCTCTTTGCCGCGCCATTGAACCCGTGGACGATAGCAACAAACTGAGACGGCGGCTAACATGGCGCCGCAAGTCCACATCCGGTGACAGAAAACGCAAGAAAACGCGAGAACTCCGAGCCAATGGAATCAGTTTCTCCAAAGACAGCGATGCGCTGATGGGGGAGCAGTCAGAAATTGAACTGGCGGGAGTTAAGGTGGAGGTAAGCGCTCTTTGGGTTGAGAATGAACCAGCATCGCGCTCAACTTTGCATGGTTTGCAAAGTTGTGATTTTTAGAATTAATTATTCAATTAAATCCACAATCTTTTGCTTCTGCTTTGCCTTTCTCACATTTTTTGCCACTGGTTTGCTTTTGCCTGCAGAGCATTGACTGTTAACTTTGGCTTAACGTTTTATTGCTTTCAGATTTCAAAACAACTTGCAAAATGCCTGCTATTTACAACAGGAACTATTTTTATATGGTTTTTGTATTCACCATCATATGTTTATCTGCTTTTATTTGCATGACGATACCTTTTTCTAACACAACATTACTTGCATTTGCACTGTTCTTCTGACGTTTGATTGCAATTTCCTTCGCATTGTCATGAGTCACTGTTTTAGTCAATTCAAAATGTTTAGTTTTGCATTTGTTAATGGAGAGTACTTTACTTCATCAACATAATAAACTGACCTGCGTACCAGTGCTGATAATGTAATTTACCAATATACTGATAATGTAATATACCAATATACTGTTCTTCCTGCCATTGTAACTTTTTATGTGAGTGATAACTTTGTGTTCTTAATACAAAATATTGCCCAGCGTCACTAATTTATATTTGTATCGTGATTACTAGAAAGTGACTTTTAAGTTGGTGTGGTAAACTTTTACTTGATAATACCTTAGATGTGTGCTTGCATTGCCTAAACCTAGTCGTTGTGCTTAAATTTATGGAACCATAATAACTACATGCAACTGGTTTTCATTTTCTGAGTTTATACTGAGAGTTCGAAAATCTGTTATCATCTCAAAGAGTATGAAACGAAAAACCTGTCAATTTAATTATTTTTTTATTTAATGTTTATTTATTTATTCATTTATGTATTTATTTATTTATTTATGTTGTTGTTGTTGTTATCTATTTTATTATTCATTTAATTGTTATTTACTTATTTATTCATTTATTCTTATTGATGGATTTATTGATTGATTTATCAATTGATTTATTACTTAATTTTCGTATTTGTTTATTAATTTAGTTATTTACTTCCATTGATCGATTCATTTATCAATGTGTCAGTTTATTTATTAAGTTATTTATTCATTTATCCATTGCTTAAATCATGTGTTTATTTTCCTCTTAATCTGAAATAGTCGACTGACACAGTTTTAGTCAGTTTTGGGTATCAGATTTACTATTTCTGCACAATTTTAAGCCTGTTTCGTTTCCAAACACGAAATTGATTTACATACCTCTTTCAAAGTTTTGTTTTTCATTTTTGTGTGATCTTGCACGGCATTGTATTTTTTCGTTTTGAATGTCACAAACCGTAATGCCAGAACGTCACCTTCACAAAAACTGAAGCTTCTTTTCAACCAAACTTTTTTTTTAACCTGCACAACCTTCTTTTCCCAGAACTTTTGTTCACACACACACACACACACACACACACACACACACACACACACACACACACACACACACACACACGCGCGCGCCAACACACACACACGCACGCACGCACGCACGCACACACGCACGCACGCACGAACGTACACACATACACACACATACACACACACATGCACACACACACACACACACACACACACACACACACACACACACACACACACACACACACACACTCATTTTATAAGATGTACCAGAATTTAGGCAAATAATATGGCTCGGGACATAAAAGGCAGGGCACAGTCTATATCTTTGCTTGGTCGCATTTGTGTATGCTGAGGTTGGGTGCTTTTCGGCGTTGCTGGCAAGAAAAAAACATTGTGTCGGATTGTACGCAAAAATAATCATGAGCTGACATGGTATGTAAGTAAGAAAGTTTGATTAATTAAATATAAATGCATATCAACTGAAACTTCTTTGATAATGACAAGATGTGTAGGCTATCTCAATAAATTCGTCATCACCATCATCGCCATTGTCATCTCCTCGCTAATCTTACAATTGTGCTGAGGACTTCAATGATGATGAAATAAATGATAATGATAGCCGTCTATAGCATGCGTAACAATGATTTTGAATACGTATGTTCTTTTAAATAGTAAAAAAAAACAGTAAATTGAATTACGTACTTACTTGCCAGTGCACGAGTTGGGGAGGTGGGGGGTGTTCTTAAACGTACACCTTTGAGAAAGTATCCATGTATAAATCCCGCCATGTTTTATGAAGTAAAATAATATTAATTAAAGCCTGTCATTAATTAGGCGCACGAAGCTGTGGAAATGAATTTCTGGAAAAAGACTTCATGAAGTCGACATCGGGCTCAATTAAGGACGGATTATAGGGTTATTATATGGCATACATCCTTTTTTTGTTCTGAGCGCCTAGTGTACACAATATCTAACATTTCGCAACCGTGATACTCATATCAGCATAGGATGGGAAGCTGGAAGAATGTTTCATGACGTAAAATGATAATAAGAGTGTTCATATGGCACAAATGCTTCAATATACCCGAGCGCCTTACGTGTGCAATATTTAACAATGTGCAACCTTGACACTGATGCCCCCATAGGATGGGAAGCTGGAAGCATGTTTTATGACGTAAAGTGACAATTACAGAGTTCATATTGCACAAACCTTACTTTAGTTCTAAGCGCCAAATGTACATAATATTTAACAATGTGCAACCTTGACACTGATGTCCCCATAGGATGGGAAGCTGGAAACATGTTTCATGACGTACAATGATTATAACAGAGTTCATCATTATTGCACACAACCCACTATAGTTCTAAGAAATGCGCAACTTTGACACTGATACCCCCACAGGATGCGAAGCTGGAAGCATGTTTTATGACGTAAAACGATAATAACAGAATTCATATTGTACAAATACCACTATACTTCTAAGCAATGTGCAACCTTGACACTGGTACCCCCACAGGATGCAAAGCTGGAGGAGGACGTGGAGACGGCGCTGGACGAGGGAGTGCGGGACATGCTGGAGTACAAGGACGACGGCTACATCGAGTTGGTCCTCAAGGTCCTGGCCAGGATCTGTGATGGTCAGCATGTTGGACTTCAGGTAATGTGGGGTTTGTGTACCTATTAGGCGTGTTCTCCACGGTTTAGGACTTATTCAGTTATTATCACTACTATTTTTATATACGAAATGTTCGTAATGTTACTGTCCATGCAATGTTTGTGTATTTTTGTGATCTTTGTAAAGCACAAATGCATTTGTTTGTTAGGGTCTTAAAGTCTTCAGAATCAGTCAACTATGCCATTGGCTGTTTGATTACTTTCTCATATTCAAACAGATTCATCAGTAACAAAGTTGTTTAAAAACAATCCCTAGCCCTCGTCCTTTTCTAGAATAAAAAGAAATCCAGCAAACAAAAATATACCATTCGCTGTGCAACGCAAAAACAAAAATTACATTTGATTGTCAAGGATGTTAGAAAAGAAACTACCAGTCTTGCTTGAGGAGTGAATGGCTCACTAAAGGACTTAGGTTCGCCGTTTGTACTTTCGTAGACCATCACTTGACATTGTCATCATCCGTATGTCTTTTTCAGAACTACCTTCGGGAGCAGCCAGACAACGTCAAGTCGTTCAACATCGTGGGGGAGACAGCGCAGTTCCTCAACGTCGTCTACACCACCATCAACAGCAAGACTATCGACCTCGTCATACAGATCTTCAGCACTCTCAATGAGTTCTGCGCCGTAAGTGATGATCACGATTACGATCCTCTGCTGACAGTTATCTAAAGCAAAAGTATTTGAGCCTTTTTTTGTAAAAGCCCGAGTAGATCAGATAGTGAAATCGTACCGGGATTTTTTTTTTATCATCGGACGTCAGATTTTGATATGCCATACACAGACTTGGAAGATAGCCCACATTTCAGTAATAGTCATATTCAGTGTACCTGAGAAACTGATACTAGATTTTCAGATGCGCGCAATTTTTAGCTGAATATGGCGTATGGCAAAAGGCTTGTCAATTGTTGATCAAGGGAAACCGGATGCTCATTTTGTATTCACATTTTGGGGGGAAATTACAGTTTTACACATACGCACAAGTATCAGAGTGTATATCAATATACATAGCACTGCACCCACAATACTGATGCCATGTTTTCCCACAGATACAAGGTGAAGGCAAAGACGATTCGTTGCTAGGTTTTCCATCTTTTCAAAACTACAATAAAAATATAATGGGGGCAAAATAAAAGTGTATCATTACTGTACACAAGAAACCTTGGGCAGAGTTGTATGATAATGTCATTCTTTCTACAGGGCAACCAGGAAAACCGGGTGTCTGTGTACGACAAGAAAGTGATAGACTACATCAACTTCATCCTCAGGGCAGGGGAGATTGCTGACTGCCCCATCGAAAAGGTTGGTTGGACTACATTTTGTTTGTTTGGATGGTTTGTGGGTTTCTTTTTTTTCTACTTTTTTTCTTATTTCTTTCTTTCTTTCTTTATTTCCTTCTTTCTTTCTTTCTTTCTTTCTTTCTTTTTACATTTAGTCAAGTTTTGACTAAATGTTTTAACGTAGAGGGGGGAATCGAGACGAGGGTGTGGTGTATGTGTGTGTGTGTGTGTGTGTGTCTGTCTGTCTGTCTGTCTGTCTGTCTGTCTGTCTGTGCGTGTGTGTGTGTAGAGCGATTCAGACTAAACTACTGGACCAATCTTTATGAAATTTTACATGAGAGTTCCTGGGAATGATATCCCGGACGTTTTTTTCTTTTTTTCGATAAATGTCTTTGATGACGTCATATCCGGCTTTTTGTAAAAGTTGAGGCGGCACTGTCACACCCTCATTTTTCAACCAAATTGGTTGAAATTTTGGCCAAGCAATCTTCGACAAAGGCCGGACTTCGGTATTGCATTTCAGTTTGGTGGCTTAAAAATTAATTAATGACTTTGGTCATTAAAAATCTGAAAATTGTAAAAAAAATAAATAAATAAATTATAAAACGATCCAAATTTACGTTCATCTTATTCTTTATCATGTTCTGATTCCAAAAACATATAAATATGTTATATTTGGATTAAAAACAAGCTCTGAAAATTAACAATATAAACATTATGATCAAAATTAAATTTCCGAAATCGATTTAAAAACAATTTCATCTTATTCCTTGTCGGTTCCTGATTCCAAAAACATATAGATATGATATGTTTGGATTAAAAACACGCTCAGAAACTTAAAACGAAGAGAGGTACAGTAAAGCGTGCTATGAAGCACAGCGCAACCGCTACCGCGCCAAACAGGCTCGTCACTTTCACTGCCTTTTGCACTAGCGGCGGACTACGTTCAGTTTCATTCTGTGAGTTCCACAGCTTGACTAAATGTAGTAATTTCGCCTTACGCGACTTGTTTCTTTCTTTCTTTCGTTCTTTCTTTCGTTCTTCCTTCCTTTCTTTCTTTCTTTCTTTCTTTCTTTCCTTCTTTCCTTCTTTCTTTCTTTCTTTCTTTCTTACTTTCGTGATTGCCATCAAATCAGTCAAAATGTCTCCATGGTTTATTTTATCTCAAAACTCCCAAATATGTGCTTGCTGGTAAATGCAGATCAAACCACATTCAGTTTTGATTTTTTTTGTTTTGTCTCAGGTGGTTGAGCTTCAGCTGACCATTGGGGCTCTGGTGGTGTCTCTGATTGAAGAGAACGGACCTGGGGCTTCTCAGGTTGCCAAGGTAAGTAAACGTTTCACGACAAGGAAAAACGACTGGAGAGATAAATAAAGATCTTCTTCTATTTATAGTTTGAAGATGGATTGTATTTTAAAGAAAACACGTCAGTTATTCTACTAGCTTCGATCATGGTAATTGTGGTTCTTCCATTGTGTTCTTTGTGTTTCTTCGTTTGTGTTCTTTAGTGCTTATAATATTTTGTCTTTTCTTTTCCCTTGCATAAAAACGAAATTCTTTCTGACAGGAAAGGATTGTAAACATGGGGAGCTCAGCAAGGAGTTTTTAACATCAAGGTTATCACAACAAACACACAAAACACGTTTGCTGAGGGATGCAAATTGTTATCACGCATCCTTATGTGTGTGCTTTTGTCGATTATGCTTAGTCTCATTGCTATGTTAGTTTAGGTTGAATTTGCGTGTGAGGTTTTGATGTTTCTTGTATTGGAATTGCAAAGCGCGTGGAGCTGTTATCAAGACTTGAGCTATAGAAAAGTGATTTATTTCATATTATTCTTATTCTTTTTCTTATTATTCTTATCACTGTCATTGTCATTATTATAACATAAGGCAAAAACTCACCAATTCTGTTAACAGGAGGTGAAAGACGCCCTGGACAAGGAAGCAGTGTTGCGCTGTATGACGGCATGCTACGAGCTTCACCAGGCTGAGAAGAAGAAAAAGATAGAGGGTCTGACCAAGGGCCCTGATGGAAGCTACCTGCAATCTGCAAAAACTCTTGCTGCATTTGGAGGCAGTCTGCTTCAAGGGGTCGTGGTAAGTCTGACTAAATATGCTTGACAGCTCTTGCTTTGTTGGTTTGCCTGTTTGTCGGTGAACAAACGAACGAACGAACTTTATTTTACAAGGATAAAGAGAAGAAGTGGCGAGTGGCTTCTTGTCTTTATTGGTGAGCTGTTGTGCAGGTTGGTTGGTTCTGTTTTCTCTTGGCATTATTAGTTCGTGTTTTTGTACAACGACGTACGTGTGGGTTAATTTGTTTTTTAAACAGGATTAATTGATCTTCTTTTACGGATTTATCAGAGTTCGAATGGGCATGACATACTTTTTACTTTACATCTAGTGCAGATTAGGGCGTACTTTCAAAAACAATTATCATTCAGACTAATTATACAGACTCGAACTTTATAACGGCTGAAATTTTCTTGCGTTAAACTGATTACACACTCGTCTTTCATATGCATCAGCATCAGAACATCCTTTCAGTCAGACAAAATGTCAACTTGTCTTTCCTGCATTATGTTTACAGAAGGGGAAGAAGAAGAACGCCCTGAAGGAGAGTGTGATGGAGGTAGGCTTCACCTACTACCTCATCCTTGCCAGAATGATGGACATA
This sequence comes from Littorina saxatilis, assembly GCF_037325665.1. NCBI lineage: Eukaryota > Metazoa > Mollusca > Gastropoda > Littorinimorpha > Littorinidae > Littorina > Littorina saxatilis. The sequence continues at coordinate 39,079,748 of NC_090245.1, read as the reverse complement.
GACCCTCACCTCATCGACAGTGAGTACACATTCACAACCCTTGTCCATGTATATGCAATTGTTGATTAGTATTTTTCAAATCCATGTAGGTCAAGTACTGCATCATTCTGGCCAGAATAATGGACATAGATCCTCATCTAATTAACAGCTCGTACACATTTGCATGCATTGTTGATGATACCTTTCACATGCAGGAAAGTTTGGAAAGCAACCCTGAAGTGTGATTCAGTGTTAATCGAGGGCGGGTAGAAAGATGCATACATTGGAAGTCCTAAACCTCCTGAAATGAAATCCAGATTAGGGTTCTATATCTTCACTTTTTCGTTGCTGTATAATCGTTTCAATAGTATTTGAAAGAGGTTCATGATAAAACTTACTTAATGCTTTGTACGTAAATAGATGTACAGAATTGAGTTTTTTATGTTTTATTTTATTGCGAGAACGAAATAAAATAAAATATATTGTGGGTTTGCACAACTTTTGAACTGTTTTCTTGACGAATTTATTCAGATTTACTTGAACGATGTTTATAATAATGCAAGATTTTTTTCATTAGTCCGAACTGAAAGTATATGGATGCAATTCGTTGAGCGTCTGTTATAGCAGGGAATCATTCATCACCTGGAATTGTTCTTTCAGCTCTGCAAATGACGCCGGAAAAGCAGAAGTCTTTGGAGTACTACAAGAAAAACTCTTTGTCTATCGAAGTTGTAAAGGAAGACATACTTCAAAAGGTCAACTTCCGGGTCAAAAACAAGGTCAGTGTTTTGAACTGAGGAAAATCCAAACTTCATTATTGTAAGATATTGCATGTAGCATAATTATAGCATGATTGTACTCTATTCTTTAAACAAGTTTGTTTTTTTAAACTATTGATATTTTTGATTCTTGATTTTCAGAGTTTGTTTTGTGAAAATTCGCAGTCTGACTGTTTGAGAATTTTTCTTGATTTGAGTTATATGAGTGACGTGTATGCGTGTCATGACCAGTGATCATAGACAGACACAAGAGTTTACCATTATGCTAGTAGCCACAGTTTGTTTTTTATTCAGGGAACTGGACTCTTACATTTGACAATAGCAATATACTCTTAAATCGGGCATTTGATAGCTCAAGGATACCATGACATGCAGTCCCTATTTCGGGCATGTTACTAAGATGTGTTTTCTCGGGCACAAATTGCCGTTTCGTTAATATTTCAAACTCTAAGGCAGTCGTTCACGTCACCTTTTCCCCACAGTAAAAAAATGCAACAGATCTGCGGAAACGGTGATTTGAAAGGATCTTCGGCGTCTTGCCGACCACCAACACCACACACCCTGCTACTAATTTCTTTTCTCACAGAGCGTGTTACGAGACGAGGTGAAGGAGAAGCTCAAGTGGAATGTGGACCGGACCTCGCCCACTAACAAGATCCGGGACCTGATGAGCTGGACACGTGACATCATGAAGGACATCTCCTACCAGCGCAAGATCCTTGACAACCCCATCGCCAAGATGTTCACCAAGGGCTGGTGAGCCATTTCCAGATTTTGCAAGATTTTGCGAACATTTGGTATTTGTATGATATCGTCCTGTGAGGTTACCTTCATTCGGGGTGCTCTCTCACTGGGGGAAAATATATACAAGAACACACATATTTGCTTGTACGTATGCCTTCACTGGACTGTGTTAATTTTGTTTTTATTCAGGCTCCTTTGGAACTATGGGGCCATCATCCTGAGCCTGGCCATCAATTGCATCATGCTGGTGACGTGGAACGCCAAGGCCTCCATGGAGGATTGCGACAAGATCACTGACGAAAATGGCACCATCACATGCCCCATGATCTACGAGTGAGTAGAATTGTGGAGAATGATGAAGATTGTGTGATGTGATTCATGGGATCACTGATGAAAACGGCACAATCACATGCCCCAAGATCTACGAGTGAGTAGAAATGTGGAGAATGATAAAGACTGTGTTGCTGGGCAGTATTTGATAACTGATACCAATATGTAGCTGGCAAATTTAACCACATTGTTTGTGCTGCATGATAATACAGATGGTGTTCATATTTGTCCAAAAACAATAATTGAGAAACTGAAGAGGAATGAGTTGAGTACATTACCGCATAGGTTCTTCGATTTCTCTCACATAAATGTACAAAGGTTGTCCTTAATTTACCATTAAGTCAGTGCCAAAGCTTCGTGTAGACAGCTTCGCGAAGTCGACTTTTTGAAGTCGACTTCGCCAAATCAATTTGAGGCTTTAATTCATAAAAAGACCAAAAGATACTGTACTCACGTGTTTAACGAAGACGATACAAATGACAAGAATACAAGAATATCCCACCTCCTTGATTTGATACAAATCACAAGAATACTTGTGATGTGTATCGTCTTCGTTCAACACGTGAGTACAGTATTTGTTGGTCTTTTTATTGTTCGCACTCACGTGCGGTCACCATTGTTCTGCTTTAACTCACGTTACGCTTTTCTTCGTTTGCAGCCCCAGTCCAGATATAGAGGGCATCAAGCATGACGACTACAAGATAGTGTTGTGGGCTCTGGGGGGTACTCACAACCTCTTCTCTCTCTTCGTGCTAATCAGCTACTTCCTCTCCAACCATCCAAAGCTGCCACAAGCTGCGGAAATCAAGGCTTGCTGCCGGTAAGCATTTGGTTGAAGCTGCAAGTTTGGTAACTTCCTTTCTCTTGCTTGGCATAAAGGTCAGAAATTAATTAATCAGTTTGTAATTTGCTTGTTCTTTGCGTGGGGTTTGAGCAAAAACACTATGGTTTCAACCATCTCTCTTGCTGGGAAAACCTCAAACATGGAGAAAGTTTTCTATAAGTTTTAAAGTAGAGTTGTCTGTAAACGTTTCCCAGCTTTAGTGTCAAGACGATTGTATCATTCGGCGTTATTCATTAGCAGGATTCGTTGAATGATATTGCATTTTCTTGCTAAGTTTAACAGAAACAAAATCGATTTCTGAGAAGGTTTACTGGTTAGGTGGCGTTACACAGTACAGTTTATCGAGGCGACAGATTGACATTTACCTGGCTGTGTAACTTCAGCATTCGTTTAATGTGAAGCCTTGTATTCAGATTATGATGTCATTGTTTCCGACTACAACAGGGGACTGTGTGGGGGCAAGTCCAAAGTCGAAGAGGACTTGACCAAAAAAGAGGAGCCAATGTCCAAACTTCACATACAGTTCTTCAGCTTCACCACCTTCTACTATCTGGTGTGTATATTCCTTCTGCCAGTTTCTTAGCGACTGTTTATTTGATATCATACCTGTCCACTTTCGGCTCAGTGGGGTATGATTTTTTTTTACGGGATGCTTATTCTTTCTTTTTCTCTCTGATAATTGTTTTCACAGTCCACTCTCTGAGTAGAAAGGCATATAATGCAAAACTAACAAAGAAAAAACATGTGTATGATGATATCAACATGTCTGGAGCAAAGCTGCAATTCTGGTGTGTAGTGTCCTCGCCCTGAGGCTGAGGAATGCAATACTGATGTCCTGTGTAGTCTGCGTAACCAATGTTCCGTGAAGCTCCCAGCATTTGTCCCCCTCACAGAATATTGATGACGGTTTTCACCATTAGAGATCAGAATCTGTATTTCTTGTAAAAATTGTTAAACCCACCAAGTCTTAAAAGTCCGCGCTTAAGTTGTGAAGTATATGATTACATCAGGAATGCTGGATGTGTTACAGATGTTCCTGGGAATGTCAGTGGCCGGCACACTGTTCCACGGTTACTTCTTTGCCTTCCACCTACTGAACGTGGTCAACAACAACCAGTTGCTGTCGGGGGTCATCAAGGCTGTCACACTCAACGGTAAGACACTGGAGTACAGTACATGATGGTCCTGAGGTCTTTAGACATCAGCTTGCAGACTTATTTTACTCTTTTTTTTAAACAACAATAATTGCATTATTTAATACTTGAGTGCGGTGCATGATGCTCATGAGGTCTTTAACCGTCAGCTTGCATACTTATTATACACAACAATAAATGTATACATCACATTTATGTTACGAACATACACACATGTATACACAATTAGTACATATCAAAATGTTCAAGAAATTGAACAGTGTACGTCAGACACACACGTTTTTCTTTGGGTTTTGCAGGCATGTCGTTGCTTTGGGTGGCTGTGCTGGGTTTCATCGTCATCTACATCTACTCCTTGTTGGGATTTGCGCTGCTGAGGGCTTACTTCAAGCCAGATGACTATCTCTACTGCCACACGCTCTTCCAGTGCACAGTCACGGTCATCAGATACGGCCTTATAGGTGACATGTTTGAGGTAAGATACAGTGACAAACCTCCATTGCACGGTCACGGTCATCAGATACGGCCTTATAGGTGACATGTTTGAGGTAAGATACAGTGACAAACCTCCATTGCACGGTCACGGTCATCAGATACGGCCTTATAGGTGACATGTTTGAGGTAAGATACAATGACAAACCTCCATTGCACAGTCACGGTCATCAGATACGGCCTTATAGGTGACATGTTTGAGGTAAGATACAGTGACAAACCTCCATTGCACGGTCACGGTCATCAGATACGGCCTTATAGGTGACATGTTTGAGGTAAGATACAGTGACAAACCTCCATTGCACGGTCACGGTCATCAGATACGGCCTTATAGGTGACATGTTTGAGGTAGGATACAGTGACAAACTCCAATGCACAGTCACGGTCTTTAGATATGCTATCATAGGAGACTTGTTTCAGCTGAAACCAAGTAACACAGGTACAGGCATCAAATTCGATCTCACAGGAGACACGTTTGAGGTAGGATACCGTAAAAGGAACTTCTAGTGCGCTGTCATGGCGGCCAGATTCGATCTCATGCCAGTTATCAGATACGGCTTTTTTGGGATGACAAGTTTGAGGTGAGGCCAAATGATTAACACAGTCACAGTCAACAAATACGATCGCATCTAAGACATGTGTCTGCTCTGAGCAAAGAACAGTCAGGGCGATCAAATACGGCCTCATGTGATGCATGGTTGACGCAGTCAACGTTATCAGATAAGGTCATAGCTCAGTTGGTAGAGCACTGGACTTGTGATTCTAGGGATGGACACGGGGCTGACTTCTTGTGCAGACTCAGTGACGTTATCCAAGTCCCACCCCCATGTCAGCACAATGGCAAGTCATTTTGCCATAAGTGCAGATGGCCGATTTCATCTAACACGCACACATCTGGGTAGCGCGACTCTTGTTGCTGCTAGCTTTCCACTGGGAGGAAGCGACCCGAATGTCCCAGCAATGGGATAATAAAGTAAATGCAAAGTGACATTAAGTATAATACATGTTTGACGCAGTCGCTGTTATCATGTACGATCTCATGGGTGAAATGTCCTGTCTCACTCCATCTGACAGTGAAATGTCCTGTCTCACTCCATCTGACAGTGAAATGTCCTGTCTCACTCCATCTGACAGTGAAATGTCCTGTCTCACTCCATCTGACAGTGAAATGTCCTGTCTCACTCCATCTGATTTATTGTGCAGGAGATCAAAGTGAATCCACAGGGCAGCTCCTTCACCAGCTTCTGGCCCCTGGTGGTGTACCACGTGTCTTTCTTCATCTTCATCACCACCATCGGCCTCAACATCATCTTCGGTATCATCGTCGACACCTTCTCCGAGCTCAGGGATCTCAAGGTGAGCTAGGATAAAGTTCCTTTGGGGTTGCATGCATTTGTGAATGTTAATTTCCTCAAGCTTGTGCCTTTCAAATAAGTTGCAAAACCTTAATGAATCCATCTTCCATTTCCTTTATTTCAACGCTTGTTATAATCTCAGGTGCCAGGAGATTGGTTTCGCATAACTCTCACTTATACTTGTGCACATATCATGTGCATTTAGAACGCTTACTTCCCTTTGTTTATCAGATGTATTCATCTTCCGAAAGTCGTTCTGTGTTTCACGTGTGTATCTGTTGGTTTCAGTGGCGGGCAGAGTCAGACATGAAGGATACATGTTTCATCTGCAGTCGTAACAGCTACGACTTTGAACACCACGGCAAGGTAAGATCGATGAGACGCACTGAGTTGTTCTCTATTTCCTGTGCTCCGAGTAGAACTTGTTGATGAGATCTCCACCTGTGTTTAAATTCAGAATATTCATGTATGCCCAAAAAAATTGGGGTGGTTTTTTTTTTGGTTTTTTTTTTTGTGGGGCGGGGGAGCGGGGAGGTGTTAATTTTTCAACACTTCGTGTCAGATGTTTACACGATGTAGATGACAATTCCTCCGACTGTATCAACAAAACCGAGAGGGAGAAAATATGTTGAATGCGTCTACACAAGGACATGGAGAAGAAGTAACGCACTAATCTGTTTAAAGGAGAGATGAAAGCATGTTCAAAGTCCAAGCGATGCAGGACAGTGGTTCTTTTTCGGTTGCAATCCCAAAGTGGCCGCACTTCTAAAGTACAGATAGTGCCACTTACAGGCTTTGTCCAGTTTTAGTGTGCAAGTGTCCTTGCCTCCCAGCTTCTGTTGAAATTTAGTATTGGGTCTCTCCTTGGGAAAACAAAAGTACTTTTGCCCGGCAAGAGGGGGAAGCTTCCGGAACCCTGAGATGAGGTGCACGGAAAAGTTGCCAACCGGATGGGAGACAGCCGCGTTGTTGGTTTGGTTGAAATTGGGATTTGTTGTGATTTCAACGAATCAGACGCCGCGGTTTGTTCTCTCCCGTTTGGGTGGCACTCACTTTTGCTTCGTGCATGTCAGCCCAGGACCCCCTCCCCCCTCCCCGATCCAGCACTGAGAAGGAGTTCAAAACATTTATCAGATTGTGCATTTTGCCTGTGCAGGGATTTGACTGGCACGTGCGGCACGAACACAACAAGTGGGCCTACATCTACTTTATCATGCACCTGGACGACATTCAGCACAGCGACTACACTGCACTAGAGCTCTATGTTGCCAAACTGGTAAGCAATAGAAAGCCTTTGTTGGTTACACTGAAGGCGTGCGTGTCAACTCCTCTTGCTCTTTCAAATGCGGGAGCCTTTTTCTTTAAGAAGGAAAAGGGTATCCGGCAATAGTAACGCAAAAAACACCGTATTCAGTGATTGTTCTACAACAAAAATGAGTTACGTGTAAAACTCCTGAATTTTACGCCTTGCAATAAATCTTTTATTTTATCGGTCGAGTGCCATAACGATACTGTGGAATAATCCTGTCTGTTGCTCAGTGGGCATGCATGGGAGTAGCATAGGGGGTGATATTGCTTGGGTACAATTGATCTACGCGTTCTTTCACCAGGAATATGGAACTTGACAACTGTGGGGCATCGATGTGTTAATTGTATTGTATATAAGCCTGCCTGGGCAATTGGCGCTTCACTTACTTACTAGAGTCAAGTGCCTGGGTAATCTCACACTGCTGCCGGCTGACACAATAAGAATTTGTTTCAGATGGAGAAGGAGAACTACGAGTTCATCCCTCTGAACCGCGCGCTGTGTCTGTCGTCTGTGGACATTGACTCCACCGAGTCTAAGATTGACGACCTTCTGCACGCTGTCACAGCCATCGCAAAGAAACAGCGAGAAGATGTGAGTTTGAATATTATCTCCCTTCTTCCTAAATTGTCTATATGTGTATCTGTCTGTCTGTCTGCCTGTCTCTTTGTCTGTCGTCTTTACCACCGAGTCCAAGATTGACGATCTTCTTCAAAGTCAAAGTAAAGAAACAGAGAGAAAATGTGCTGCAGATAATTTCTCTTTTACCACACCACCCCTCTCTCTATTTAGAACGACTACGGTTTGTCTAATTCAGTGTTTTCGCTAATTGCAGGAAGCAGAGAAGAAGCGTAAGGTGGAGAAGTTGAAGCAGAGACGGTGGCAGGAGAAGCACCGTCGCTTCATCTTCGGAGTGCCGGGCAGCGAGTATGACATGGACAGAGACCCACTCCTCCCGCCCTCTCGCGCCGTCAGCGTGGACAGGTACCTGTCAGGGGCCGCTAGCACCTTGAGGGGACCGGGGACCGCTGACGGTTTGGATGGAAGCAGGGACGGCTTGGATGAAGCAGGAGATGAAGAGGAAGGCGGAGAGAGAAAAGACTCTCAGGGCTCCCTGGCCAGGTTCTTGCAGCCCTCTACATCTTCGTCCGAGCCCCGACCTTCTACCTCGTCTGGACATCGGTCCTCGCTGCCCCCTCCTCCCCCACCTCCCAAGTTTTACCACCTGAGTCCTCCTCCTCCTCATTTCCATCCTCCTTCCTCTCGACCGGAACCTTCCTCTTCACCTCCTCTTCCTCCTCCTCCTCCTCCTCCCCAGGCCCCTCGTGGGTTCTCCGTCTCGCCCCCGTCTCCCGAGCATCAGCCAGCACACCGACAGGCACCCCGTCACAGACTGAGGCGCCAGCCCTCGCCCTTGCCCTTCCAGCGTGCGCTGGCCCGTTTAGGGGAGAGCGGGACTGGTTCTACCGCTCAGTCGGAAGACGAGGTGGAGGAGGCAGTGTCAGACAGTGACTCTGCCGGGGACAGTTACCCACGCGAAGGCTCCTACGACCTTCTGGACGACGATATTCCGCAGTCGCTCCCCCCTCCCCCCGCCCCTATCCAGGCTCCCCCGCCGATCTCACCACCCTATTTGACGGCCCCCCAGCACGGGTCTGCCCCTTCCTCTGAACCACACATCCTCCTCTCCTCCCCCTCCACAAGCCCCTCCTCCACGCTTGTTGCCACCAGTGACAGATCTGGTACCTCACGGGAGGTAACGCCTGAGTCAGAGCCCGATTCTGCAGACACCTCTTCTACGCAGTTATGACACTAAAACAGCAGTGAAAATTGTATTTTCTTCGACAGTAAAGCTGTCTTGTAAAGGTCTTGATTTGCGCAGGCCAGAGGTACAGGTACATTTGGAGGATGCAGCTTCTGGCGACTGAACTCCCCATATAGCTCAGTTGTGCGACTGATCGTTGTTCAACACCAGAGGGAGTATGGTGATATCTTGTGGTTGACTCAAGCCCTCAGTAGCTGTACGAGAGGAGGGGACGCTTCTGAAAGCATGTATCGCTGCTAGAACACTTCGCTGTTTGTAATGTCCTTACGGGAGTGTTGCCTGTACGACAAATGAACGGATACAAAGCAACCGCCATGAATATTATGAACTCGTTTGTGTTTCATTTCAATACCAGAAGCATTAATTTTGTTTCAGCTTTTTGGGATACACGATGCTGAGTGAGGGCAATGGCCCACCAGAAACTGATCACCAAAAAGGATTGTTCTTTGATACAGTGATTTTTGACATCAGTACGGCTGTCTTTCTACATTCGTATGTAACCAGTTCGTTTCCTTCTTTCCCAAATATGACGGATACAACTGATAAGTGCATGTACAGTTGCTACCTGTTGTTTTTTTGTGTGCGTTTTGTAATGTCATTGTTGAGAATCCTTGTTGGTGATGTTTTTCTTCAAATTGTCATAATTGATGCAAACATGTGCATACACTCTTTTCGCACAGTTTTGATTTTCGGGGGTTTTAACCATAGTATGGTTTAACATTCACACCTCGGAATATTGGAAAATAATTTCTTTTGATATTTGAAATTAGATGTCCGTGTAATGCCTATCTGTTGGTGACGAAAGGAAATGTTCTCTCTGAAATCAGGAAACGGCTAAATAGGTCCCGTGGGTTCAAAATGGCTAAAAAGGCATCTAGGGGACCAATTAGGCGTAAAGGAATCCAGAAATGGTTAAAAAGGCATCTAGAGTTGCAAAATGGATCCAAACCGGCTAAAGTGTAGTTCATGGATCCAAAATCGCAAAATAGACGTCCAGGGATCCAAAACAGCTAAGGAGGCGTCTGGAGATCCAAACAAAATAGGTGTCCTGGGTTCCTAAAAGGATACAAAGACGTTAAAGGATCCAAAACAGCTAAAACGACATCCATGGATCCAAAGCAAATACTTAGCTGCCAAAGGATCCAAAACAGCTAAAACGACGTCCATGGATCCAAAGCAAATACTTAGCCGCCAAAGGGTCCAAAACGGCTAAACATGCACCAAGGAATCAAAAGTGGCTAAATAAGCACCAATGAATCCAAGTCAAATCAATTTATTCAGTAAAGTCAAGTCACGTTATTACATTAAACTGTTAATCAGATAGTTTGTGTGTTTGTTCTGTTGTGTAAATAAACACATTTTTATATAAGAGTAAGACATAACTAATATGATGCTGGATTTTCATAATCTTGCCAAAGAGGCGCCAGTTCCTGATTGATTAATAATAACACACTAAGACGAATGCAGTTTCAGGCACATAATCTTGGTAGATTATTCGATTGATCAGTTGAGACTTTATTCTTGCACACATACTCATACAAAATGATTTGATAACTGCTGAAACGGACGCGGAAATTGCCGGTGGTTGCGTTTCAAAGAGAGCAAAAGGTACACACCATACAAGAGAAATCTGAACGTTTGTTTGTGTACGCCGAGCTACTGTTTGCTGACTCTGCACTGTTGTTGTAAATTGTTGATGAAAAAATGGATATTGTGAAACAGGTGGAAGTAAATACTCACACATGTTCTTTCGTCGACGCAGAATCTTGCGCTTCATGCAAATACTTGCATGTCCGTGATGGTAAGAGTAAAAGCACATGGTGTGTGCTTTGGCACGAACTCGGTAGGACTGCTTAAGCCTTGAAGAATTTTATTTCACCTAATAAGTATGTGTGAAAGCATTTGCATTTACACAGAATACGTGCATGTGTGCTGTTGCCGAAATCATCAAAAAAAACAGTGTTTGCATTTGATATTTTCTGCCCGATGTTGGGCTTTTTCTGGTACAAGGACCGCAAACTTTATATTTGTATGTGAACGTTTTAGCATGCTTTTGTTGTTTATTTTTAAAGTCAAGGTTGAACAAGGTTTTAGCGAGAGTTTATTCGTGCCTGTGTTTTTTTTTTATTGTTTTTTTTTATAGAAGGTGAAGGTTTGATTAATTTATCATCAGCAGGTGTTTACTTGTTGAAAAATCTAAGTTCGCAACTGTCATTGAAGTTTTAAAGCTGGTCGTTAACTTTTACGCTGCATACCCGACTGTATCTAGATTTGTTTCACATTCAGATTGAAATTACAATAGGATATTTTTTAATTTCATGTTTAAACATTGAACGTTTTTGACTGTATATTTTTAATATGCAGAAACACTGGTGCTTTTATTTGAACAAGTTGAGATATCTCTCTTTTCCAGTACATTTTTTTTAAATAGTGTACATATGCAGGTTTTTTCTTGTCACTATTACTACCTTATTCATTGCTTTTTGTCTATCGAAGAATTGTTTATATTAAAATGTTAATTTGTTTTGTCTGCACAGCATCTTCAAAGCAAAGTGTCTGTTTTAAGGACATAACTCTTTATTCCGACTTTCCTTGTGTTTTGTAGGTGACTTATGTACATGTGTAAGCTTATTTGGGTAACAGTAGATGTATTTCTAATGACTGCTTACATTAACAGCATGCAAATTAGGTTTTTTTTCAGTTATCAAATGTTGTGATTTACGAACATTTTCATAGTGTCCATGAACTGACAATTTCTGTGACAATTTGATTGCAATTCCATTCTGTTTTCAATAACTACTCGATCTGCTCACTGCATAAGATTTGTGTCGTGTTTCTGTTTCTTTCCAATCATAGCATCAGACATTTTTATTTTGTAATTGTTGACGTTGTTTTGAATCTGCACGAACGGTTATGGAAAACTTTCTGTGTTTGTGTTGAACGTGGTTTGAAAACAATTCATTTGCTCATTACATTAGTATGTTTGCTACTTTTGCATACTTTGCAACCCTGCGATCTTTGACTCATGTAAATCATTAATCAAATCTATACTTGTGCATACGATGACACATCACATGCTGATTGAAATTCGACGATATATTTTTACCGGAAAAGTTTCTCTTCCATTATGGGTGTGTGTGTGCCTCCAGAAAGATACTGCTTTTTACATAGTTCTCATTTATGTTCTGAACTAAAACGTTACACTTCAGATTTCAAATCTCATGCCGGTTACTTACAAAAATGAAGTGTCCTGTTTAGAGCAGAACGCATAAGCATCAAATGAGGTTCCCAAAAGTGACCAAAGCTATTTACTTTAACTTTGTTCACATTGAATGCAGTTTTTCTTGTCATTTGTTCGGTAATAATGTCAGCTGTTTCGCGTTCTTTCGTTTAACAAGAAAAGAAAATTAATGTGTATATCGTTTTTACTCGTTTTCAAAGGAAATGTGTTTTTCTTTATTCCACTGATTATACAGTTTTGCACAAAATCAGTACATTCTGAAACTAATTTCAAGATTACATATTTTTGTGGCAGATCAGTGTGGTATTGTGATGAAAAACATAGCTTAAAAAATGCATGTAGTAAGCTTTCTGGGTGTGAAATAGAAAGCTAGATTAGAATAGTGATTTGTGCTGTAGAATTTCCTTTTGATTTCTTTTGTGTGCTAGATTGCAGTAGTAATTTGTTGTATAGATATAGCATTTTGTTTCTTATTACTCCAAGCAGCTACTGACTATGTTGTTCCGCGCTGGCACGGAAGGACATTCTCTTTTTAACCATTACAGTGTAAAGATACCTGCTTTCCCCCGTGTACACCATTATGTAAACGCCACAGGATTTTACATTGGATAAGTACATCCCGCCATTTGACCCATACCTCAATTTCTACAGGCTGGCTGGTTTCTGTGCAGTGTGGTAATTTTGTTTCAAATTAATTTCATAACTGACTTTTAACGTCACTCTGCGAAATCATTACAGTAAAAAAGAAAAAAGTGCAATCTGCACAAAGAGCAGGCAGGCTGGTGATGTGTTGGTGGGTGCCCTAATAGAAGGATGCTCTTAATCTTATCTTGGGTTAAAGCCTTGAATCATTCATCGTGATTTTCATGATTGTTTATGCGGAAAGTGGAAATGTCATTCTGTTTATATGTGAGGTGCACACAATGCCATATTATTGGGATACACATGCCATGCACTTGATTACAAATATTGTGGTATGAACTGTTTTAATCTTACGACTTGTAAAATAATGACTCTGCTTTTGTTCGTCCTTTGCCTGCATGGATAGGTAATTGATTCATGTTGTGCTTTTCTCGTTGTGGTTGTTCGCTTCAAAACAAATAATTATGCAGACTGTTTTTCCACTGCGGTTTTGTAATGTAATGGCGATGGCAGGTCAACTGGCATTTACCTTGAATTATGCAGGATTTTGTTTTATCAATAAACAAAAGTGATTGCGAAATGTCAGTGCTAGCTAGGAAGAGAATATGTTTGTTAAGTTGTGACCACCACAAAGCAATTGCTATGATGCAATTGTGAGTATGTGTGTTTGTGAGGGTGTATTTCAGTGCGCGTGAGTGTATCAGTGCGTGTGTGCGTGCGTGTGCGTGTGTGTGTGTGTGTGTGTGTGTGTGTGTGTGTGTGTGTGTGTGTGTTAAAAGGTCATGAATACAATTAATTAGCTTGATAATGCACGCGTATTTGTTTGGGAATTGCTTGATGTGTGAATAACTTGATTTGTATGGCATTTCCAATCAGAGAGCCTTCGTGTTTTGTTGTCAAATGGAAATGCAATTGGACTAATATTGATGCTTTTGATATTGTCTATTCAAAAATTTCTCCGTTGTACATACTGAAATCTTTGGTATTTCATGATTGAAAAATAATTTGTTTCGTACTTAGAAGATGTACAGCAGATTATTGTTTTGATTAAATTCACACCAAAAACATTGCCGTGGGTTTGTGTGTGTGTGTGTGTGTGTGTGTGTCTGTCGCTCTGTCGCTCTGTCGCTCTGTCTGTCTCTTTCTGTCTGTATCTCTGTCTCTGTGTGTGTGTGTGTGTGTGTTGTTTAACTAAATGTCAGAACATTGAGTGCACGTAGAAGCCATGTTCCCATGTAGAAGCCATATGTTCCCGTGAAAGTTGATATATTGATTTTCTTAAAGTAAGAGCAAGTTATGATGATGGACACATGGGTATTGGTGTGTCAAGTATTTATAACAATTAAACAACGCATTCGTCTGTTTGGAGTCTGCAATAAACTTGTTTTTCAAAGTAACTTTTCACAACGAAATAAGTTATTCGAGATGTGTTTCCTTCTTTATTCCTCTTCTTGTTTGTCCGATGGACTCTCCAGTCTTTGTGATGACGGTGGCAGTGCGCCGCAGGTCCGCCAGACTGCCGTAGAGTTTCCAGGGCTGGGGTGCACGAAGCGAAAGTAGGTGTCACCCAAACGGGTGAGAACAAACCGCGGGGTCTGATTGGCTGAAATCACACAACAATTCAATTTCACCCAATCCAACACCGCGGCTGACTCCCAACCGGTGGGTAACTTCGTCGTGCATCTCTGCCCATGATACTGGTGTGGGGTCTGCCCAAGTCCTCTTACTCAGCGCCTCGTCGAGCGAACAGGAGTGCACAGCATATGTTCTGTCTGATTGCCAATCCAGCAAGTGCACTGCTCGGAAATGTTCGATTTTGTTAAAATATACATCACGCATTTTAACTCGCGTGGACAGTTCTGTCACGTACGTGTGTTGTCTCAAACCAGAGCCAAAGCTAATCTTCGTCTGTAATCTAAAATTAAGTAACTGACACAGACACACACAGACAGAACCGCACACACAAGGACACACACACACACACACACAAACGCACACACACACGCACGCACGCACGTACACACACACGCACACACGTACACGCACGCACACACACACACAGGCGCGCGCACACATACACGTGCGCACGCACAACGATCAATTCCATACAGTTATTATACATTTTAAGGTTGCCACATACTTACATAGTGTTAAGCCACAGTTTTCTCAAATCCCAGCCACACGTGTTCTTTCTACGATGTACGTGCCCGTCTGTTTTTAAAGACTCATGGGTTTTTTTAGTCTGCCTGCATATTACTCTTTCCGCAAATCAAAAGAGGGCATTCTTTCAAGCCAAACTTCATAAATTTAACGATGAAATGATGTTTACACGATGAATAATTTAAAGTCAAAGAACATAAACAGTGTTTACTTTATGGAACCTTGGATTGATGAAAAATTATATTAGAATGGTGTTCTCTATGAATGGATGTTTCCGTTTGAAGCAGAAGACTCAGCAGTTTTCATCTAAGTACTAATCGAGTACATTCGCTTACAAATCTTGTGAAGAAGCTTTGGGTAAACTAGTCTAAACTAGGCTAAATGCGAACGTGATTGACCCGTGTTTGAGAGGGAAACTGAAAATACCATCAATAAACCAATGCAAATAACATATCAATAATTCATTTCAGATGAAACGTCGTGGTTTCATTTCC
Organism: Littorina saxatilis; assembly: GCF_037325665.1. Taxonomy (NCBI): domain Eukaryota; kingdom Metazoa; phylum Mollusca; class Gastropoda; order Littorinimorpha; family Littorinidae; genus Littorina; species Littorina saxatilis. The sequence continues at coordinate 39,064,403 of NC_090245.1, read as the reverse complement.
CTCTATTCTTTTTGGTGTGCTTGTCACCAGTTTCCATCAATCTCTATGGTTCTGTCACGCATGCAGTGCATGCTCCCACGGATTTAGAGGACACGCTTCTGAGCGCTAAAAGGAGCTCTTCTGCGGATGTTTTCATATAATATTATTCTTAAGCTGCAAACTTTTCCGACGTGGAAAGCTAGCAACAGAATCTTGCTACCAAGGTGTTTACGTGTTCAGGTGTATTGTAATCTGCCACCTGCACTTCTGGTAGGATGACCGTGGTCTTTTGTGTGCCACGGCGGTGACATGGGGGTTAAAATTAATACGTTTGTCATCGTGATCTTGTTAGGACATGTAAACCATGCAATAATTGTAAGTGTTACCTGCCTGTCTGCCTTCCAGACTGCGTGTGTACGTGTATACGTGCGTACGTGCGTGCGTGTAGGCGTGCGTGTGTGTGTATGAGTGCGTTCAAGTGTTTTGCCTTTTTGTCTGTATCTGTCAGTCTGAGCGTGTGACTGTGTGTCTGTAGTTATATGTCTGTGAATTTGCGTGTGTACGTGTTTGACAACAAACACCTTTAAAAGCGACTCATACCGATCAAAGACAAGCATATACACGACTGACAAATCTCGTATTAAAGTGACAGCGAACGTTCAGCCGTTATACCTATATTCTTACGTAAAATGATACAGTCAGTACATTCGTGAAAGTGTGTGTGTGTGTGTGTGTGTGTGTGTGTGTGTGCGTGTGTGTGTGTGTGTGTGCGTGTGCGCGCGCATACGTGCGTGTGCGTACGTGCTTGCGCGCGCGCGCGCGTGTGTGTGTGTGTGTGTGTGTGTATGTGTGTGTGTGTGTGTGTGTGTGTGTGTGTGTGTGTGTGTGTGTGTGGACTACTAGCCTTCGTCCTTTTTTTACGTAATTAGAAAAGTGTTCCAAAACATCGTCTCGGTGAAGCATTGCTCCTTTAAACGCATCCGAGAAAATAAAACATCGTTTAGAATACAAATACCCCTGTGCACACTACAGCCATTAGTATGATGTGTGCGTTTATAGTGTATGTTTGCCCCGAATGGAAAAGTCTCTTTCCAAATTCAATTATTTTTCCTGTCCATTGTATTCCCGATCAAAAAAACACACACCAGTTTAAACTGGTTTAGTGTTCTCACTGCTACATACTCGGAGCACGCAGTTTTAATCCTTCCGTGGATTTCATCATTTCTGCGTTAGAACCACCTTTTTCAAAAGTGCACGTGAAGTCCGCTGGGAGTCTCCGTATACTTTGTGCTCTGTTACTGTTGTGCGTTTCCGGCGATTCCCCGGCGTGGTTGTGCTCGAGTCATTCTGATTACATCGCTCAACGGCTATTGCCAGTTATCTCTCTTACCGGACGCGAAACTCCTACGCGAATCTATCAAAACAAGTTATCTCCCATATGTTGTTTGCGAGCCGTGTTCGCGAGACGAAAATAATTGCAGATTGGCCGACTTTGACAGTGATCTCCGTTCTGTTCTTCACAGTTATGATAAAGACATCGTTCTAAGGTCAAAACAAGTCGAAATTTTGGGACTGCTGCCGGAAGGAGACTGTAATATATGGTTGCATCACTACAGAAAAAATCGTCTGCTTCAGCGAACGCCGAAACCAAACGGTTGATTATCACGTGACACTTTTGCCATATTTAGAGTTGTTTGCACAGTAAATACAGCCGCAAAAAAATAGCTCCCTTGAAACTGTCTTACGAATCAATTCCTTTGTAATTTAAAAATTACACAACACCATGAAAAATCATTATCGACGATCGCGAATCTGCTGATATCCATAACACATTACGAAAAGATCTAAATATGTAAAAAATCGATTTTTTACCCACAGAAAGAAAACCAAGGCATCCTGTCAGGGATAGAATGAGCCGAACTCATTTTGACCTGAGGTCAGGATGGGTTGAGCTCTGTTACAATCACATTGCAACACTTTAACTAGAGGGGTATCTCTACTTATTCAGGAATCTGTTATGCTCTGTTGCAATCTCATCACAACGATTTCAATTTAGGGGCATCTTTGCTGATATTTGTCTTTGTATTGCTCTGCTGCATGAATATGTGTCAGTTTAGGGCTCACATTCGTGCGCCTGCGAGAAGCGACCTCACAAAATCGTTAAGATGTTCTTGCAATGGAGTAGAGCAGAACCCAAGGCGCGCAAAGATGCTTCTCAAGTCAAGTGGTCGCAATGTGCTTCACTGTGTAATCTGTCTCTCGCTCAACAGGCTGCTTCACAAGACAAAACTAAACTGCAAGACACAATGGGGATTTGGTCTGTATCTTTGTGTGTTCTGTTTTGGTTGTGTGTTCTCTCTCTTGCTTATACGGCTTTCGATGGCAATACTAAACAGAACCTGTCTCACATTACTTCGAGTGCGAGGAACACTAACTCGTCTGCTAAAGATTTGAGACTAAGTGTGTCCAGTTTTGGAAACAACAGAAACGAAAAAATCTCAAGTTTTACACAAGATGCGTCTGTACCGACGACATCAGGGATGGATTCCCTAACTCAAAGTGATGTAAAACACACTTCCTCTGACGTCCCTCGTGGCAAAATGGCGTCCAACACGACACGGTTTTTCTCCAGCCATTTGTTGAGGGATTACGACACTCTCGTTTCCCCCAAACAGGCGCAGGCCGGGGGTACCACAGTTCACGTCCGCATTGGGGTAAAGGCGTTGCACGGGGTTGACCTGTCGCGACAAACGATGACGATCCTCGCATGGTTCTCGCTGTACTGGTCTGACGAACGTCTAATCTGGGACGCTGCAGAGTCTGGATTCCAAAGCATTCACCTCAACAGTCGCACCGTTTGGATTCCCGAGATCGTCATCTTCAACACTCTCCTCTCCCTCGACGAGCTGACCGACAGCGGAAGAGATCTGATCGTGAAGCATGATGGTAACGTCACGTGGTGGCCCGGCGGCGTCTTCAAGACGTTCTGCTCGCTCGACATCACTTACTATCCTTTCGACGTTCATGTGTGTTCGTTGCAACTGACCACCTGGACTTACAACATGCACCAGATCAACTTGACCATTCTCCCTCCGGCCTTTGAGAACGCCGACTATTCCGAGAGTAGTGCCGAGTGGACAGTGACTGCTGCAGGGGTAAATTTTGGTTTTTACACTTTCTGTCACTTGATAGATGGTTTTTAAATGTATAGTCAATTAAAATCATCATCATCATCATCATCATCATCATCATCATCATCATCATCCTTCTCATCGTCATCGTCGTCATCATCATCATCGTCATCGTCGTCGTCGTCATAATCATTTTTGTTTACCGCCGTCACCTCATTTGAACAGTTACAACGAACGATGAAAAGAATGTTGCGGTTTTTAAAAGCACATTTTTTGGTGTGTGATTGCAATTTACAGTGGTAACTTTCTTCTTGGTCTGCCTTTTTTGTCTTGAAGGTAGGACATTGATCCTATCTTTCTTCTTTCTTTTTTCTATTTGTTTTGTTTTGTTTTGTTTTTGTTTGAGGGGGCGGGGGTATTCTATCAACGTATTGACTCAGTTTTCACTTTGGTAGAAAGGGCAGTCCTCTGTTGTACAGTTTGGTTTCTTCAAATTAAATACTTTTTATCGTGCCAAATCATCTGGAAATAATCTCATGAACTCAGTCGGAGCTAAAAGCAGGCAGTGTACGCGACAACCAGACATTTAAGGTCATTTGCCAGTTTTTGAATGAAAATACCGGAGAAAAACCTGTCAGTCCTACCGGTTTTATCTCATTAAAAGATGTTTTAGAATGAATATATAAACCTACTGTTTAATTGTCATAGCAACTTAGTTTGATTTGTTGCCGCGATCAAGTAACCGGTTTTTGGCTCACGTAAGTGTAGCCTATGCGATGATAAACTTTGTCTGTCTGTGCGTGCGTGTGTGTGTGTGTGTGTGTGTGTGTGTGTGTGATAGAAACTTTAACATTTCCGAGTCTATGGATTACGTCAGTCTCGGTCAAAAGTGTTTGACGTGTGTGATAGAAACTATTTGAAGACGTCACATTATGACGTAAGAGGGTAGGACGTCACGCAAAGGAATTACTAAAAGTCTCGGTCTTTGTTATTGTGAGCGGGCCGAGACTACTTGGCAGATCCAGGGTCTCGCTTTCTTGCACAGTTTCACCTATGCTTACTGTGTGTGTGTGTGTGTGTGTGTGTGTGTGTGTGTGTGTGTGTGTGTGTGTGTGTGTGTGTATGTGTGACGGAGTGATTGAGTTTGTGTTACTGTTTGTCGATTTCTTACGTGAGCCTTGAAGGCTTCGCCTCTTGTTGTTCATGTACTCCTCTAGTATTTTGCTTAGCCCTTCCCCTTGTGCAATTCCTAATAGACTGTACAGTGTCACTGGTGAACCAAAAGGGAGAGAAAAAAGAAAAGAGCCCTGGTTCCAATTGTGTATTATTGTTGGGGTCGAAAAGCTGCAACTGACCAAACAAACTCAACCTGTACCACGAGATAATTATGTCGCTTTTCGTGACTAGCTGACAATAAGCCTATGACGCGACATTTGTCGAGACAACCAGTGCAGAGGTTAACACTGATTTAGAAAACATCTAGTGTAATCACACAGGTTTTCAAGGTTATTAGGTTAAGTTGTTGGGTTTTATATAACGTCCCTTCAATCTTGTAAGCTTTGCGTGTCAATCACAGAACAGAGAAAAAAATTTCGACTTCTTGAAATCGAATTCGTCAGAAACCTTCTTTTTTTTTTCAAAATGGTGACTTAGATTGTATCTCGATCATTACCTCAATTCACCCATACCAACTAACTGTCTGACGGTTTTTCTTCTCTATCAGGTGACGACGTTCTACAGCTCCTCCACGCCGTACAAGACGCTCAAGTTCGAGTTCCGACTGAAGAGGAAGGTGCTGTTTTACGTAGCGAACGTGTTAGTCCCCATCTTCCTTGTGTCATCTCTCAACTGCGTCGTGCTTAGGGTCCCTGCTGGCTCAGGGGAAAAGATGACGGTATGCCTCACCAGCTTTCTCACTTTTCTTACCTACCTCAAAGTCACAGTGGACACCCTGCCAAGGAACTCCGACGTCTTCTGTTATTTTGGCTTGTATCTCAGCCTGCAGCTTGTCATCAGTGTATTCACCGTGGCTATGGCAGCGACGGCTGTGTGGCTGGGATGGAGGGAGAAGATGTATTGTGAAGCTAAGAAAAAGAGAACGTTCTTTGCAACGAAAGAAGATTCTGGTCGAGGTATTTCAGGTCGTCCAAATGTAAATCGACGCTTTAGGACTGTGACAAGCGTAGGCGAAAACCGTGCCGAAAGTGCTGATCTGAATATACTCCGGTATTTAAACCGTCGCGGGCTGAGCACAACCATAAAGAAGTATCCGAGCCCTCTGACCAGTAGAAACTTCTTGCGAAAGAGAAGCATTTCCAGGTATCGTTCTGGCTTCAGTCAAAACAGCAAGCGAACACGAGACACTGTAGAAACCCCAACCGTTCCAACGAATACAGGCACGAATAGTAACTCAGATGTTGCCTCTCGTGAACCAAATTCCGTAGCAAACTCCGAGTATCGTGACTCAAATGTCTGGAATTATCGAGAAAGGCGGTTCGCAATACCCGGCGATGACGCGGAACAGCAACACGCGGCTGTGAAACGGAATCTAATGGCAACAGAGTTTACGGAAGAGAAGGACAAAGACGCTAAAGTCCTCAGATTCTCAGAACGGGTGGAGAAAGTAGGAGTATGTGTGACTCTGACCTGTACCGTCGTCAGTAACGCTTCCTTTCTCGTGCTTCTCATCTACAGGCAGCTAACACGTGACGTTTGAAGAAAAAGTGAAATCCAAAAGCAAAGGAGCTTGGGAAAGAGAAGCAAGAGTTTTAAGATTCTCAGAAGTTGTGGAGGAAGTATGAATTTGCCTGAATGACCAGTACCGCTTCCTTTCTGGTGCTTCTCATCTACAGACAGCTTACACGTGACACTGGAAGAGAGCTCTGTGCCTGCAGAACTACTACAAAGCAAGCTCATAAAAGGTTCCAAATACCAAATACTTTCTAGCACAACCTTGTCCATAGGAATCTGCCTGACTCAGACAAGTAACGCCTCCTTTCTGGTGCTTCTCGTCTACATATAGCTTACACGTGACACTGGAAAAGAGTGAGCTCTGTGCCTGCAGAACTACTACAAAGCAAGTACAGGGTGACCCCCAAAAAAGAGTACCCAAACAAAACGTCATAAATTGAACAAAAATAAAGCAATCTTCATAAAATTTATTTACACACACAAGTAGCCTCTGCATGATTTGCACAGAAAATGTTAGCGTTCTAGCTTGTCTTTCAGGAAAGTTATGCTCATTCTACAGAACATGCTCCAAATGGCCTCCCCCGGATTTAAATCCCCCAGGTTTCTATCTTTGGGGATTCATGAAAGACAACGTCTACAGGAACAACCCACAGACAATCACAGAACTCAAGAGAGCCATCACAACAACCATTCCCGGAATCTCGCAACAGGAGTGTGTGCGGGTGATTGATAACTTTGCGCGGCGAGTTCAAGTTTGCCTGCAGCGGCGCGGAGGCCATTTGGAGCATGTTCTGTAGAATGAGCATAACTTTCCTGAAAGACAAGCTAGAACGCTAACATTTTCTGTGCAAATCATGCAGAGGCTACTTGTGTGTGTAAATAAATTTTATGAAGATTGCTTTATTTTTGTTTCATTTATGACGTTTTGTTTGGGTACTCTTTTTAGGGGGTCACCCTGTATTAGCTCATAAAAGGTTCCAAATACCAAATGCTTTCTGGCACAGCCTTGTCGATAGGAATCTGCCTGACTCTGACAAGTAACGCCTCCTTTCTGGTGCTTCTCGTCTACATATAGCTTACACGTGATATTTAAAGAAAGGGGATGAAATCCAAAGGCAAAGAAGCTTGAGGACGGGTGGATAAAGACGCAAGAGTCTTCTGATTCTCAGAACGGGTAGATGAATTAGGAATCTGCCTGAATCTGGCCAGTAACGCTTCCTTTCTGGTACTTCTCTTCTACAAATATCTTACACGTAACATTTTGGAAAAAAAATATATCTGTGAAGCAGTCTTATGTACGCAATGCTGTGATCAAAATATAAAACTGTTTCAAAAAGCTGATGCATTTTTTTTCAGTAAGGGGGAAAATGTTCAGATGGGTGCTTTTGTGGCCTGACTCTTTTTGTCTTAGTAGAATGTAATCCAAAGGCAAAGGAGCTTGAGGAAGAGATCAAGAAAGACGTGAGACTCCTCAGATTCTCAGAACGGGTGGAGGAAGTAGAAATATGTCTCTGACTAGTAACCCCTTCATTCTGGTGCGTCTTATCCACAGACAGTGAGACTTCCTGCAAGTTACCGTTGAAGAGAGTGAGCCCTGTACCAGTATAGTCGAACCTGCCATGGCGACCACCCCTCAAAGGCGGGTACCTGCCCATTACGACCACCCCAATGGATCCCCGACAAGTTGTTATTCAATATAAATCATTCCCCATTCCATCGCGACTACATGTCTATAACTACCGCTGTTGATCGCTATTTTAAGTCGTTATACACAGCTTTGACTGTTGTCATTTCAAGGGTCAATGCTAGAATGAGCAAATAAGATAAAATAAATTAAAACAATGCATTTTCTTCTGTCAGTTTTCGGAAGTTAAAGGTAGCCTTTGGTGTCACCTTTCCCAAACCTTGACTTATCTTAGAATGTCCCCAAGATGGCCGTAGCAATGACAAGGTTGGGGTTCTTGTGAATGTTTCTTTTTAATTTTTATTTTGTTTTCTTTTTGCTGAATTAAACGTTCCAAAATTGTAACCTTTCTTGTTTTTTTATTTAAAAATCTATGTTTCCTGTTAAGCCCCGTCGCTGACAATTTTAAGATACGCGCTGTCGGTGGCTGGCTTGTTTCTAGGGTGGTGGTTGGTGGGGGGGGGGGGGGGGTTATGCCAGGTTACGGGTTTTTTACTTGCCAAATACCTTGCTGTGTGTTCTCTTTTACGTATTCATGTATATGTTTGTTAATTCATTGTTGTATCTAATATTATTGTTGTTTACACACACACACACTCACACACACACACACACACACACACACACACACACACACACACACACACACACACACACACACACACACAGGCAACATATACACAAACACAACGACATACACACAGACATATAGGCAGGCACACACACACACACACACACACACACACACACACACACACGCGCGCGAGCGCGCCCACGCACGGGCGCGCGCGTGCGCGCGCACACACACACACACACACACACACACACACACACACACACACACACACACACACACACACACACACACACACACACACACATTTCTACACACTTAATAAAATTAAAACACAAGCACTTAAGTGTACTCCATTGGTTATGATTCGCCCATTAGCACAAGTTACTTTCATGGGAATTGTTTCAACATGAACGTAATGATGGTATTGTCAACCATATCCGTGATTACTCAACAATCTTGCTGGTCACAAAAGTGATCAATGAATATAAACTTGGCCAAAAAATTATTGCAACAAATTTCAAACCCAAATTAAAGCATTAATCCCCGTGTCATTTCATTAAAACGTTATATGCAAGAGAAGGCCGTTCACTTAACCTTCAGGATCACCATTTGGATTAAATATTTCTTTTACAGGGATCACGTGACCGCCGCTCAAGTAAGGGTACCGTCAAAATCGATCAGACAAAAACGGAAGAGCCGAATAAAAAATCGGAAAAAATCACAATAGGCAAAACTTTGCAACTTTGACATACGAGAAGAAAGTCAAACCAATTATCTACCCTGAACAGATTGTTTTGTTTTGCCACCTTGCGCATTTCGCGTGCTATGCTATTTCTACTGATGCAGGTGTCGATCGCAAGAGCTGTCAAAAACGGGACTTTTTGCGTCATTTTTTAGGGGTATCATGACAAAAAAGTCTGCACTTTAGCAATGACTTGGAGGATTGCTTTGAAACTTTCAGAATATTTTACCAACATACTCGAAATACTTCGAGCGAAATGATGGATTGTTACAAGTGTTTGTTAAAATGTTATGCAATTTTTCGAAAGACGTTTTTAATCTCGTCATAAGATTGTTCCCTTGGGTCCAAAAAATTCACGACTTTGCATGTCTTTTGAAAAATGATTGATACATACATTGCTAAAGTTGTATGTGCGTGTAAGCACTGACGCTAATTTGCTGGGCCTGTAAACACGCTACATATTTAAGCGATGATTCTGGTGCCACAGCGATGCCCAGCCAAGCGTGACCGTAGAAAGTTTTAAGAGGCACGCATGTGTGTGTTTGTGTGTGCGCGACTGCATGTACTGAGTAATTAGTTACAATGCCACCGGTCTGTCTCACTTCTATTGAGTGAATTTAGCGCTATATATGTTACAGGGAATAACAAAATTTAGGGAATAAGCTTAATCACTGAAATGTTAAGGGAATAGGCTTATTCCCTGTTTCAACTGGGGAGTAAGCTTATTCCCTAAAAAAAATCAGGGATTTAGCTTGTACCCTGAAATGGGAGATCATTTTTTTGGCTTATTCCCTGATTAGTTTAAAGCACACAAACAGAAACACTAATACAAGATTTGTTGCTTTAAACATTGGTTTATTCATGAATACACAAGGATCAAAATACAAGATAAAAATATTGCTGCACACAAACAATGAAAGCCCTAATAAGAAGTGGGCAACATGTCAAAACATTTACATATTCTGCGGACTGGTTGATATGAACACGAACGTATACATTCAAATCATGCAAAGTACAGATTGTATAAATTTGAACATGAAAATCACCTACAGTGACTTGACTTCATACTTTATCCGCGACTTGAAGCAAACAATTGAAGTCCAAAGCTCTGTTTTTTTATTTCTTCAATCTACCACAGCACGTTCAAAGTGTGATCTTCAATTTTTGTTACAGGGAATAACAAAATTTAGGGAATAAGCTTAATCACTGAAATGTTAAGGGAATAGGCTTATTCCCTGTTTCAACTGGGGAGTAAGCTTATTCCCTAAAAAAATCAGGGATTTAGCTTGTACCCTGAAATGGGAGATCATTTTTTTGGCTTATTCCCTGATTAGTTTAAAGCACACAAACAGAAACACTAATACAAGATTTGTTGCTTTAAACATTGGTTTATTCATGAATACACAAGGATCAAAATACAAGATAAAAATATTGCTGCACACAAACAATGAAAGCCCTAATAAGAAGTGGGCAACATGTCAAAACATTTACATATTCTGCGGACTGGTTGATATGAACACGAACGTATACATTCAAATCATGCAAAGTACAGATTGTATAAATTTGAACATGAAAATCACCTACAGTGACTTGACTTCATACTTTATCCGCGACTTGAAGCAAACAATTGAAGTCCAAAGCTCTGTTTTTTTATTTCTTCAATCTACCACAGCACGTTCAAAGTGTGATCTTCAATTTTTGTTGGAGCACGTCAAGAGGGCATGGCATCTTGAGTTGCAAGCCATGCGAGCCTTGAAGCAAGAGCATCGGTTTGTCTTGCATCGTTTTGATCCCGAGCAGTTACATTTTATGTACCCCTGTCCCCCACAGTTCGACTCTTGCCTCACAGCTGCTCGTAGTGAAATAGAACATTCCTCGTTCATATCCTGTAGATTGTGCATGGAATATGTGCAAACATCAAATTGATTTCGTGAATATTTGCCTTGGAGCACCCCACTTTTAACCACAATTGTGTACAGGCCTTTGTCGTCTTTGTCTTTGATTATGCCAATCAAGTTTCTTGGGTCAGATCTCCCACGGTCAACTGCTGGTATTGGGACTGTCACCGAGTCTCCAACTTCAGCTTCAGGAAATATTCGCTTGCTTCTTTTCACCATCCTTTCAGCCTGATTTTCTTGCGCCTGATAGGCCCTTTTACGAGAGACTAGTATATTGTTTTTATGCTTATCAATTCCTGACATTGAAGGACCTGGGGTTGAACGTCCTGATGCTGGCGTTGAAGATCCTGGGGTTGAACGACCAATGTGCGACAAAATGCGTCGCCGAGCTTGCAGCAAACAGCATGATTTCTTTGCCAGTTTCTGAAAATAAAACTGTTATGTACGTCACATTAAATCATCAATCGTTACGCACAGTAACACGATTTATCTTTACATTCTCATACGTATTATAAGTACCATTTAACCGACCAACCAACGAACCAACAAAACAACAACAAAAACAAACGCACGAGATTTTTCGACTGCCAGTATGGTTCCATATTCCCACACCATTACCCAGACTACACTGGATCACTGTTGTTTGGAGGGTGGGCACAGTTCAGTCACCCTTGCAAATTCGGTCGAAATAGAATAATTTCATGTATCGGCCTTCACGCACAAAAGCCAACGTTATTTGTGCAGACCCCGTCCCCGGGAAAACAGAGTGAGCCTGGGGGAAATTATCGCCACTGACACTGGTTTCGTCGTGTTGAGGATGGAAGGAAATTGCAATCATGGTTATGGTTATTTTCAGCACTTTTGATTAAATGAAGCTTTTTTATTTTCCTTTTTGTCTTCTTTTTTTTGTTGTAATATCTTCAATCAATCAATCAATCAATATGAGGCTTATATCGCGCGTATTCCGTGGGTACAGTTCTAAGCGCAGGGATTTTCTTTTTAATTTTTTTTTGTATGCAATTTATATCGCGCACATATTCAAGGCGCAGGGATTTATTTATGCCGTGTGAGATGGAATTTTTTTACACGATACATCACGCATTCACATCGGCCAGCAGATCGCAGCCATTTCGGCGCATATCCTACTTTTCACGGCCTATTATTCCAAGTCACACGGGTATTTTGGTGGACATTTTTATCTATGCCTGTACAATTTTGCCAGGAAAGACCCTTTTGTCAATCGTGGGATCTTTAACGTGCACACCCCCATGTAGTGTACACGAAGGGACCTCGGTTTTTCGTCTCATCCGAAAGACTAGCACTTGAACCCACCACCTAGGTTAGGAAAGGGGGTAGAAAATTGCTAACGCCCTGACCCAGGGTCGAACTCGCAACCTCTCGCTTCCGAGCGCAAGTGCGTTACCACTCGGCCACCCAGTCCCAGTTCAAGAAATGTTAGTGTTCTGTAAACGCAGTATAATCGTAAGTCTTGCAGAAAACTGTTTTCATGTCTTAAAAACGTAAACTTGAAAGTAATGAAAACATATTCAAATGAAATATGTGTCTCTGTGAATGTGGGGCGAAGGCAGTAAAGGGGACTCTCAAATGAAGCAATTTAAATAAAACTATGTTCGATTTGTTTCGAGTTGCACAGAAAGCTTTCCCAGGCTGAAGTGTTAACACAATGCGCACATTGTCAATACAAATACCATGTTTCTGATTATTAGAATTACTCAGTACAATCGCTGGCATCAGACTAATCAGTATTGAATCAAGACGCTTGAATTTCGTATGAAGGACAAGGAAGTAAGAATAAATGAAGACGTTAGAGCACGCAAGCAGCGTATGATATCATACGCTCTGCATGCATATGCACACGCCCGCGCGCACTCTCACGCACACGCACACACACACACACGCGCGCGCGCGTGCGCGTACGCACACACACACACACACACACACACACACACACACACACACACACACACACACAGCGCTACAGCAACCAATCAATTTCGCACTAGCAAGTTGTATCCGTAATCAATTTTTTGCCAGTGCATGAGTATACAGGACCCTACTGTTTGTCCCTTTCTCCTATTCTTGACGCAGACAGTTCCAGAATCCAATCCCTCGGCGCGCTTTCGGTACTTCCAGACGCGCGTGACGCGCGCACATGTAATACCACTTTCATATCATTTGCTGCTGTTTGCTTTCCATTTGTGCGAAGGCCTCAAAGCCTTTCTGCATTCATAGGAAACTGCCAATGGGATTGCAAACATTCTGTCACTTGAACTCGGTTAAAACTGCGCGGTCGGACGCCCAGACAAACGACAGATGATGTTTAAATATCGTTAGTTCAGTGTCAATTAAGGTTTAACGTTTGAGCGTTATCATTTTAGTTTTAAGAACGAATCAAACATAAAACGTGTTTTTTGAATGGACGTGTTTTGAGGAATACCTGGTATTTTATTCTCATTTTTGTGCAATGCAGTGACATAATTACAGGACCCATTTACCGCAGTGGGACGCGAGCTAAAACTCTGTTGTAGCTAGACAAATGCGTTTGCTTTCCGCGGACCTGATACGATGTGTAGCTAAAGTAGTTGTAACTAAAATCAAAAGATAAGAATGGTGAGTTATTGGAACGTTTATTCATGGACAAAAAGAATTAGCCACCAGTACGTTGATCTAGTTGACTTTGAAATGGACGGGGGAAAATAATGACAATATGAACAGAAAAAGAACTTAGGTGTCATCAAGCGTAATTTTTCCGGCTTCGACCTAAAGATGGTCAGAGTCAATTACTAAAAGTAATTATAGCTAAGACGTTAGCTGGATGTGCACATTGAAGATAACAGTAATATTGCTGTGCGAGAAAAACAATTCCACAAAATGATGAAGGAGAAGAAATAACAATGGAATGAAGACGTGTCGCTATTCACCAATCAATAAAATCACAAGGCCGGGAACCCAGAGGGTGCATTATAAAATCCTTTCTTCCTTCCATCATACCGCAGCTTTCTACGAACACAAGGAACCAAACAACAACAATGCAAAAACGACTCGCATTCTCAATCTTTTGTGCAAACATGGTGGTCTCCATTCTAACTTCCGGTCACGTGGTGAAAGCAGCCGACAGCGAGGCCAAAAACAGTGAATTTCCAGTGGTAACCACTGAGCCACTGAAGACCGAGTGGAACGAGAGTTATCTGATTCGCGAGGTGTTGATGAAACGGTACGACACTGTGATGAGGCCTGTGACGGACCCCTCCCAGCCCGTCTACCTGTCCCTTTCCATCGGCATCAAGAGCTTCATCCAGCTGGACATGAAGAAGCAGACACTCATGTCCTTCGGCTGGCTGACCGTCAACTGGTTCGACCAGTTCCTCACCTGGGACCACGACCTTTACCCCTTCAAGGTCGTGCACCTGACCTACGGCATGATCTGGCGCCCCGAGCTGGTCGTCTTCAACACCATCAGCGACCTTGACCAACTGGAGGATCAGAAGATCAAGGTCAGCGTGAGGCATGACGGGCTGGTCACGTGGTACCCCGGAGGACTCTTCGAGACGTTCTGCTCCATCGACATCTCGCACTACCCCCTGGACACACAGACGTGCTCCGTGGACATCATCCCGTGGTCTACGGACAGGTCAGTGGTCAACGGGACGTTCCGGGAGCCTGCCTTCGAGATCAGCAACACGGAGAGCCACCCGGAGTGGACGCTGGTCAGCACGGAGGCCGTGTACAAGGTGCGGCCATCCGACTTCTGGGTGCTTCACTTCAAGTTCACGCTCAAGCGCAAGGTGTGTACAACATTGTTATGTTGTTGTTGTTGTTGTTGTTGTTGTTGTTGTTGTTGTTGTTGTTGTTGTTTGTTGTTGTTTGTTGTTGTTGTCGTTGTTTGTTGTTGTTGTTTGTTGTTGTTGTTTGTTTTTGTTTGTTTTGTTTGTCGTTGTTGTTTGTTGTTGTTTGTTGTTGTTGTTTGTTGTTGTTGTTTGTTGTTGTTTGTTGTTGTTGTTTGTTGTTGTTGTTTGTTGTTGTTTGTTGTTGTTTGTTGTTGTTGTTTGTTGTTGTTTGTTGTTGTTGTTTGTTGTTGTTGTTTGTTGTTGTTGTTTGTTGTTGTTTGTTGTTGTTTGTTGTTGTTAATCATGCGCGCACATGCTGCGGCCATCCAACTTCTGAGTGCTGGCTTTTAAGTTCACACTCAAGCGCTCTGTCTCTGTCTCTGTGTATCCGTGTCTGTATGGATGTGATGCGCTCAGTCGAGAGCGTATACATGCGTGCGTTCGTGCGTGCGTGTGTGGATGCGTGCGTGCATAAAAGTTATTTTGTTTGTTAACGAGTACAAAAAATTCATTCTCAACTCCAGGTGCTGTTCTACGTGATCAACATCATCCTGCCCATCGTGCTGCTGTCGCTGATGAACTGCCTGGTCTTCCTGCTGCCCGTGGAGTCCGGCGAGAAGATGACCGTCAGTGTCACCGTCTTCCTCTCCTTCGCCGTCTTCATGTCCCTCATCAACGACTCCCTGCCCCAGAACTCGGACTCGATCTGTCTTTTCAGTGCGTACGTGGCCGTGCAGATGTTCCTCAGTGTCTGCTCCATCGTCATGGCTGCCGTCATCGTCTTTATCTTCGACAAGGACAGGGAGAGCCCGTACCAGCTCAATCCAGCCCTGCCCGTTTCTTCCAAGGAACACAAGATGGCTGACACGGCGGAGTCGTGTTTCGATCCTGCTTCTCTCATGTCCTCCAACGCCACCCTCGACACGATGTGTTCCAACAACAACGACCCAGCTGCTACCACCAACGCAGAAACCCCAACGACCTACGGCCTCGCTGCATTTCTCGCTGCAAATGGTAACACTGCAGCCATGGACAGTCACAACGGAAGGCTCCCAGGATCTGATTCATCGGAAAAGCGTCCTGTCAAGAAGTCTTTGTCAGCCAAGCTTGCCTGGCGACTGATGACGAAGGCGAAGAACCTGACACCTCACGAGAGAAGGCTTCTGTCGCGAACTCTAGACAAGACGTGCTTCGTTCTGACCGTTAGCATCAACCTCTGCAGCTGTGTCCTCTTCATCGTGCTCATGATGTTCACCTGAGCATCGTAAACGAGCCTGCATGCAAGGACGCAAAGGTACATTCCTTCCTGTGGTACCCACCCAATAAACCTACATAGATCGGTCCAGGCGTCTGCATGCGACAAGAGCATCCTTCAACTTGGACACATACAACAAATCAACAACCTGGCTGGTTTTTGTGTGGTTTTTGGAACGTGTAATATCATTGACTAAACGAAACATTAACAGCTATTGTGTTTTCAGCGTAGCAATAGGGTCCGATATTTAGACGAGACAAGTATGGGCCTAATGCGGACGAGTCGAAGACGAGTCGCATTATACTTGTTCGAGTCTAAATATCGGACCCTATTGCTACGCTGAAAATACAATAGCGATTATATAGCTGTTCTGACCTTGATTTGTTGTTCCAAACTTACAAAATGACAGTTTTTGCGTCGATGCCATGCGTTGATCTCAGGTTTTGATAGCAGACGACAGCTTTTTATTAGTTCATTCGTATACGACAAAAAGAAGTTTGAGTTTTTTTAATTTTGAACAAGACTACTTATGAAGAAGACCAAAACACAACATCAACGGAAAACTAGAAACAACTGAAGATCTAGGATGCAACAAGGGGAGGAGAAGATAACAGCTAATCCGTACCACGCGAACAGACGGCAGCGAAGTTTTCAGTTTGGTGAATGGCATTTATACTTGTCTCGTCATGAAGCGAATTTTTCAACCTCAGTTATAAACGACTACATGAATGTTAGTGCCATGGGTTGAACATCAATACTTCAGAAGGGAATTGGGGTATTTAGTGTGGAGTTACGAGATAAGAAAAGCCGAATGCGAAAGTTTGTGTCTGAGTCGGCAACTTAATTAGCTCACACAGGCACACAAAAACGGCTGTTCCGTTTTACTCCCTTGTTTGTACTACATCTTTCGACTTTGGTCATTTTGGGGTGTTTAGGGACAGAAAATAATTGGTTTAGTCCTGTTTCATCAGGAAGTTAGCAGAAAAGGGTATGCTATCGACATTTGTAAAGCTGAAAAACATTCCCGAGAAGAATTTCAAGTTGTCAGTGTGTGCTGTTGTCGATTGAAACATCGTGTGGTACAGATGGGTAAACCGGAACCATGCGTCTTTGTTATTGTCAATATGCTTTTGGATATTGGCAAAAATGGCCGACTTCCGTAGCATTATGCTTTGATGATCGGAAGAGACCATCCAATCACAGCCCCCGAATTCCCCCACGTGTCCATCAATACGTCGACCTCGTGGTCTTCGAAGTGAACTGACAACAGAATAATGTAAAATGGTCACGCTCATAAGATAATTGCCTATGTCATTTTTTTATGTTTTGAAAAAAACGCAAAAAAAATTCTTTGGTTTCTGAACAATCTGCCTCTCTCATTTTAATTTTTAGTTATAAGTTGCAAACTGCCTATCTCGAGCGGTGACAGCTGGATAAACGTGAGATAAAGAGCTGACAGCAACATTTTCAATCAGCAAAACTGCGTAACAACCCACAAAGAGCTTTTGCATACTTTCAAATTCACAAAACAAGTCTTCCTGTATCATACTGAAATAGTGCCTAACTCAAGAAACGAGATCGGCAGTTTTGCTTACGTTACCGTGGCAATGGTTTCCGATGGTCTGAGAGTTTGTACTCTCTAACACATGATAGATACCCTTCCAGTAGCTCCCCCTGTAGTTTCACTGAGATAGGTATTTTTCTTATGAGCGTGACGAAATAATGTAGGCTACATAGAAAAAAAATTGCTAACCATCTGTCATCAATAAGTAACCGCCAGTCATCATTTACTTCAGGTTCAGCATCATTGTGTGTTACATATTTGGCGTGAGCTTTACAGCTGCTACCTGGTCACAATAATCACAAGGAACTTAGTCGATAAATATCGACAGGGGGCGGACAAATGGTTTACATGTGAAATGTGTGTATATGGGTGTGGTTCTGAAACAAACAAACCATGTGAACCCCCCCATCCCACCGCTCGCGGGCTGAACGACTGACGTCACATGTCGCTTCGGTCTTTTCCTGAGAAGAACAC
This sequence comes from Littorina saxatilis, assembly GCF_037325665.1. Classification (NCBI taxonomy): domain Eukaryota; kingdom Metazoa; phylum Mollusca; class Gastropoda; order Littorinimorpha; family Littorinidae; genus Littorina; species Littorina saxatilis. The sequence continues at coordinate 39,046,560 of NC_090245.1, read as the reverse complement.
CGCGTGTACATAATACACAATTCGATCGCGTAGCACTGCCAATGCACATTTTCGCAACGAAAACCGTGCTACTGTTTCTTGTGTGTTAAATCTGAAAGCAATATAAGTGAACGAACAATTGAAAACTGATATCACGTTACTAAACTCCCAAAAGTAATAAATTACTTCTGACTGCGGTACACAATACGGCAGTCACCTCTGCGAATGCTGTCGAAGAATCTAACCGAAAGTAAACATTCTGGGAATCTACGCGCATCGGCCTTGACGCAAGTTCAATACTTAGCCAATGAGCGCGCCGCGGCGAAGTTGGCCGCTGTAAGTCTCGCAGCGCTGGCTGGCTGAGCGAGTTGCGTGTCCATCCTTTTTTGGTCCCCAAGCCGCACCAGATTAGTAGGTGCTTGATTTTGGTATTTTGATTTGACATAACATTAAACCTTTCTTGGGGTTCATGGTCATGGCAACAGCCATAATAATATTATATCATGTATAATATTACATTTCAGCATATTTGAATTACATGTCATCATACCAAACTGTCATACATTTTTATTCCTACATCATTCTGATTGATCACAACCAAACCTACTATCAGTGGACACATCCAAATGTAAGCGCCTGTTCTTGACAACTTTTAATCGATCTAAAAATAGCAACTTGCTGGGCCCTCTGCCGCCAACAGACACTGTTTGGCCTGTAGGTAAAATGTACAATGTATTTTCTGATTTGTGCACAACAGCTTTATTTCTTTTTTCTTGTTTTTAACATAACAATGTTTAATGTCACTGTATGTTTAAAAGACCATGGTCATATTTGTAAAAAAAATGTTAAATTAGAAAATAAATAACATTTTGGTTCATGATTTTTCCTACACCTGTGCTAAAAATAAGAAATAAAAATGTCGGGTATATAAGTCTCTCAAATACAGCTAGGTATGAATGGCTCGGTTTGAGTTTGTTGCAGTTGACCCTGCACAATGCGACAGATCATGTTTTTATTGAACAATTTTGACGTCACCCCTCCCATAGGGTGACGTATTTCACAACTTCCTGTGTTACACAAACTCTGTGATGACCAATTTTGACGTCACCCCTCCCATAGGGTGACGGATTTCACAACTTTCTACAGATGAACAATGTTGCCTTCACCCCTCCCATAGGGTGACGGATGTCACAACTTCCTGTGTACACAAACTGATGACGTATTTCACAACAAAATGGCGCTGCCCATGGTCAACCTCTAAACTATGGAGGTCTCCCTTTTGCGTACTTCGGAGCGGTGTCACGTGATACGCAGAAATGGGTTGGAGGGCAAGAAGCGGAACGGCTAGTAGCGTCAGTGCGCCGCTCGATGATTCGAGAGTGTTTTAATTGAATAATATCAAAATCAGGAATAAAAACGGTCGACCAGCCAAAAGAGAAGTACATTACATCATTGAGTGACGTTGCTAAAGTGCGATACTTGGAGAAATTGACCGAAGCTCTTTAGTTTCAGATTACATATAATTTCTGCTTCAGTGTGTGTGCATGAGTTTTCATTTTGTTATTATTCAAGAACTTGTAGTTCTATTTCTAACTTTGTATGTTTATGTGTGAAGCTCTTTAGTTTTAGATTACCTATTATTTCTGCTTCAGTGTGTGTGAGTTTTCATTTCATTGTTATTCGAGAAATGGTATTTCTAACTTTGTATGTTTATGTTTGGAGAAGCGATTCTTTTTTCCTTTTTGGGATCAAGTCTGGTGTCTGCTTTAGTGCTTACTTTGATATTACCTTAGAACATTTATTGTGAACCTGTAAATGTGTAATGTGTGTGTGTGTTTTTTGTTCTTCTTTTTTATTTTTTCTATTTCTTTTTACTTTAGTGCTGCTGAATACAGTAACTAAAAATTTCCCTGAATTCAGTGTTACGTGTTTTTTGTTTTTAATTTTTATATATATGTTGACAATGACAGTTCAGTTAAATAAAGCGTTGAACACATTATATATGTATTTTAATTTTTACCAAGCTGTCACTCTGTGAATGTGAAGCTGGTGTGAGTGTGATATTTAACACATTACTTTTGATTTGTACCTAATCTCTGCCTTTGTTAGCTCCAGTAGGTGTGTTTTCAACAGTTTTGTTCAATTTTGTGAAACGTTACTGTTTTGAGACAAACCAGACACATATTTTTCCGTTTAGGACAGCTGGGCTCAACATATTAACTTTGTTGACTAAACAAAGGAGCCATTACACAGATACACACTCATTCTGACAATCACTCACCAGATTCTTCACAATTAAGAAATGTCTCAGATAAGACACACGCAAGCTTAAAAAAAAAGTCTTAAGAACAAAAACGTTACTGCAACAACAATGTATTTATTAGTTCTTACTAAAATCACATGCTTCAATAAAAAAAAAAGCATAAACTGTACAGACATGCTAACCAGCACTGATTAAGGCACACACTTGGAGTCAAAAAGCTATGGCATCAACATAAGCAGTGTTGAATCTGTTTCAAATTGCACACTTCAGTCAAAAAGCTATGGCATCAACATATGCAGTGTTGAATCTGTTTCAAATTGCACACTTCAGTCAAAAATCACATGTCTGACAATGAGTGAATTAGTGTTTCCAATCAATGAACGGTAACTGTTTACATATAAAAACTGACAAAAAAGTGAAAAAAAAGAAAAGAACTGTACACACACACACTTGGCATCAGATCTCAAAATCAAATAAGGAATAGTGTTGAGTCTTGAAAATGCTTTGAATTATACACACTTGAGCCAGGAAGCAAAAAAAGGAACTACACTCATGCCAGCCAGCACAAGTCATACAGATACTGTACACAAGTCAAATCAATACTGTGTTTCAGGTTTGGCATCCACATAAACAGTTTTGTTTCTGTTTTAAATCACACACTTGTCAATAAACTATACAGACATGCTAAACAGCATTGATTAAGGCACACACTTGAGTCAAAAAGCTATGGCATTAACATAAGCAGTGTTGAATCTTGTTTCAAACTGCACATTTCAGTCAAAAAGCGAGTGAATCGGTGTTTCAATCATTAGCAAAATTAATACTGCTGTTGAGGTTTGGAATCAATGAACAATAACTGTTCACACATCAATCAACCGATTATGCAACAAGTATTCACCATCTTGAATGAAATTTAGCCAAATCGTCGACGCAAATACGGAATCGCCGCAGCGAAACTTCGCGATCGGCAACACGCTGCCATGTTTTCGCTAAGCGGCGCGGTGGCTTCTTGCCCTCCAAGCCCCGGTGCGCACGAAGTGATGACGTCAATAGGGAGACCTCCATCCGTATGGAGGTCTCCCTATTGACGTCATCACTTCGTGCGCACCGGGGCTTGGAGGGCAAGAAGCCACCGCGCCGCTTAGCGAAAACATGGAAGCGTGGTGCCGATCGCGAAGTTTCGCTGCGGCGATTCCGTATTTGCGTCGACGATTTGGCTAAATTTCATTCAAGATGGTGAATACTTGTTGCATAATCGGTTGCACAAGCCGAAGCAACAAGGAAAAAGCTCTTGCATTTTTCAGAACTCCGAAAGTCGACGCTGGAGGAAGACACCGAGATTTACTCAACTCAACAGCAGTATTAATTTTGCTAATGATTGAAACACCGATTCACTCGCTTTTTGACTGAAATGTGCAGTTTGAAACAAGATTCAACACTGCTTATGTTAATGCCATAGCTTTTTGACTCAAGTGTGTGCCTTAATCAATGCTGGTTAGCATGTCTGTATAGTTTATTGACAAGTGTGTGATTTAAAACAGAAACAAAACTGTTTATGTGGATGCCAAACCTGAAACACAGTATTGATTTGACTTGTGTACAGTATCTGTATGACTTGTGCTGGCTGGCATGAGTGTAGTTCCTTTTTTTGCTTCCTGGCTCAAGTGTATAATTCAAAGCATTTTCAAGACTCAACACTATTCCTTATTTGATTTTGAGATCTGATGCCAAGTGTGTGTGTGTACAGTTCTTTTCTTTTTTTCCACTTTTTTGTCAGTTTTTATATGTAAACAGTTACCGTTCATTGATTGGAAACACTAATTCACTCATTGTCAGACATGTGATTTTTGACTGAAGTGTGCAATTTGAAACAGATTCAACACTGCATATGTTGATGCCATAGCTTTTTGACTGAAGTGTGCAATTTGAAACAGATTCAACACTGCTTATGTTGATGCCATAGCTTTTTGACTCCAAGTGTGTGCCTTAATCAGTGCTGGTTAGCATGTCTGTACAGTTTATGCTTTTTTTTATTGAAGCATGTGATTTTAGTAAGAACTAATAAATACATTGTTGTTGCAGTAACGTTTTTGTTCTTAAGACTTTTTTTTTAAGCTTGCGTGTGTCTTATCTGAGACATTTCTTAATTGTGAAGAATCTGGTGAGTGATTGTCAGAATGAGTGTGTATCTGTGTAATGGCTCCTTTGTTTAGTCAACCAAGTTAATATGTTGAGCCCAGCTGTCCTAAACGGAAAAATATGTGTCTGGTTTGTCTCAAAACAGTAACGTTTCACAAAATTGAACAAAACTGTTGAAAACACACCTACTGGAGCTAACAAAGGCAGAGATTAGGTACAAATCAAAAGTAATGTGTTAAATATCACACTCACACCAGCTTCACATTCACAGAGTGACAGATTGGTAAAAATTAAAATACATATAATGTGTTCAACGCTTTATTTAACTGAACTGTCATTGTTAAAAACAAAAAACACGTAACACTGAATTCAGGGAAATTTTTAGTTACTGTCTTCAGCAGCACTAAAGTAAAAAGAAATAGAAAAAATAAAAAAGAAGAACAAAAAACACACACACACATTACACATTTACAGGTTCACAATAAATGTTCTAAGGTAATATCAAAGTAAGCACTAAAGCAGACACCAGACTTGATCCCAAAAAGGAAAAAAGAATCGCTTCTCCAAACATAAACATACAAAGTTAGAAATACCATTTCTCGAATAACAATGAAATGAAAACTCACACACACTGAAGCAGAAATAATAGGTAATCTAAAACTAAAGAGCTTCACACATAAACATACAAAGTTAGAAATAGAACTACAAGTTCTTGAATAATAACAAAATGAAAACTCATGCACACACACTGAAGCAGAAATTATATGTAATCTGAAACTAAAGAGCTTCGGTCAATTTCTCCAAGTATCGCACTTTAGCAACGTCACTCAATGATGTAATGTACTTCTCTTTTGGCTGGTCGACCGTTTTTGTTCCTGATTTTGACATTATTCAATTAAAACACTCCCGAATCATCGAGCGGCGCACTGACGCTACTAGCCGTTCCGCTTCTTGCCCTCCAACCCATTTCTGCGTATCACGTGACACCGCTCCGAAGTACGCAAAAGGGAGACCTCCATAGAATGGGGGCGTCCTCGCCCCCATAATAAAAGCTGTTTAAATGTAATAGTCAGTCGGCTAAGGACCGTTTTGGTTACTTTTTGGCGTCACGTTAGCAAACACTTTTTTCTGATAGATTTTAACACCACAACACTAAATCGAAAGTTTTGGGGCAATATTCCAAACCACCGGTGAGAAAAACGTTGGTTTGTGTGTATGTTTTCCTTCTTTGGCGTTACTATTCTTGTTTTGAGGGTTGGGTTCATAAAACGGACATAAAACTTAAACCGCTTGACAGAAATTATATAACTGTAAATCATTTGAAAGGGAAGGCATTCATGTACACGTTTGTGCCACTTAAAATGACGTCATTATCTGTTTGTGTTTGTGAAATTGACAAGAAGAGCGGGGTAGTAGTTGCGCTGAGAAGGATAGCACGCTTTTCTGTACCTCTGTTCGTTTTAATTTTCTGAGCGTGTTTTTAATCCAAACATATCATATTTATATGTTTTTGGAATCAGGAACCGACAAGGAATAAGATGAAAGTGTTTTTAAATTGATTTCGAAAATTTAATTTTGATAATAATTTTTAAATTTTTAATTTTTAGAGCTTGTCTTTAATCCAAATATAACATATTTATATGTGTTTGGAATCAGAAAAGGATGAAAAATACGATTAACGTAAATTTGGATCGTTTTATAAAAATATTTTTATTTTTTACAACTTTTAGATTTTTAATGACCAAAGTCATTTATTAATTTTTAAGCCACCAAACTGAAATGCAATACCGAAATCTGGGCTTTGTCGAAAATTACCTGACCAAAATTTCAACCAATTTGGTTGAAAAATGAAAGCGTGACAGTGCCGCCTCAACTTTCACGAAAAGCCGGATATGACGTCATCAAATACATTTATCAAAAAACTGAAAAACAAGTCTGGGGATATCATACCCAGGAACTCTCATGTCAAATTTCATAAAGATCGGTCCAGTAGTTTAGTCTAAATCGCTCTACACACACACACAGACACACACACGCACATACACCACAACCCTCGTCTCGATTCCCCGCTCTACGTGAAAACATTTAGTCAAAACTTGACTAAATGTAAAAAGGAGGAATAATTGCAATCACACACACACACACACGCACGCACACACACGCACTCATACACACACTCACACGCGCGCGCGCGCACGCACGCACGCACGCACGCACACACGCACACACACACACACACACACACACACACACACACACAAAGACATACACAAACATACCGACAAAATGACAGACATACACACAGTGAGACAAACCGACACAGAAACCCCCACACATGCACGCACGCACTTATGTACGCAAACAAAGACGTAGAGATGCTTATAGAGAAACACTTACGCAACCAAAAAAACACGCACACAAACACACAGACAGACAAACTTCATTCTTGGTAGAGAAATGCATTTCTTTCTGTATTGCTTTCTCTTTAAGTGCACCTACCTCGCAGAGAGAGAGAGAGAGAGAGAGAGAGAGAGAGAGAGAGAGAGAGAGAGAGAGAGAGAGTGAGAGAGACACACAGACAGACAAAGACACAGAGAGAAAGAGATAGACAGACAGAGGGAGAGACAAACAGACGAACACACAGACAGACATAGACAAACACACAAACAAAGACACACAGACAGACTTCACTATTGTATGTGCAAGTAATTTTGTTAAACCACACGTTACGTTCACCACTGAACGTGAAACCATGTAAAACGTTACTATCTCAGATAACGGCACTGACGCTACCGGAAATAGAATTTATCAGTGAAATTCTACCATCAATTTAGTAATCGATGCGATGTAAATTATCCTAAAACTGTGGTATGATCACGACATCGTTTAGCATTTAGGATCAAATGGTGCCAATGTGTACACAATGCACTAATCACAGACAACAGTTATACACTTTACGTACATGTAACTCTCCAACTGACATTGTCTGCCACTTGAAACAAATGACTTTCGAAGGAAAATTAACTCCAATATATAAATATTATGTATGATTTTTAATAATTACTTGCACTTTTTGAAAATAAAGCTTTTTCTATGATAAGGTGTTTACCCCCTAAATGTATAAGTCATCCGGTAGAAAAACCGGAAGTATCGTGTACTAAGCATATGTATATGTTTAAAAAGTTAATTGTGTTAATGTAGAACATCTTGCCTATGTATATGTTTAGGTTTTGAATACTTTAGGGGAAAACCATAGCCAGTATTCATTCATCTTCAACTAACACCCCTAATCTCAGGGCACATTTTGTTAGTGGGGGTAGGGTTTCAATCAGTCAAAAATCACTTTCATTCAATATTTTCTGCCATTTCAAATACATACACGTAATTGCACAATTTCTTGAATTTTAAGATGCTTTAACTGACTGTACCAAGAAAACCTGCACTTTTTGTAGAATTAGTTTTTTTTTCTGCATGATTTATGTTTAAAAATGTCAATTTTTACGACAAAAAATGCTAACGGTTGCCTCACCAGAGGACACGTACCAACGACGTGAATCGTGTCTGCCAATTAAAATGCATATATTTTGAAATAAGGGGAATCATAACATATTTCACTGTAAAGTGTCTCACTCTAATACCTTCTGGGTTCATTGTGTATTTGGTTAAGTGAATTGCAGATAAGTTTTTTTTGAAAATGAGAGCTATACATATATTTTATTAAAACTGAAACTGGTGGAGTGAAAAACAGACCTGTTTTGAAGAAGTCGTACTAAAATCATTTATGGGCTTGAACTTCACAGTTTGCGTGTTATCTTTTAAAGAAAACCCGTTTTCATCACTAACAATGACCTAATTTACACATACATATCGGTCGGTCATAGTCGCGTTTTTTTTAGAGAGGTAGTGTACAAAATGTCGTTTTGTACGTTTAAATTACATGTCCATTATTTTAGTCATATATCAATCAATAAATAAATGCGCATACTTTTATTAAACGTTACTTTCACTTTAAGATCGCTTCTAACATTTAGTATAATTTCTGACAAATGCACGCTATGTAATAAATTGATAATATTATGGACGCCATGTGGTAAAACCGGAAGTTGAATTATTTTGCGATAGCAAAATCCTTTTACAATGATCACTTTCCTTTTATATTAAGCTGATCTTTAACGTTATGGGTAAAAATCTAACAGATTGAACCAAATTATCCTTTTTCAAGCCTGTGTATGTGTAAACTCTTTTTTGCTTCGACCCGGTTCGGTTTTCGGAGTTGATTCAAAATCATCCATTATGTATCTTATGTGACTGTTGTTTTCCTCGGTAAATTAACAATTGTTGATGTAAAATAATTCTAGCTGTGAGAATAAACAATTTTCAAGATGTTTTTGATTGCGGTTTCAACCAGGCGTTCAGTTAGCTATACATATCGATTGAGAAAATGGCATTTCCTGTTTTGTCGTCCGCATGTTATACAGATGTTGTTAAAAATAAAACTGTGTATACGAATTAGGCATTTTACTTGCTGTCTGATGGCGACAATCTTTAGCTTTCGTTTAAGGTATAATTTGCTTATATCCGTATGCAGTCAAGCGGTACATGAGGGTTTTTTGTAACCTACCCCCTGCTTCATGGCTGCATTTTTGCAGAATATGGGTCATGTTACAAAAACGCTTCTCATTCTTAGGTGGTTGGATTTAGCCATTTGTCGTTTACCGAACTGTGGCTGCAAATAAAATTAACTTTCCAAAAAACATAATATCTAATGTGACCACCAAAAGTAACCTTTCCACTATAGCCAGCCAGGTGACTATAAGTGCACGCTGTTGCGACTATACTGACTTGCGTGTTCAATTTGCTACTGTGTCCGTATCCTGGCTTGGTGTTTGCTTCAACAATTATTATGACGTTAAAAAAGCAAGTGCTGTACAGAACGAAAAATAACAAAACAAGAGAGGTTACTTATTGAAACTTTCAATCATAGCCAAACTAAACACTCAGTCGTATGTCAACATAATGGTCTTTAACGTGGGTGAACAAACAAATAATGATGAGAAAATGAACACAAATACTGAACTTCGCTCAGTTATGTGTTGGCAGAATTCAAAGACGAAATTTCAGGTTGTACAGAATGGAGAAAAACAACAACATTGGTTAACGCTCGAGGCAACACATTCTGCTTCGCTGGACAAGTGTTAACACATCTGATGCAAAAGCTCATGTTTCGAAGCCAAATAACAGATTGGAAAAACTTTGTCAACAAAACCGTCCCGGTTATACCAACATTGGAATAATGCAATAAGCTGCAAAATAACCCCGCTGACAAAGAACCAAAGTCTGTTATTGTTTGTTTTGTTTTTTAATGTGGGACAATTCGATTGGTCTCATCAATATCAAAAAGATAAGATGACGTATCTCGAATACCAGTTCAAATAGAGAACAAGAAGACCTTATTTTTACCCTTTACTTCGATCGTTTCCAGTCAATAACTCGGATCACATAACATGTCTGTTGCTAGGAATCAAAAGCTAAAAATAAAGATCATCAACACTGTTGACATGCCCTTTTTTAAAGTCTTTTTTTCCCTTCCACACGCTTGAAGTCAAACACGTCATCGTCTACGCTAATAGAGGTACATGTTTCTTTTTACAGGAGTTTTGTTTGTGTAGACTTAATTGTTTTTGAAAGATTGTCGTTTAAGTCACACACACAAAAAGAAAATTTTATACAACCCATTTTTGCAAACAAAGACGCTGACTAACAAACGACTAGACTTAAAAGGTCATATAAATAAAACAGATACGATGTATGATTATTAAAGTGATAAATAAAAAGTGTGTGTGTTTGTGTGTGCGCACGCGCGTGTGTGTATGTGTGTGTGTGTGTGTTTGTGTGCGCGCGTGTATGTATGTGTGTGCGTGTGTGTGTGTGTGTGTGTGTGTGTGTATGTGTGTGTGTGTGTGTGTGTGTGTGTGTGTCCACCCGCGCGCGCGAACGTGTGTGTGTGTGTGTGTGTGTGTGTGTGTGTGTGTGTGTGTGTGTGTATTCACAGAGCAAGTGAGACTGATGGAGTCGCGTTAAGTCATGATAGTATGTCTATTTCTTGTAATCACCATATCTACGAGGTAAAAAAAAAAATGTTGCAGAACTATGTAATTCATCGTTTGGGGAAAATATCAATTACAAGGTACCTTACTGTCCCTGTACAGACGATCCTTTAAACTACAAGGCTTTATATATATTTGATACGGGCGCTCTTCCACTGGAACACATGCATGTACATGTGCTAACAATCTAAAGCCTGATAGCTTTCTATGCAGACTCGGTTGGACATTTTTTCCAACTTTTGTTTTTATTAAATCAACACACACACACACACACACACACACACACACACACACACACACACACACACACACACACACACACACACGCGCGCGCGCGCGTGCGTGATAAAATAACTAATACAAAACTTTTTTAAATCGTATTTCAATACTATCTATTTTGTTTGGTCACGAAATACGTGACATCTTTTGTACACTCAATTTGCTAATGCCATTGATTAGATACACAACCTCCCTATCATTCCTTGTTTTGTCACACAACACATTGCTTTGCACAGTAAATGTCTACTGTTTATTCAGGCGGTCAAATTATACCGGTTCTCTCCGAATCACGAGCAAATGGCTGTCTGTGCGGGCAGTTAGTTTCTTTTGTTTCCGGGTACAGTAGTTAGTAACATCGTGTTTGTGCTACCAGAACTGTTACCAACTCTACATCTTTAAAGAATTAGGTCGTAAAGCAAGCAAATACATTCCTAATTCCTACGTTTTACATCTGCATTTTGTTGTTTTGTTGCATGTGATATTTTTTTTTTTTACTAAATGTTATCCGGAAGACTGGGAATGGAGGGGGGAGTGTGGTAGTGCGTGAGAGAGAGAGAGAGAGAGAGAGAGAGAGAGAGAGAGAGAGAGAGAGAGAGAGAGAGAGAGAGAGAGAGAGAGAGAGAGAGAGAGTGTCTGTGTGTGGGTTCGGGCTGGACCATGTTGACTAATGTTGATGAGCGTATGTATGCGTATGTAGGTGCCGAATACAGCTTTGAGGCGTCAGTAACTAAGTATATGTGTGTATGTTTGCATGTAAGTGTGTATCTATATGTGTGTGTGCTGGTACACACCAGCACGCCAACTAACCAACCATGATTTTCGTATGGGATGTGAGACTACTTCATGCTTCGCTCGCTTAAACACACACACACACACACACACACACACACACACACCACCACACCACCACACCACAAATTCTACAGACTCACGTACATTCACACTTCAGATGTGACAATTACATGAGTTTATTGATTCTTCAATAAGTGCATACAAGACCTCTTGTAGGCAAACGCATATCAGTTAAATGAACGGAGATACAAAGAGAGAGATTGGCTGAACATAGCAACTCTGGATCTGTATTTTCTTTCACAAGAAAACCAATACAAAATGTAAGCATGTTGCCATTATGTGTTCAGTAAACAATCACAAAGTTTCCACTGCAAGCTAAGTTTCCACTTCAATCTCATTCATTTTCCCCACCAAGAAAATACAATTTTGCACTATCACATCTATTCGTTGTATTTCTCTTCTAGGAAACCCAACTTCTCTCCCTCTCTCCTCTTATTTTTACTTTTTTTTCTGGTTTTACTTTTCTTCTTTTTTTTTAAACGATTCACACAAGGTTTACCTTTTTACACTCACACAGCCACACACAACATAATCATTCATTCGTTCACTATCTGGACTATATCAGAACAAAACTGCATGTACATAACCTACTGAAGACCTAAAAGCTCTGGGAAATAGTTATTAATTCATACAGTCAAATCTGTCTATAATGACCACCCAAGGAACCGACCAAAAGCCGTCTTTATAGACAAGTGGTCACTAAGGAAACGTGAATGAAATAGAAGATAAACTTGTCTGGGATCCTTCAGGGTGGACGTTTTGGGCAGGTGGCCGTTTTCGGGAGGTGGTCACCTAGGCAGGTTTGACTGTAATAATTGATTGAATAAACTTGCAGTTGCAGCACATAAGGCCTAAAAAAAAAAATAGGTGTGGTTACGGTAACCCGACCTACCCTATTTTTAGGGGCCGACCCTATAACTTTTTATTACATTTGTCAACAAAAAAAACACACAAGAAAACGAGTGCAGAAAACGCAATGAAAGCGAAAGCGCCCGAGTCGCACACTTATTTCCCTGTCAAGTAGGTTTAATTTGTACACATTAGAAAAAAAAGTTTTAAAAGAAAAAGTGATTGCCTACCTTCCTACCCTTTACTATTTTTTGGGGCTATGTTACCGTAACCACACCTTTTATTTTTTTTGGCCTAAGATGCATTTATAGCCACTAATTCACAACTCCCAAAGCGCACAGCGAACAAGTTATTTCCACAGGTGAGACAAAACATCACAGTTGGGTAACATGTATCACTGTTTCTGTGCAATTCTTGTTTTATGTTAGAAACAGAAATGTTCATTACACTTGGATCGGTGAGGTGTATCATCAAACCGAAAGAGCTTACAAAAATTAATCACCTATCAGTTATACGTAACTCACTTTCACAAAGCGCCCTTGTGAAATGAAAAGTCATCAAACACTGTATCATTTTCGGAATACTTATTTTTATAACAAGAAGAAAAGAATAAGATTCTGTCACAACAGAAAATGTCTGCAACAGCACTGTACCAAAAAAAAAAAAGAAAGAATATATACAACTCGAACACATGTATTTCAGCCGCCCAAAGGCTTACTTTAAAGTACAGCACGGTCTAGACATATGTACTGATGCAAGATATCGGGGTAGCAAAATTCTAGGCAAACTTTGCTGACATAAAACACAAATCTTGTTGGACAATATTTTATACATCACAGTTCTCAAGAGGTCATCATTACATGGGACATGTAGAAACAATGGACACTAATGGATTTCAACAAAAGGTAAAATGAAGTCAAGTCCTGGTGCTGTTTAAAACGTAAAGAAAATTAAAAATAAAACCTTCAAGCAAGATACCTCCTTTGTATATGCACCAACAAAGGTATACACTGTATAATTATATACATAAAAATAGCTGGTCATGCAGCAAACACACGTCTCAACGATGATGTCGACTAAATGTCCAAACTTAATGGACTTACTAAGCAGACATTGTAGACCAAGCACATAATGCATTGAAACCAAGCAGGGAAAACAATCAAACTAAGATTGTGCAGAGAAATAGCTTAGAGACCTAAACATACACCCTAAGACACCCACCACTCTCTCTTTCACACACACACACACACACACACACACACACACTCAAACACACACACACACACACACACACACACACACACACACACACACACACACACACACACTGATGAAGTACTAAAAGATCTACGAAGTAAAAATCAAGATAATGACAAGAAATGCTTTATCATTCCACCATGGAGCTTAAACCGGGACTGTAGTGCCATCTTACAAAATAAAGAATATTACATCGATAGTACAAAGGTAAATTAAAGGGGAAAAGAAGATGCACTGGATTGATTAATAGAAAATAAAGGCCAGTTGAACAACTTTAAACACACATACAGACTGACATACATGCTTTTCTGCTCTCAAAACACACACACACACACACACACACACACACACACACACACACACACACACACACACACACACACACACACACACACACACACACACACACGTGCAATACTACTTGCACAGCATGCAAATACAGAAACAGCCACAACCCATTTTCATGTGAAGGACGTTTGTCTGATAACTGGTGCACTGTAGCATCAAGATTAACTGAGGATACGAACACACAAAATAACAATTATCGCAGAACCGTGAGACTGTTAGTCATCCATGATTTATCCAACCTCTCCTATGGATACATCAACATGTCTTTTTCCAGGTTTCTTCACAGATTTAACATTGAGCGCCATTTGCATAAAAGCAAGTTACAAATAAGATAATTTGGCAGATTAGATTATGAATAATCTTTTAAAAGATTGACAACAGCAGATAGTCTTTGCTTGCATGCGAAAAAAGGGTTACAAAGAGCAAAATAAAATATTAATAAAAATAGGAGATACAGGACTCGAAAACAAAAGCTTGATTGTACACACATATGCTACTTTTGCATAAAACAGGAACTGTATGTTTTTCGGCATGTAAGCCGAAGCAAACGTGGGTGGGGAAAAAAAGAATATCACAGCCACATTTCCATTACATGTTTGAGGGTGATGGTAACAGAGACCTGACAAGTGAAATTTTCATTATTCACTGACAAAATATTGCAAAAAGAACAAAACGGCCAAACACTATTCTGTTCCCTGGCGGCAATTCCTTTTCCCTAATAATCTAAGCAAACAGCCAATCTACACAGAAATATATCACTGAAATGCATGCTGAAGCCAGGCATACCTAAACGTTTTCAAGGCATGCAAAAAAAATTTAATTTTTATAAACCAAAGAACTAACACAGACTACTACATGATCCTTCCTTCGCAATTGTTAGAAATTAACAGGCTGCAAATGTTCTTAGGATTCATATGTGTCAAGAGAGCAACAAAGTCAGAAAAGGCTTTGAGCATTAGCACTGCTGAAATGAGAGAGAGGACTGTCAAACTATCCTCTTGTCTTTGCATTCTTAGTTTATTTTTTATCTAACACCACTGACATCAAGGGGTTTAAAGGCACAGCTAGTATGCCTCCCGTAAACCATCACAGATACTGTCAGGCTTTTAAACAAAGTACAAACACCCTTACATTTGAACGCTCACCGAACGGGAACATCCTAGGTGCTCTACGTAAAGAGTGAGCAATTTTCAAAGAATTAATTTTGCGGATTGTCTGAAAACAAAATCGGACCGTGGTGCATTTTGGGGCTAGACCTAACTTTTAAACTCTAAATAATAAATTGACAGCTTGTTACACAAACATTCTTAAATCACAAAAGAATTCTTTTTTCATCAAGACAAGATCAGTACAATTCGAAGTTTTGAAAGTTTGAAAAAAGAAAAGCCCGGAAGCTGGGTCACGCAAGGTCGTGGTTCTCGTAGCAGACGACGGTTTATGCCTATCGCCAGTTCCTCTGAACAGTCAAAAGCCATCGCTAGAGTTCTTGTGAATCACAGCCGTTTGTTTCGATTAGATTCAGAGGTACATAATAACGTGCAATTGCAGATAAGCTTACAGCGAGTCGCATTCAAATTACAAAACAAGTCGTGTAAGGCGAAATTACTACATTTAGTCAAGCTGTCAAACTCACGGAATAAAACTGAACGCACTGTAGTTTTTCACCAAGACAGTACAGCTTCGTCAATTCCCGCGAGAAGGAAATGGCTCACCTTCCACGTGCAAAACACAGTGAAATTAACACGCCAGAATAGCGTATTGTGCTAAGCAGGAAAGCGCGCTTTTCTGTATTCTTGTTAACTTTCAGAGCTTGTTTTGAATACAACCCATCATATCTATATACCAAGAAACACACTTCTGAAACAAAAAACCGACCATCCCACCAAAAACAAAACTCCACCACTTCTCATGGTCTCAACATACAACCCCAGACTGAGACACCTTAAAAAGAAACTCCTAAAACACTGGAAACTGATTCTACAAGACACGGAATGTGCCAGATTGTTCCCTAAACCTCCCCTTGTGGCCTATGCCAGACACAGGAACATGGAAGAACTTCTTGTAAAAACCTCGTAACAAATCAAACAACAAGCAACACCTGCCTTGCCTAAACCAGGTAAAGAAAACAACACAACGCCAGGAACCCCAGTGTTTATTCATAACACAACAACAAACACACAAAAACACGGAAAGAATAAAATAAAGCCACGGAAAAAAACATACGGAATACCAACAGTGGCCGGAAAAAATAAAAACAATCCAATAACGCTACACTGACCAACAGTATTGGTAAAACGAAGGATTCAACACACAACACGGCCACACAGCCACAACGCGAAGGAGGGGGGAGGGAGGGCAGAACTTCGCGCCCAAAAATCACCCCCACGGCAAACCCCGCCCACCCAACCGAAAAGCCCCACTGCATGCAGCAAAGAGGCACACCCAACCATTGGCGGAACGCTAATTGACACACACTGTCTTGCCATGATCTACACGTACCAATGAACCAGACCTCAACTCGGACGAAACTGCCTATTTAAACAGCTGGAATCAAACAGCATGAGAGAACATGACAGCATCCTCGAAATCAGTCTACTACCCGCGAACGCGGACGCTCCTAACCAAACCCTTCAACTGAACCAGAAACCAGCCAAAGAAAGGGTAAACCCCATTCTGGAAAGACTACAGGAGACGTTCAAATGCAGAACGAGCTTAACCACAGCAAAACAATCGATAACACTCGCAATCAAGAAGAACCGGTGTGTACCCTTTTTGAAAGGGGCCACCGACTTCAACCCAAGTTTAAACGACAACAATACGGAACAAAAACCGTTAAAGGCACGATGTACTATACAATCACCAAGCCTTACATAAGCCTCAATCACTGAGAGGACAAATACACCCAAACAAGGGAAAGGAAAAATAGTCATCTATAAATGATTATTCTCAATCGAGAAACAAAGTGATGAGGATATGGGTTTGAATAGTTGTCCCCTGACGAGGCTACCTTTCAGTTTCCCCAGAACACCTCTATAAAATCACAAAGAAGCTATCCTAGCAATTTGAAACTGTAAATATTGCCGAAAAGTACTATAATTGGGAGAGGTACTTCGGGAACTCTGGGCTGCCTACTGCATTTGCTGGGTTTGGCAGACCTTTGATATTTTACCCCCTGGAATCAGGAAATGATAAAGAATAAGATGAAATCATTTTTGGATCGTTTTTGGCTCACGTAAGTGTAGCCTATGCGATGATAAACTTTGTCTGTCTGTGCGTGCGTGCGTGCGTGCGTGTGTGTGTGTGTGTGTGATAGAAACTTTAACATTTCCGAGTCTATGGATAAAGCTCGCATAAGAAGATTACGTCTCGGTCAAAAGTGTTTGACGTGTGTGATAGAAACTATTTGAAGACGTCACATTATGACGTAAGAGGGTTAGACGTCACGCAAAGGAATTACTGAAAGTCTCGGTCATTGTTATTGTGAGCGGGCCGAGACTAGTTGGCAGATCCAGGGTCTCGCTTTCTTGCACAGTTTCACCTATGCTTACTGTGTGTGTGTGTATGTGTGACGGAGTGATTGAGTTTGTGTTACTGTTTGTCGATTTCTTACGTGAGCCTTGAAGGCTTCGCCTCTTGTCTTAAATTTTTATCGAAAGACTAATTAATCTATTATCGTTAATTGTGATCACATTTTAAGAGTAAACATGACATATGTATATATTTTTAGATTCAGAATATGATGAAGAATATGATGCAATCAATTTTAAATTTGTTTGCAAAAAAATCGATTTTAATGACAACTTTAATAAGCAAACTCATTAAATAATTTTTAAGCCTCCAAGCTGAAATGCAATACCAAAGTCCGGGCTTCGTTGAAGATTACTTGACCAAAATTTCAACCAATTTGGTTGAAAAATGAGAGCGTGACAGTGCCGCCTCAACTTTCACAAAAAGCCTGATATGACGTCATCAAAGCTATTTATAAAAAAAAAAGAAAAAAATGTCTGGAGATACCATACTCAGGATCTCTCATGTCAAGTTTCATGAAGATCGGTCCAGTAGGATTCTCTGAATCGCTACACACACACACACACACACACACACACACACACACACACACACACACACACCCACACACACCATGACCCTCGTCTCGATTCCCCCCTCTACGTTAAAACATTTAGTCAAAACTTGACTAAATGTAATGACGACTACTTTGTGAAAAAAGGAAACTGGATCACAAGGGTTCACGATGGCTCAGGGGTAAGATAAACCACGCAAAAATAAATTCTTTGAAAATTGCTCGCTCTTTACGGAGGGCACCTAGGATGTTCTCAAGCGGTGAATGTTTAAATGAAAGGGTGTTTGTGTGTAAAAAGCCTGACAGTATCTGTGATGGTTTACGGGAGGCTTACTGTGCCTTTAAGCAATTTATGTTGTTTGCCATTTCACTGACAAACATGCAGTACAATCAAGGTAGATAACCTTATTACAAAACTTATCACTTTCAAAAGAAGCAGAAAATATCAAATTACAAAACAAGCAGATTGTGCAAAAGCATTCATTATTAGTGTACAAATTGAAACAAAAATATTTCTATTCCAAAGTATACAGAGGGTAAACAAAATAGATGTTTTTCTTTTTTCATAACGTAGGAAATACAAGCTAAACATTGACTGACAATATATATATCAGCTGATATCAGCTGACAACCTGATTTAACAGACAACCTGATTCAACAGGAATTAGACGAGAAGAAGAAAAAACTAACCAAAAAACCCCGTGAGGACTGATACAAAAAGATCCTCAAGTGATATACCATAAACTAAGCTAGACCTTTCACATTTCCTTGAAAGTTGATCTGTTCTAGTCCGTCTACTGAAACCCATATAAAAAAAAAAATCTATACTGGTTATCCAATTCAATATCTAAATTGGCAGACAAAATGTTCACAGAAGCAAGTTGTTCATATTTACAAACCATACAGGAAGGCATCTACTGAGTACTTGGGCAGTTTCTGAACACAATATTCCATCAGTTCGAAAATTATTCCCCAGTTCAGTGTTTTGGCAATCAATAATTGCTGTGTTCTACCTAAAGCACAAACCTATAAAAATGAACATTATTCACAAATTTCTCAGTTTCCTCCCAGTTCCACAATGAGACAGTCTTTTCTGAACATATCTGTGCTGAGCAGATAAAAACCAGAGCATGGAGGGGAACAAAAGAGAGCACACATGCACCAATCTATTTCAGCTAGTTAGCGTTGACGGCCGGAGGGGGAGCAGGGACAAGGGATGTGAAGAAAGTGACCAACATGCGGAGAAGAACAGTGGGGGTGAAGGCCGGAGCATCTGCTGGGGGCGGAGCTTGTTGCGTGTTCTCCGCTGGAGCTGCCTCCTCTCCTGCCTCCGGCTCCTCTCCTGCCTGCAAAATCATATTTTGTTCGTTTTAATATTTATAATGAAAAAAGCCTGGGGTTAACATTTCGGAGATGGGGAGGGGATCAAGAAAATACATTCTGCCTGTAAAATCATACCTTTTTAAAAAAAAATAAAAGCTTCAGGTTGATATTTTATTCCAGAGGTGAGGAGGAGATAAGGAAAATCCTTCAAGTGAAGAGGCATTTAAAGAAATTATATCATAACAAAAAATCCCACTTTGCACAAAAAAGCTGTCAGGATGTTCATTTGTGTATGTGTCCAAGCGGAGGCTTGGATTTATTGCATGAAAATGCATGGCCAGATCTGAGATGGTGAGCCAAATCCTTTGTGTAGGAAGGACTGTGTTTTTAATATATTCACCAACTTGTTAGTTCTTGCTGACACCCCACAAACAGTAGAACTGAAAATGTCCTGCAAGGGAAACAACTGACCTGGATTTCATTTTGCTGAGCTTGTGGGTTTTGTCCCTCTGTTGTTTGTGGCTGTTGTGCTGGCTGTTGCTGCTGTCCAGGTTGCTGTTGTTGCTGTTCTGGTTGCGGTTGTTCTGCTGGTGGCTGCTCGGGCTGCTGCTGTTGTTGTCTGCGGTGTAAAAGCCACCAGCCATTCTGCAACCTGGTAAAACAAAAAACAATTCATAACAGTAAGAAGACAGACATTTTACAGATCTACACAACACATGGTGAACTGTCTTCTGGCAGTAACATAATAACAGGCATCAGCACAAGCTACAGGCATGACATGGCATTGAGGAAAATAAATGTAAATGTTAAGCAGCCATTCTTCTTGTTGTTGCTGAGAGATTAGGACAAAGAAAGGCAACAAAGAAAGGCAAACTGAGAGAGGTAAGAGTGGTGGAAGGAGTGTCAGAACACGGAATACGGAATCTTTATCGGAATTGGCCTAGATTTCTATGTGTAAACCCCATGTAGTTTATGGTACACCAATATTTACATCAAGAATTCTATTTTTCGAGAAGAGTGTATTGCAAATTGAAACAAAATTTGCAATGTTAACAATCAAATCGTCACTTCTGGACTTCAACAACTGAGCTGTATTGAATCTGTGCTGCGGTGGTAGGTATTGTAGACGATTATCAACATATACTGGTTTAGGTGATTATCAACATATGCTGGTTTAGGTGATTATCAACATATGCTGGACATTGAAATAGAAAATGACTCGTTTTCTTTTTTGTCTTTGCAGAAAGGACATAGTTTTCCTTTTCATGACGGGGTGTGAGAGACGAAAACAGTATAGCTACAAGTGTTGCCATCTAAATGAGATCAACCGTTAAAACTCACAAGTAGAATGTCAGGAAGCCCAGGGAAACAGTCAGGAACCGGGAAGCCGAAGAGTAGAAATATATGACACTGACGAAAACCAAGAAACGAAAGAACACATAGATGTAGTCCAGCCAGTCTCTCTGCTCCACTTCATCATCCTCTTCCATGCCTCCCTGGGCGTTCATACGCATGTTTTGATTGGGTGGAGCGTTGTTAGCAGGCGCTGCATTGGCTGCCGGCTGTGGTGCTGGGGCCTGAGCAGGGTTGGCTTGCTCTGGGGCTGCTGGCATCTGGTAGCCGTAGCTGCAATCACATGAAAATAACCACTTAGATCATTCTTACTTTTGTTGTGGGGGAGGCTGGTGGGTGAAGGTAAATACAAGGTTAGAAGTAGAGACAATGTACGTAACAGTTGCCCCTCCACTATACACTTTGAAATAAGCTCAGGCACATTACCCATCATCAGTAATGTAACTTCAGCAGCCAACTCAACTGCGGCCACCCTCAGCTGTCTGCTTTGATGTTATGCTAAAGCAACCCCACTGTGCATACCTTCTGTTTGCTAAAACACATCCCAAAGACTTAAACAACCTGTGACTGAATCGTGTCTGTGCTGAGATGATGATCACCGCCAATTGCAGCCTCTCGCTTTTCTATGCTCTGATGAACAGCAAATTATAGATTTCTGAATTCTTTGGTTCATTCACACCTTACTTCTCCTTCTTCTTCCTTTATGGGCTGAAACTCCCACGTTCACTCATGTTTTTGCATGAGTGGGATTTTACGTCTATAACTGTTTTTACCCAGCCATTCAGGCAGGCATACGCTGATTTCGGAGAATGCATGCTTGGTATTTTCGCATTTATATAACCCGACGAATCATGTCATGGATTACAGGATCATTTCTGTGCATAGTTGGTCTTATGTTTGATCCAGATATGGCCTGACCCAACAGATCTGAGGACCAAAATGTGGGGAGCACTGGAGGACCTGGAAAGAACGTCCATGTTCATGGCATCCTCCAGATTCCGAGTCTGACACAACCGTCGTAAAAAGAAGAAGAAGAGGTCTTATGTTTGGGTGTACACTGCTCGGCCGGGATTGAACGCTCGATCTTCCGCTTGGGAGGATGGCATCTTATCCACAAGGTCATGGTGCCTGTCATTCACACCTTACAAAAGCTATATTCTATATGATACCCACACACATACACACCCTCCTTTACCTACGCCTTTAAAAGAGTTCAGTTCCAGCACAAGGAAACATCAATCCAAACACCTACTCACAATCACAGATCTTCTAAATCAAGGCCACATTAGTTTTAAATAGGTTCAAACTACACTCACTATTGCATGTACTGAGCCATGTACTGGGAGTACATTTGTTGCATCCAGGCCATCTGTTCTGGGGTGTACTGGTAGCCAGGTACTCCCATGCCAGGAGCGCCGCCCATCATAGGCATGTTCATGCCCGCCATTCCACCCATGCCAAGCATTCCAGGCATTCCTCCCATGCCAGGCATACCCATTCCGGGCATACCAGGCATACCCATTCCGGGCATACCAGCCATACCCATTCCAGGCATACCCATTCCGCCTGCTGCTCCTGGTACCGGCATGGCAGGGTTGGCACTGTTGAAAATAAAAACAAGACATGAGAGGAATATCTGGTGTGAAAGATGCTTCACAATCACATGGACAACTTGAAGCAAGCGCAAAGTACATTTTTTGACAAGCAGAGGCAATGATTGTTACTTTCAATCTAACCATCTAAAGAGCGGTAAGTATTGCAAGAATGGGGGGATCATAGGACAAGAGAGCCTGGATAAAATAAAGTAACCTAAAGGACTAGAAAGTGACAGCGGATCATTGCCTGAGACTCAGTCTGGCTTAACCTTTCTACTCCACCTATGTTGACCAATTTTATTTTAGCCGAGACCAGCTGTGCTGCAGCAGGTCACTCAGAATTGTAGTAACTGTGTAGTAACTGTGTATCAACACGCTGGAATGCAGGCGTTAAATGGACGTTACAGGAAGCAACTGAAGCTAACAGTCCGAGCGATATATCCGTACCTGGTCAGATAGAGCCATATGAGTGGGTACGGATATATCCGTACCTGGGAGACAATGAGTTAAGAGGCTGGACTATAGACTCTGAAGGTGCACATAATGATACGCAGCCTTTAGGCTGACTTTTTCTTACCCAGCATTTGTAACTTCTGTCGTGGACTGAGTAGAATTGGGTGCTCGAGACCCCCGATGCCTTACTCCATCTCCTTCTCCGGACGACATGGATGTTTGGGAAGCATTTGTTGTAGGTTCTGATTTCTGAAACGCAAACTATTTTGTAAGTATAATAATGGCATTTGAGTTCTGAGTGTAACTCATATTTTTTGTAACAGCTAACATACAAAGCTAAACCCCAAAAAAGTTATTAACATCAATCAATCAATCAATATGAGGCTTATATCGCGCGTATTCCGTGGGTACAGTTCTAAGCGCAGGGATTTAAAAAATATCGCGCACATATTCAATGCCGTGTGAGATGGATTTTTTTTTTACACAATACATCACGCATTCACATCGGCCAGCAGATCGCAGCCATTTCGGCGCATATCCTACTTTTCACGGCCTATTATTCCAAGTCACACGGGTATTTTGGTGGACATTTTTATCTATGCCTATACAATTTTGCCAGGAAAGACCCTTTTGTCAATCGTGGGATCTTTAACGTGCACACCCCAATGTAGTGTACACGAAGGGACCTCGATTTTTCGTCTCATCCGAAAGACTAGCACTTGAACCCACCACCAAGGTTAGGAAAGGGGGGAGAAAATTGCTAACGCCCTGACCCAGGGTCGAACTCGCAACCTCTCGCTTCCGAGCGCAAGTGCGTTACCACTCGGCCACCCAGTCCACAACAGCCAGTTAACATAGTGGAGGTGAACTGATATCTTAACCAAATACACTCCACTAAAAATGAAATTGCATTAGAAGGGAAAAAAAGAGGCCTAAAAGAATATGACACACTATGTCCCGACCTGGGAACCCCTGTTTTGCACTAGGAGAATTCTCGAACAAACTTAGTGTATTTTCCTAAAAATGAGCGTACTCCGCACAGCATTTGAACATCAATGATTCAAACATGCTTCACATGCGTCTGTAGCACTGTTAATCAAGTTTACAAATACATTTAAAACAAATGATTCTATCAATGTTTACTCACAAAAACAGTAATCATGTGTCAAAATAGTGGATCGGCTTCTGGATATGCTTGTGAATAAAAGTAGTGTGGAAATTTTTCTCGTCGTATCATTTTTCAACTTGAACGTACTGATCGTATTCTAGTCAATCATGCGTACAAAATACGGCAAAATCGTATGGGTTGCTAGGTGTGTATGTCCTTGTCAGTATGTGAGGTATCAACTATGGCTCTACTTGGCTACAACTCATATGATTACACACATTTCTCAGAAAAAGAATATTACTTACATATAACTTATAAGTGTTTTTTACCCTGATGCAAAAAGACACGTCAAGAATTGAAAGAATGAAAACAACAACAAAATAACAACAAACCTTATCTGTGAAAGACTGTGAGGGACCGGGTTGACTTAGAGCCTCGGCGCTGGGACTGCAAACCAAGTGCACTGTGTGTCGGGAATTCTCATCATCGTACTGCAAATACACAGAAACAAGACCAACAGTGATAAGAAAAAGTAACTCTATACGCAAAATAAGTAATATAAAATTTTTAAAAAAGCTACATGTACAGTGGGATCTCCTTAAGACCCCTAGATTAAAGATGTTCCCCCTTTTAGGAAATTTCTTTTTCAGATTTCTGTCCACAATATCTTAAATCTTACCTTTATTTAAAGACTTCCTCCTTTTTAATGCCTGATTTTTCTCAAATTTTAGGAGGGAGGTTCCACTGCATATGAGATCAAATGTGGGAAAAGAACAAGCAGTATGCAGGTTTTGTGACGTTAAGAAAACAAGCTACAACTACAAGTGCGATTAATGGTGATAAGAAAACAAGATATAGATTGAGGAGGTAAAAACTAAAAAAGAGAAAAACTAAATTCACTCTTTATTGTTAAACAAAACAGTATTGTACCTTTCAATGTAACCCACATTATGAATTAAAATGCTTTTCAGAGACTGCCTCTTGCACATTCATTATCTAAAAAAAATTCCAGAATCTGCAAAAAAACATTTGCTACTTTCTTTTTTAAATAGCAACTAACACTAACAGGTGAAATTAGCCATACAAGTTCCTGTCATTTTCTTTAAAACAATTAATGAATTGTCTCAGTATGTACACAATGTTTAGGAACAATTAAATTCATATGTCTATATTTAAATTTGTTCAAAATCCACATGCTGTTCATCATTTAACGCTAACAACTCCAGTGCCATTCCAAACTGAAACAATTATCTCAGAATGTGCACAATCTCTATGAACAATAATGTAATCTATATAATAGCTACATGTATTTGTTCAAAATACACCCCCTTTTCATCATGTATGATGACAAAAACTCCCTTCACTCAAATAAACTGGATGTATACTGATGTATAAGAATAAGAATAAGAATAAGAATACTTTATTATCTCATAGAGAAATTCAGGGGTGGTACATAACAATAATACAAACAAGACATTGATTTTACATAAAACATATAGCACTATATAACATGGACATCTTTAAAGCACTGCGCTTACATATTCTCGCACACCTACGCGTATAACGAACTATGGCTAAACATCATTGCAAAATATCATAACATACAATATATCGCAGGACATATACGGTTGTACATAAAACCAATACATACATACATGTACATTACTACTGATTGCACTGGCAGAAGAGGGGCTGAGTCGGGTATGTGGATGTGTTTACATGTTGCTAAGGGTGATGGATTTGGGGATGAAGCTGCTTTGCAGCCTGAGTGTCCTAGCTTTGTGCGTGCGAAGTCTACGGCCAGAGGGAAGGAGTTCATAGAGGTGGGCTAGGACATGGGACCTATCTGAAGCTATCCGCCTACTCTTTCTCACCACACGCTTTTCATACAGGGACTCCACACTTGCTTGCTGCCTGCCAATCACCTTGCTACTGACATTCACCATTCGCACTAAGACATTCCTGTTCTTCACACTCAGACCTCCATACCAGGACACAAAACCAAAAGTGATGACAGACTCGATGAAAGAGCGGTAGAAAGTTTGAAGGATAGAAGAGTTCACATTCAACTTCCTAAGTTTCTGAAGGCAGTAGATGCGTGACTGACATTTTTTGTGTATGAGGGTGGTGTTTGCATTGAAGGACAGCTTATCATCGATAACTGTGCCAAGATACTTATATTCAGTCACACGCTCAACAGTCACACCATCAATCATCAGGTCAGGGACAGGGGCAGGGTTTCTTCTAAAGTCTATCAGAAGTTCTTTGGTCTTTGTCACATTTAGGTCTAAAAAGTTGTCTTTACACCAGGCGTTGAAACGTTCTACTTCTGCAAAGTAAGTTGCGTCACTATTGGAGAGATCTTCTAGCGCTGTATCATCTGAATATTTGATAAGAAGGGTGGAGTCAGTGCCACTGCAGTCGTTAGTGTAGAGTGTGAACAACACAGGGGAGATAACTGTACCCTGTGGAGAGCCTATGGAGGTGGACCTAAGGGAAGAGAGAGCTGTCTGAAAGCGGACTGACTGGGTTCTGTTAACGAGAAAGTTGATAATCCACAGGATAAGCCTTGGAGTCACGCTGTAGAGGAGAAGTTTCCGGGCCATGAGGCAGGGTTGGATAGTGTTGAAGGCAGAAGAGAAGTCTATGAAAAGAATGCGTACAAAAGAGCCAGGTTTTTCTAAGTGTGTGTATGCGTTGTGTAAGAGTGTGAGTGTGGCGTCATCTGTGCATCTGTTCTGCTTGTATGCAAACTGGAAGGGATCCTGATGGGGCTTGACCTGATGGAGCAGTCTAAAGAGGACAATGCGTTCAAAGCACTTCATAACAATAGAGGTGAGAGCTACAGGGCGATAGTCATTCAGGGTTTTGGGCTTGTTGTTCTTGGGGACAGGGCAGATCGTAGAGTTTTTCCAGAGTCTAGGCACAGTGCAATCTTTCAGAGACCAACTAAAAAAACAGCAAAAAACAACGGACAACTGACAGGCACATGATCTCAAAACACGTCCACCGATGTTATCAGGACCAACTGCTTTCTTTACATTCAACTTGCTAAAAACCGTCATAAAGGATGATTAAGCTGTGACATATGCTACTGTCAGTGTCAGCTTTTTTCATTTCATGCTGAGACAGTGAAAGGGAGATCGTTATCATCATGACGGCCCACATGTTATTTTCCACGTCATGGAGCCGGAGGCTAGCCAAGTGACAGAAATGCAAATCAATATCGAGATATACATGGCAACATATGGTGTGAGAAAATTGCATCACTGCTGGCTGTGAGCTACAGTAAGGCATCACTGCTGGTCTGTTTGCTACAATGGACAGCCCCCCCCCCCCCCCCCTTTCACTTTTAGGACCTGACCCCATACTATTATATATTTTCTATTAAAATATATATGTACTTCCATGATATTAGTATTATTACTAATCCACTCGTAACAAGCAAAAGTATATAATAACCTAATAAAATGGTTGAACAGTCCATTCACATGTTTATCATCAGAATCAGTGCTGACCCGTCTGTTTGCTGGCTGCACACAATGTTTCACCCATTTAGCTATGCCCAAAAGATCTTGCTTTGTGAGGTTATCACTCAAAGTCAGTGTAACCATTGAGAGTGAGACAGACAACAGGTTTCAAATTCAAACTGCCTCAGTTCATTGCTCATCAACTGAACACATCAGATAATGCTATACAGCCCACTGATAGATTAGCCTGATAACACTTGAGATGCCTGGGGGGAGTTCAAGCATCACAAGTAAAACACTGAGTAAAGACTTCAGGCAACAGTGATTAACCCTATGCTCTGAACCATGTCAGAGAAACAGTGTTCTGATGCCTCAAAGGCAATCAATATTCTTCTGCGTCTGAGCAGAAAACAGTCTGGTTAGTCGTTGATGCGTGTGTATTTTTGTGTGCATGTCTGTCAGACTGTCTGACTCTGTGTTTCTACATGTGTGTGTGTGTGTGTATGTGTGTCCCAGTGTCAGACTATCTGACTGTGTGTCTGCCTTATGTTACAGCAGTACCTGCGATGTGTGGACCCTCCCATGAGAAGACACCTCCCTTAAAAGGACACCTGCTCTTGTCCCTGTTTATATTATCTCTACCAAAGTATACCTGTCATGACAGGCCACCTGCAATGTAGGGACACTTTTGGCTGGTCCCAAGGGTGTCCTTTCATCGCAGGTACCACTGTAGTAGGTTATGCTTGCCATTATCAAGATTAATTTTCAAATGTTGCTGAGTACATTTAGATGTATGATGCAATTCTTACCACACATTCAAGCCACAGAAGTTAAATCATATCCTCACGATGCCCCAAAAAGCATAATTTAATGTCCACACATCCACAAAACTTACCTGTCTAAGAACTTCTTTTAATGTGAGGTGGTCAGCCAATAACTTCCCAGAGTAGATCAGTTTCTGTTGATGGTGTTTCTGCAATCAAACATACAAAAGAACATTGTTTGGAAGATTAAAAAGTATAAACAGCTCAAACAGATCTATAATACAAAAATGTGTTACACACTGTTTATAAAGGCATCTCAATGCAGTGCTTTCCCCCCATGATGCCAAGTGTTTAAATAAAATGCATCTAGAGTATAAGAAATCTGACAAGTGATAGAAGACAACTGATGATTCATAATATATATATATATATATATTGAAATAAAACTAATAGTAATCGTTTAGCAAATCATTGACTCTTCTCCGGTCACAGGAAAAGAAGTCAAGCAGTATCCATATCAATTCTACGTGTACAATTTACAAAGAACACTACACACTCATAACTATACTAGTATTCATTTTGCATCTAAGTTAGCCTGCACATCTTCCACACAAACAGTAACTTAACAATGGCAGATATCATATTTGGGTAACACGTCACTTTAGCGCCAGCACTACAGCGCCATACCTTTCAGCGCCACCATTTCAGCGCGGCGTCTTTTCAGCACCGTATTTTTTAGCGCCGTACATTTCAGCACGGGGGGATGTCAGCGCCGTACATTTTAGCGCCGGGAGACTTCAGCGCCGTACATTTCAGCGCCGTGAGTTACAGATCAAGTCTGAATGGTATGATGCACGTGGGCAACCAATCTTCGACTATTTTGAGGACACGTATATTGGCAGACCTCGCCGTCGTGGTCCTCGTCATCCGCCGACGTTCGATCTCCATTGACATGTGGAACGTGCACGACCGCGTTCTCACTGATGCTGCCAAGTCCAACAACAGCTGTGAAGGGTGGCATCACGCCTTTCAGAACGTGGTCGGGGCGTGCTACCCCAATCTTTGGAGGCTGATAGAGGTCCTCAAGAAAGAACAGGCACTTGTCCAGGCGGACGTCACACGTCTACTGGGAGGCCAGGCTCCAGCGCCCAAAAGGCGCAAGTACAAAGACTTACAGAAACGGATAAAGACGATCGTTAGACAATACAATGACGGAGGTCGGGGGCTGCTTGAAACAATGGAAGGACTCGCCTTTGCTTTCATGTTCTAGTGTTTACGTCTTCAGAGACAAGCTATTCAGTACGTCAGGAGACGCGGTGTGATCTTGAACTGGCGCCTCCAGCTATTCATTATGGGCACATTGCAGTCTAATTCATTTAATGACATTTTACTGATTTTAGTGATTTGAATGGACATTTTAATTCATACGCTTTATTGAGAAATAAAGGTAAAGAATAGATTTTTGTGGGAAAAACTCAATCAAGCCAATTAGTCACTCAGTTTTGCAGTTTCGCAGACACTTTTACACACACACACTTACAAACACATACACACACACACAAACACACTCTCTCTCTCTCTTTCTCTCTCTGAGTCTCTCTCTGAGTCTCTCTCTCTCTCTCTCTCTCTCTCTCTCTCTCTCTCTCTCTCTCTCTCTCTCTCTCTCTCTCTCTCTCTTAAAGTTTTGAATCTGAATCTGAATCTGAATCTCTCTCTCTCTCTCTCTCTCTCTAGCGCTATAATGTACAGCGCTACAATGTACGGCGCTAAAATTTCGCCACGCTGAAAGGTACGGTGCTGAAAAGTCCCAACGCTGAAGTGTACGGCGCTGAAGTATCCTCGCGCTGAAGTGTATGGCGCTGAATTTCTGGTGCTGAAGTGCTGGCGCTGAAGTGACATGGAACCCATATTTGTGTCAGCAAAATGTTCCCTTGATGCACCACCCACACACGTCTCACTCTTTCTGACAAAAATCCCCCAGTGTATAGCTTGTGCATACATGTGTCTTTCAGTTTCAGAGAGAAGCAGTAGACTGATCAGAGAAAAGAAATTTAAACCAGAATGAAAAAAATATACTGTAACTACTCGCCCTTGTGAGTAGTTAAACGCACCGTCTTTAAAGGAAAAGGACTCAAATATAATTATATACATATAGTCGTTTTCCACTTGTACCATCCTCTAGATCTTTCTCAATCACCTTTATTTGCACTCAAGTTCTTAACATGTCTCCCTTTCATACATGTACCAAATGCTTTATCTTGAGTACCATAAGGCCCGAGTGACCCATTTATAATTATGGTTCATAACCTTACTCAGCCTATCGAGTACCTGCAATTCTGCATACATGTATGTGTGTATACTGTATGAAATACACAAGAAGGGACAGCTCAGTACTGTGTGTCTGTGTGACTGCATTCTCGTATTCATGTACATACTAAATCAGTAAATGTATACTAAACGCAGGAAGAGCTAGGGGGGTGGGTGTCGGTTGGACTCGGAGGTAGAGGGAGAGAGAGGATGAAAACCAGCTCTTAATAATAAATAATAATACAACTTGTAAAATGTTGCAAACACAGGAGGGAAAGGGGGTGGGTGGGGGACCAAATAAGCAATCAGTGAACCAGCTGTCATTTAAACAAACTGTTAGTGTTACAGCATGGATACACGTGCTAATGTGATGTCAGGCTGATTAACTACATTCATGATTACATCACCATACTACTAACACAGTAACAGTAACAATAGCTTATCCCTGCTAATGCACTGAACAAACTTCTCTGGGCATTGAACATATTTTCCAAACTTAAAATGCTGTGTTGTTAATGTAAAGTATGGTTTTGCTTCCAAGGGCTCTTCTAATTTCAACAAAATGTTTTCATGAATTTATGTATTATACATGTATACAACAGTAAAATTCAGTAGAAAACTGGGTCAAACTCAAATACCCTACTTATAAACAAAATATTTAGCTCTCGAGTATCACTAATTTGATTTTATTAGAACAGTGTATTCTGTCAAAGTTTACTTAATTCTTGACAAAGTAACTTATCACACTGGCAGTCACAACTACTCCCTTTGAAGCTGAAGGAACTATTTTGATCTGATCTCTGTAATACACTGTAAAATGAAGACTCAGAAACACAGATATGTGCCACTTTCTTTTACTATCGTCCTTGAGATGTCACTAATTCTAGCTTGATTATAATTCCGAACCATACAAAAGATGTATTTTGCGACGGCTTTCACCATTAACTTAAATTTAACAGGACATGCGTATCGTGGGTTTATTGCTGCAAGACTGCCAATTAGGGAAAAGTTTGAAAAATCTATTGTCATAACTTTCATCCAGACAATGCTACAGTCTACATGTAGCAGTAGGTATGTTGCCACTATCAAGGCACATTACTCATTTACTGTGGCTGTCAAAGAATTCCAAACAGCTGCCATAACAAAACTTAATATGTGTCTTATAAATCGTAAACGGAGTGGCCTGGCAACCGAATGTCAGTCAAGGATCCAACAGGCTCAGGAACCGACAAATCACCAGTAGCTCTCAAAATAGACCTCCCTTTTTTTGCTCACACATACAGTGGTTAGTACTACTAGTAACTACTCAACACTACAATAGTATAAACAATGGATCGTGATGTTGAAGGTTCAAGCCCTGCCATCGCTGCCTTTATTTAAAACCTGTCAAAATTGCTTTTATTCTTCTAAACTCTCGTTTATTTTATTTTACTCCATTCTTCTTTATTCCAAAGTGTTTCAGTGATCGAATATTGCCTAACAAAGCTCCAGAGTCACTGATTCCACTCCAAGTCAGCCATCACTGTATTTGTCCACAAATGATCAGAATCACAAGTCCCGAGCCTAGAAGCTGCATTTATCAACAACATACAGTACATAAAATGATAAATCATTAACATTATGGGAACAAACCAATAACAACAAATTTCATTTATGACAAAACATAAGTCTGCTTTGTTCAAGTTACTTCCACAGAATTGAAAGTGAAAGTGAAACGTGTGAACTGCATCTCTCGCTTCAGGTCAGTCCGTCATGATCGTGCCACTGGTGTCTAAAACTGATCTCCATAATTTTTTCTCTGAAAAAGCAAATACCACAGTTCTTTGAATTGAACTTTAAAAAATATTAGTAAACGATTCATTGAAAAATAAAGGTAGCTTGTGGCGAGTGCCAGTCCCCAAGCCAGCCTGGGGGCTCCGTAACTGACGCGTCATGCAGTGCTCAAGCCCTGAAGCTCCGTAACGGACTCGTCGGTTCTCCAGCTTCGACCAATGGGCGAAGGGATTAGAAGAGATTTGATCACTCGGTCGGTGCGAGACAAAACTTCAGTTATGGACACCAATCGCATTCTGTGATACCATAAATTGCAGCAAACTTTCTCTGCCTGACAAGGCCATTGGTCAAACTTTGTTGTGGTGTTCAGCATCATTTCTAGTTCAACTTCAGGGAGCTTTTGCCTATATATGGTCGAATTATGAAGAATGGCGTAGGCCCCTGTCTAAGTAGTAATAAGTTGACCAACTTATCAGATCAGCACCCAAAATGTACAACTTCTTCAGTTAGGAGTGAGGAACGATACAACACCAGAACAACAACAACAACAGTTGTGACATTAGAACAAAACAATCAAACAAAACAAATGGTATGTTAAAAGAATGGGTTTTCTGGCACCATGACCATACTATCATACTATGGTCCATAGTCTACTGTGCAGTCAACTTACTGGTTTACTAGGATAAACTGTCTCGAGGTGCTGTTTTAACTTGCGAATTGTCCATCCCAGCACACATTCAACTGTTTGGTCAGCTACTCTTTGATTTGCAGCTTTGACCACAAGAGTCACCGGCAAATCAGCTGCCAGATTCATGGCGAGTTCCTTGATGAGACAGAAGAAGAAGAAGAAGAAGAAGTTCTCTCAGCAACAACAACCAGACGATGCAACGAAAAGATTCCGCCGGAAGTAATTTTCTTCACAACACAAATAAACTTTTCACCGCTAACGTCCACAACAGTTTATGTGTTTTCAAGCCATGTATCCGCGTGGTCCTTCCATCTTCCGTCGGGGCTTGTCAACTTATTCAACGCTCTGTCAAAATGCTGCGGTGTCTTGTAACTTGATAAAATGCACTAGTGATGGTGCCGCAGCTGACCCTAGACAGCCACCAAAATAAATATAGGATAAGATACACGTCATATGACTAGTCGATCGATGATTGGATAATTTATTCTGGCGATAACAAAATCCGATAAACACTTACATTGTAAATATGTGAGATTGTATTGGCAGTGTTTAATTTGTTAAAAGGGTTATTTTTCGAACAAAAATGTATGTTTCTTCTTAATGTTGTTTTCGACGTGACAAATCGGGGCATGAGGCGAAAGACGATTGGCTGAAACTTTTGAGTCGGCGGAAGGTACCAGACGTTTCGCACCTTTGACGGTTCGCACTTCGGACGATTCGCACTTAATCTACAATTTGGACATGACGTTTCGCACTGTTTTTGTCTTTTCGCACATTTTACTTATGACGTTTCGCACTTTTCAGAATGACGTTTCGACCTTTTTTCCAAGATGTGCGAAACGTCATTGTCATATATTTTTATTTGAAAGTGGGAACTTCAGAAGCAAAGTTGCCGATATATGTGTGTGTGTTTCTTAGTTTGTAGAGAGAGAGAGAAAGAGCGGAGAGAGAGAGAGAGAGAGAGAGAGAGCGGAGAGAGAGAGAGTGTGTGTGTGTGAGTGTGTCACTTGTGTGTGTGTGTGTGCCGGTGTGTGTGTGTGTGTGTGTGCCGGTGTGTGTGTGTTGTGTGTGTGTGTGTGCGCGCGTGTTAATCTGTGTTTAAATACTGGTCTGTTATTTTTCGCCTAGCGCGCTCACCCAATACAGATAGCGCACTGAGTCGCCACTCACTGCATGCCTTCACAAAAAATACTGCCGATAGGAGAAACGCTTGAAAGGAAGGGTGGCGCGTTCATGAGTGATTGTGCAATTTCTAACTTGAGCAGGCTGAGGGAGTGTTAGTGAGGATAATTGGCTTGATAATTTTAGCTACTTGGCCAGTTGGGGAAATTGCATGTTGTTGTTTTTCAATATTTATTTTTAGTTTTAAATTTGTAAAGAGCTTATATTTATATTCAGTGATCGCGCTAGATATCTTTCAAACCGGTATGACATCATGAGCGGCACAATGCTCTCACGAAAATCAACCTGCCAATGCAACCAGTCAAATGCAAACATTGACTAAATCAATGTTTATCAATGCCATCGACACGCAGACGTTTTCTGTGGAATAAATTCGGGTTATTCCCCCCTGGTTGTCAAAAACGTGTTGACGCGCAGAGCCGATGTCAAAATCACCGAGTGACTTGCTATGCCATCGTAGCATCATCAGGCGGTTGACGTAGCCTACTAGCATCCCTCTATGCCAAGCGCATGCTGTCCAGAGCCCAGAAAATTGTGGCTGACGAGTCCCACCCTGGCCATCCCCTCTTAGTCGAGCGCCTGCCCTCAGGTCGTCGATTCCGATCCCTGGTGGCACGCACTCGACGTCTCCAGACCTCTTTCTTCCCCCAAGCTGTTTCCTCCCTTAACGCATCCCATCCCTCAGTTGGGCAGCCTCGCAGTCGGTGATCCTGCTGGCGGTGAGCTCACCACATCCTGTGACTCAGTGTTAGGTGGTGGTGGTGGTGGTGGTGGGTGGGTGGGGGGGGGGGGGGTTTGAGTGGGACTTTGATGTGTGATTTTTTTAATTTTAAAAAAAAAATTTTTAGCTGCATTATTTTAGTTATTCATGAGTGGGAGGGTGGAGGGGATGGGCTAGTTCTAACTATGCATTAGATTATAAAATTGTATTCTGTGTAGACCCTTCCACCAGCATCTTAGACCACTCTTTGTACATTTTCTTTTAATAGATGATTGTCATTTGTTTTACCTCATGTCTGCCCTGCGTGTGATGGTGTGATCGTGACTGCTGTAGTGTGGGCGTGTGTGTGTTGGTGTGTATGTCAGTGTATGTGTGGGCGTGTGTGTGTGTGTGTCAGTGTGTGTGTGGGTGTGTGTGTGCGTGATTTTACCAACACTACGCTAAATTCCTTGTGCTTTAAATGTTTTTTAATGTCACTTGGCTCAATAAATACTGTATTCTGTATTCTGTAGGCCGTGAATCACTTTCAGTTTCAGTGTCTGACAATTAGGGGCTTTCCTGACCTCTTGGAGGCAGAAACGACAGCAATGATCTTTGCTTCATGGTTATGATTATTCAGAAACTAAGGGGGTGGAGTTTACGTCCTCTCAGGTAGCTATGACCTATTTTGGGACATGAGTTGGGCGGCCCTGTGATAGTACTGGCCTCAAATATATATGTGAGCCGGCAAAGAGCGGATCTGGTGTGCGTAGGTGATTTTCCAGTATGATCGCATGCCGGCTTTAGCATTCTGCTATTTTGACGTCATTTTTGACGTTTCGTTAACACGACCTTGCGACACCAAGCCTCATCAATTTGTTTTCCATGATACAATGGCAACATTGTATCAACATGACACCTGTCACAACAAGCCATGCAATTCTCTCTCTCTCTCTCTCTCTCTCTCTCTCTCTCTCTCTCTCTCTCGGCTCTTGAAACGTGATGTGTAAGTCTGTGCGCTATATTGATGTGATTGATTGTTGCAAAATGTTGATTCAAATTAAAGATGATTTCAGCCTGTTGTAACAAACTAACACTCTACTCTGAGAAAAAAAAATCATTGTGTTCAAAATAGATCGAGACAGCAGCAACTAGCTAGCTGCATGCGCTGAGTGTCACTGAGAGAATTGTTACACAGTGTAATGCCCCCACCCCCCCAAGATTTCCCCTGTATAAGACCTTGCTTTTTCACATATACCTTATTCATGACCTGTGAAAAGGGTATACTTTTTTGTGCCAGTCGAAGGGTTGCCATTTCTAGAACGAGGCAGCTCGTTTCCGGAAATGCGGCGCTTTGTTGGAAATCAAATGAGGTTTCGGGAAATCCCGATTATTCCAACTCTGCCCCGGATTCTTACTTTGCGCCCAACAACAACACCAAAATCGCTCACCTATGACTATGACGATTCGCACCTTATTATGCTGACGATTCGAACTTTTTCCTTGTGACGATTCGCACCTATCACTATGACGATTCGCACCTGATGCTGACGGTTCGAACTTTTTCCTTGTGACGATTCGCACAAGTGCGAATCGTCAAAGTGCGAAACGGCGAAAGTGCGAAACGTCTGTATACCGGCGGAAGGTACCGGAAAGTAACGAACAACTCGCATGTTACAAAACAACAAAACTTGCGGTGTATGAGAGGCTTTGTGGTCTTCCTAAGTAAGTTATGACTGTTTTAAAGTGAACGAGATTGATCAAGATGTCGACTTTAGGTTTTCAGGATGCTGTCAACATTGTCCGAGATTTTAAGAATGGATCTGTGTCTTCAGAGGAATGTTTTTGTATGATGTTGTCCGTGCTTGGCGAAGAGCAGACGAAACTTCAGTTTCATAACATCGTGTCGAGAGCAGCGTTACAGCAAAATGGGCAAATATGGAAGCAGTTACATGATATCTACACAAACTATTTTTCGTCTTTAGTCGGCGAAGATTGCGATATAAGTTCTGTAGAAGCAGAATCTTTTGGGGAACAACTTGATCTTGAGCTAGCAATCGCATTGTCTCAGACGGACACGAGGTTGTCGTCTGCTACAGGAGAAGAACTGTCGTCTGCTACAGACAGCGCTTCAAAACCTTCACCAACACACAGAACCACCGTCACTGACCGTGACAATGTTCCAACGTATGCAAGCAGAACTAAAGCTTCGGTTAACTGTGGTACAGGTTCCTCACTGTCAGTCAACAACACAGAAAATATCAAATTTGGACAGAGTCCCAAGCCACCCGTTTTCCATGGTGCAGTTTCAGTTTGTGGCAGTACCCAAGAAAACGACACAATCAGACGCATAGGTTCTGGGAATCAAGAAGAGAACCCATCAGAAGACAATAATGCCAAGCGCAAGAACAAAAAGAAGAAAGGACAGCAGCAGCATTGTCAAGGACCTATGCGCCACATTTCCAACAAGCCAGTGATATACTGGTTGAGAAGAGATCTAAGGCTCCATGACAACCCAGCGCTTGTGGCAGCCCATGAAACCAATTCCCCTGTCATCTTGGCATTTCTCTGGAACGAAACAGAAGAAGGGCCGCTGGCAGCGGGAGGGGCAACCAAATACTGGCTGCATTTTGCTTTGAGGGAGCTGGACAACGCTGTGCAGAGAGAGTACAGTAACAGAATAGTGTTCCGTAAAGCTGCAGACAGTCAGAAGGAGATCCTGTCGCTGGTGTCCGAGACAGGTGCGGGATCTGTGGTGATGAACAACCTGTATGAACCATGCCTCAAAGCCAGGGATGACAAGATCTCTGCCTCACTGCAGTTAAAAGGTGTGATTTTGTATGTATCAATTTCTCTGTGGTATAAAGCTTGTTTTTTGTTGTTGTTATTTTGTAACATTTAAGTATGAGGAAGACCTCTCCAACAGTTTTTGCAAATTTGTAATGGAGCTTTAGCAAGAAATATACGTGCGCGAATGGTTCACTTAATGGATACGGGTGGAGGATTTGCTTGTGCAAAGTTTAAAAATATAATGAGAGGTGATGGTCTGTTGATCTGCCTTTAGTGACGCTGATTTGGTCTATGTCGACCAAAAGAGTGGGATTCCCTGTAGGTGGAGTTCCTGGAGGGGGATTCCCTGTATACAGGGAATACCACAGGATTTAGTTCCTGTAGCGTGTCGCTGATATCGCTGAAAGTCACGTGATGCTTGGCAACATCGGTAGAATTTGATGTTTTTCTATCTTTTTTGATATTTCTTAGACATTCGAGTATGGTTTGCAAGTTTTATTGAAAAACTCCACCCTGTGGGATTCCCTGTATACAGGGAATCCCTCTCCAGGAACTCCACCTTCAGGGAATCCCACTCTTTTGGTCGACATAGACCCCATCAGCTTTAGTGACTGCAATTTTAACCGCAAGTGATGAAAGCAAGTATTGGACCAAGTACCAATTTATTTTGTATGTGCTTGGGTCTGTACCACACATGGTCAAGAATATTCGAGATCAGCTTTAATTAGCTATAGATATGAAATGTCAGGGATGTAGGAGGTTAACCATTTCGAACATGCATCAAAATTGCATTTTAGACTTTTACATGTTTCTAGCCAAGAATGACAAAATGTTTACAACCACAGCTTTTCTTTTTTCAGGTGTGGAGGTGAAACGATTTGACTCCTATCTACTGCATGCACCAGACTCGGTCAACACGGAATCCATCGGCATGCGAGGTATCGGATCTGTGACCCATTTCATGGAGTGCTGCCGCCAGTCTTCCAAAGACTCCATTGGCTTTCCTGTAGATAAACCATCAGTTTTACCTACCTCTGTGTCAATGCCGCACAGTCAGTCTCTGGGGGAGCTTGATCTGGCACGACTGCCACAACGAAGAGATGGCACAATTGTAAGTGAAGTCATGTGAAAAGTTGTTTGTATGTCATTAAGGAGAGATGACGGGCGCAATGGCCTATAGTGGTAAGGCGCCGGCCTCCTAAGCGGAAGGTCGTGGGTTCGAATCCCGGCCGCGCCCGGTGGGTTAAGGTGGAGATTTTTCCGACCTCCCAGGTCAACTTATGTGCAGACTAGTGCCTTATCCTCCTTCGTGTGTACACGCAAGCAAAAGACCAAGTGCGCACGGAAAAGATCCTGTTATCCATTTCAGAGTTCAATGGGTTACAGAAACACAAAAATACCCAGCATTTTTCCTCCAAAAGCGGCGTATGGTTGCCTAAATGGCAGGGTAAAAATCCACTCATGCAAAAACACGAGTGTACATGGGAGTTTCAGCCCATGAACACTGAAGAAGAAGAAGATTAAGGAGAGATAAAGTGGGAAGATTTAGTGTGAATGAATTTAT
The DNA here is from genome assembly GCF_037325665.1 of Littorina saxatilis. Lineage (NCBI taxonomy): Eukaryota > Metazoa > Mollusca > Gastropoda > Littorinimorpha > Littorinidae > Littorina > Littorina saxatilis. The sequence goes on along the minus strand of NC_090245.1, from coordinate 39,007,336 downwards.
TTTTAATAACAGCCAAGCTATGTGAAACGCTGTTTGTATGTCATATAAGAAAATGAAACGAATGTGGGAAGATCTAGTGTGGATGCTCTTTTAATGATAACAGATTAATTAAAGAGATTGATAGCATTCAGATGGTATGTAATATGTCTGTATTCAAGGTATTGTGTCCAATTTCATTACAGGGTAGTGCTGTGTGCTAGGATCTATCTGTCTGCTGTTTGGACTTCGACATTTTTGTGTTTCATTTGTTAAACATATAATATTACCACAGTATTTTTAATTGTGTTTAGAATTAGTTGAATATGAGTATGATGTTAATCTGTATTTTTTTTTACAGATTGATTGGGCAAAAGTGATACGAGAAAGTTGGGACTTCTCTGAAGATGGCGCCTGGAATGCACTGGATTTGTTTGTGAATGGAGGTAATGAGTCTCAGAGTAAACCACACATGTATACATTAAATGCATAACATCTGTTCAGAAGAAATTTGTTTTTTTATGTTTCATTGAGCTCAGACTGTGATGGGTTATAAATGTATTAAAATAGAATTAATGCCCAATGTTTGTTGATACTGAACATGTTGTCATGAAAATGGTACAGTCAAAAGTGGATCAGTTTTCTCACAATATTCTTGGCTCTTTTCAAGGCAGAATTAAAGATCTGTCTGGTATTTTTATCAATTCTGCGCGCGTACAAATATATGCTCATTTCTCTTTTTTCCATTCATTCATCAGGTATTCGCAACTATGAGAAGGAGTCTGGGCGTTCAGATATGCCAAACACAAGCCGTATTTCTCCGTACCTACACTTTGGTCAGGTCAGCCCCCGCTCTGTGTTGCGACACGCACAGGGTCTGAGGTCGCCCAAGTTTCTGCGCAAACTGGCCTGGCGGGACCTCTCCTATTGGCTGCTTTCAAAGTTCCCTGAGATTCCCAGCAAGCCTATGAGAGTGCATTACCAGGTATGGAAAGGTAGAATAATGGTTGTGCGAAGAATTGATAGAACTGAGTAATATGCATAAAATCTAGTCTGTTGATAATTTCTTTACCAGTTGATTTATTTCTTGTGCTGGTACATGTACTTGTTTGTATGATGGTTGAATCAGTGAATGTTTCATGTGTACAACTCGGGCACTGAGAGAGTCCGAACATGTTTGTAATGCAGTTTGTCAAGACCATATATCTTCTCTTTTGATATTGAACTTGTGTTGTCTAATTATTTTGAGATGCCTAAAACCCAGGTTATATATTGCAAGTATGCATGCTTCTCACAGACAATGAATTGGCATCATGGGGCATATACCTGTTGAAACATAACCCTCTTAATGGAAAAAAAACTGCAGACAGTTAGCAGCTCACAAAATACTCACCTTATTTTTTTACTCCACAGAAGCAGCGATGGAGCCAGAGCAAAGCTCACCTGAAGGCGTGGCAGAAAGGGAACACAGGTTACCCCCTGGTGGATGCGGCGATGCGGCAGCTGTGGTTGACAGGCTGGATGAACAACTACATGCGTCATGTGGTGGCTTCCTTCCTCATCTCCTACCTCCATCTGCATTGGGAGCACGGCTACGCCTGGTTTCAGGTCAGTGGATGCAAGGTTTTATCCTCCTGCATGCTTAGTTTACAAAATGAACGGGGGGAATGAGGGGGGGGGGGGGGGGGGAGAGCTGGGCTTGTGATGCTCAAGTCGCAGGTTCAACTCCAGGCCAGGACGGACTCGGGTCAACTTAATGTGCATTCAGGGACTGTATCCATGTTCCACCTCCGTGTCACCACTGTGTGTGGCACGTAAAAGATCTTGCAATTGGTCATGCTGTCAAAAGAGCAGGTGGCTGATATATTACACTTTAAAAAAGCATGCACACACATTTGTTGCACGACTCTTGCTATTGTTGCTCCTACTTGTAGCTTTCCACTGGGAGAAAGCGACCCCAGCTATGGGACATTAAAGTAATGAAATGAAATCAAAAGTGACCGAATGTCCTGGGGTCAACTCTGCGGTCATGTTTTATTGATGTGTGAGTGGGTGGTGGAGGGGGGTGGTATGGTCGTGTCAAAAGAATGGCTTCATTTACTAATGATGATTAAGGAAAGGTGCCTTGAATTTTGCTCAATTTGTTTTTCTGAACCAGTATTTAATTTTCTCCAGCATTTACTCATTTACAAAACCATCCATTCTCTGTGAACAACAGGACACGTTGCTCGACGCAGATGTAGCCATCAACGCCATGATGTGGCAGAACGGGGGCATGAGTGGCCTTGACCAGTGGAACTTTGTCATGCACCCTGTTGATGCAGCCTTAACCTGTGACCCCAAGGGAGACTATGTGCGGCAGTGGTGTCCAGAGTTCTCTGCCCTTCCTGATGATTTCGTTCACAAACCCTGGAAATGTCCTCCGTCCATTCTGCGCAGAGCTGGTGTTGAGATTGGTGAGGTTAAATTGTTATCTACAGTAGTCTTTTTATCCTCTGGAATTGTATGAGTGTTTATGCGCTAGTGTGTCATCAATCTTATGATTCTTTTGTTAGTAAAAGTAGTAGCATATATGTCACGTCATGCCTTGGAAAGAAATCAGCTAGATGGTATGAAACTAACTCACCCTCTGTCCTAATCAAACAACTCTAGCTTCTGCACAGAAAATTCCAAACCCATTTAATCACCAAATATCTTGAAAATCGCTGCATGTTCATATGCACGCATGCACACAAAGACAAAAAATCCGTCAGTACAGACGTGAAAAGACAGTTTTAAGTACCGTACTTTCCGGGTCATAAGGCGCGACTTTTTTCCTCGAGTTCGACCCCTGCGTCTTGTATAACGAAGCGTCTAATCCGTGTATGAAATACGAAAAAAATCAAAGAGACCGCCTGAGTACCAGTCAAACAACTTGTGATAATGCATGTTTCAGCTACTAGGTACTGCCCTGGCCAAGTTTCCTCGAGCTCTCAAGCCACCCAGCTATCACAATGCCTGCCTTTGATCTGGCCGCACACACAGAGCACACATAATTATTTCCACTCTGTTAAACTCGGTCACTGACCCGGTGCAGGAAGTATTTCCTCTCTCAGATATGACAGGGGAACCACCTCTCATGGCAAAAACTGGGTCATTGACCCCTGGGAAGAAGGTCGTGTCTATAAACAAGGCCACCCAGCTATCACAATGTCTTTGATCTCGCCGCACACACAGAGTTCGACTCTGTTAAACTCGGTCACTGACCCCGAAGCAGGAAGTGTTTCCTCTCTCAGATATGACAGGAACCACCTCTCATGGCAAAAACTGGGTCATTGACCCCTGGGAAGAAGGTCCTGTCTATAAACAATGGACCTGGCTTTGATCTCGCCGGCTTATTTTCATTCTTCACTACCGGTATATTTTTTCAATTTTGGTGCGCCCTATCGGCCCCCTGCGTCCAATGGGTGACTGGATTACAATTTTTTTTAAAAAGAAGGGGGTGCGTCTTAGATAACGAAGCGCCTTGTCACCCGGAAAGTACGGTAAAACTTTAACAGGATAATTGTTGGGCAAATGAGCTTGGAATGGGGGCATGCTGGTAGTGTGTTTGAAGATTAACTTTCATGTGCCTCGATCTTTGTGTTAAGCAGAAAAACACTCAGAAAAATGCAATTTGTCCTTCTAATTTTTCAGGCAAGAACTACCCTCACAGAATCATCACAGACTTGGAGGAGGCTCGAGAGCAGTCCCTGCGCGACGTCGTTACCATTCGCCTTGCCAACCCGCAGTTTGTTGACCCCCACACAGGAAACGACCTCGTTCCCCTCCCCTCAGGCCTTCTTCTGCCGGTGATCACGCGCAAAGAGTTCAAATACAAGACCGCACACCCTCAGGCCAAAGACAATCCTCACACAGCCGTGTTAAGAGGCTATCGAAGCCGGAAGAGAGACGAGGCGATTGCTTTTGCAAACCAGGTTGATTTCACAGCCAGTACGGTGAACGAGTGTGCTCTGAGGCACAAGAGGTATGAGGAGTCTGGCAGATTTGTTGACCTGTGAAGTGATGGCTTATATGAACTCAGTTGATTTCACGATAAATATGGTGAACCAGTGTGCTCTGAGGCACAAGAGGTATGAGCAGTCCGGCAGATTTTTTTATTGACCTGCATGTGAAGTGCATGATGGCTTAAACGAACTAGGTTGATTTCACTCCCACACTCCACTACAAACCAAGCTCCGTGGCATGCAACTGGAGCTGGAGAAGACGATGACCTTCATCTCCCGAGCCGGACCGCATGTGTAGCGCCTGCGAACGCCAAGAAGAAGAAGAAGACAGCCAGTAGAGTGAACGAGTGTGCTCTGAGGCACAAGAGGTATGAGCAGTCTGGCAGATTTGTTGAGCTTTGAAGTGATTGCTAATAAGAACCAGGTTGATTTCGCAGCAAGTATGGTGAACAAGTGTGCTCCGAGGCACAAGAGATACATGTACTGAGCAGTCCGGCAGATTTGTTGAGCTTTGAGGCCCCACTGTAGCAAACCAGGCCAATATCACGACCAATGGTAAACAAGTTTTCTCTGAAGCACAAGAAATATGAACAGATCCACAGAATTGTTGAGTTGTGAACTGTACAGGGTAAAAGGATCTTATCTATTGTCTCACCCTAGCTGCCTGCCATGACATGATGCAGAACTGTAAGCCTCCTTGAGGGTTTTCTTTGGTTTTGCTGTAGCAGGGCTGAATGAGTGTGCTCTACAAGAGGTATGATTAGTTAACAGGTTTGTTGAGATGAAACTTGGGCTGAAAGTATCCATACTCTTATCCTAGCTCCCTGCACAAGCATGCAATGCTGTGTAAGTTTGAATGCTTTAAGAATGGTCATGGTTTATGGTGCAGTGGGGCAAGCATATATTGCCGTATTATGCTTGCAGCGAATTGAGGATATGATAAATTGAAGAAAAATGGAAAGCCTAAGCTTTTGATCTTGATCATTCATTTCTCTTGCAAAAGCTGGGAAGTTAAAAATAGGAAAGCGATATGTATTATAAATAATTTATATTCTGCAAGGGATATGTCAAGGCTGGCTGACTCCTTACGCCCAGTTTCCCCAGAAGGGGGGCAGTATCAGCAAGTACTTAAGTATTGCATCTGCTGCCATTTTTCATTTCATTCATTTTCATTTTCATTTCATTTTTATTTTCATTATTTTATTGTCCCATCGCTGGGAAATTCGGGTCGCTTTCTCCTAGTGGAAAGCTAGCAGCAACGGAGTCGCGCTACCCAGGTGTCTGCGTGTTTAGGTGTATTCAGCCACCTGCACTTATGGCAGAATGACCAAGGTCTTTTACATGCCATTGTGATGACACGGGGGTGAAACATGGCTTCCGTCTCTGGGTCTGCACATAAAGTTGACCCGTGTCCGTCCCGGCCCGAATTCGAACCTGCGACCTTCCGATCACAAGTCCAGTGCTCTACCAACTGAGCTACCGGGCTACTGGAAGTGCAATGAATTTTAATGGTAGTTTTCGATTTTAGTGATGTAATAATGTGAATGCACAGGTTTGGTCTGTGTGTGTGTGTATGTATGTGCATATGTGTGTGCGAGAAAAGGTTCTGCCGTTGTTAGGGGCGTGGGAATGGTTGACATCACTTTACAAGTTCACATACTTTTTATGAAGCACCTGAGATCACTGATCTATATCAAGAGCTGTTCTTACAGATGTGTGTGGTTAGTATGTTTGTGTGTGCATGTAACAGTGTGTATATCAACATGAGGTTTGATAACTTGAGAAACTTTTGTATATTTCGTTTAAAAAAAAAGGTGTGATATATGAGCATCTGAGATCATGTGCAGCTGAACGCATGCGCTGAATATTGAATGAAACAACTGTAACGTTTGTGAGCATTGATCCGAGAAACTTGATGCCGAATGCACTTTATATTCTTCCATATTTGTCATCATTTTTTTAATGATTTTTAAACAAATGTTTGGGATTAAAGCTCGTCGAGGAGAAGGTTCTGAAATTTACATTTGTTTTGTCTGTGTCATTGTGTGCATTTAAAACTGCAATTCATTCTCGCACACAAGCATACACAAACACTTCCCCCACACGATAACAGCAAGATTGAAATTCCATGAAATTTTTATTCAAATGAATTTGCAGCAGCAGAGCAAAGCCATTTTTGTCCGTAACATCAAAATCGGTGAAAAAACAGAATGTAAAAGGAATTTGCGCTCAAAATTCAAGTTCATCAAGCCAAAACACTGCAACAGGAAAAATTGCAAAAGTACATTCGCCCCCCCTCCTTCCCTCATCCCATTTTAAATAAGGTTAAAAATACCAATCCTTTCTTGAACAAAAAGACAACCTTTGATACCATGTGTGCATCTGAGTGTACCTTGTTGATTGTGCCACTGAACACGATCACAACTTGTAGAACTAAAATACCTTACAGTCATTCGAAAATGTCAGTTTCACAATTGCAAACGGTGAATGGAACAATGATAAAACACAAACGTTTCACCTATATACTAATAAGCCAACAAGTCACAATTTTGCAAATTCCAAAATAAAGAGACTGGAAAAAGAAATGAATGTCTCTACAGCATAATGCCCAAAGCAAAGTTCATGAGATTAAGAATGTAAAACACACACAATCAAAATGCAAAGTATAAAATCACACATCAAAAACTTAATTTTATTTCTTGAAACTCATAAAAATAACAGTGACCATATGAGGCACATGACTATAATATTGTGGAAAACAGGTAGCATGTCATACACACACTCAAATAAAGCCACTCACAGACACACTCTCAAAGTATTTAGACTAAGATGGACCAAAATGTGAGATCCGAGTAATATCTTCAAGGTTGAAGGTTTAATCATTGACAAAAAAATAACGGAGATAAGGACAGCAGGTTGCATACAAAAGTTTGCAAACAGTGGTTTCTTATTACACTTTCAAACAAGAGACAAAGCAAGTTTATAGAACAGGAACAGGGATACTGCACATTTTGGTGTGAATTTTAACTCTGCTGTCTCATTCTCAGTTGACAAAGTTCCAGAAACAAAAGGTAACATTAATTTGCAGATCTAAACAACAAAGTGACTGTGGTGAGATGAACAAAGTTGAAAAACAAAAGACTTCTGTACTCACTGAATGAGTACAGAACTCTTGTTTTTCAAAATTAATTTGCAGATAAAATGAGTGATATACTGATAATTATCTGTTCTAGACAAGCCATAAGCTAAGAAAAAACATGAATAAAATAAATTATAATATTTTACAGTACAACATCCTCCTAGAGGGCAAAATCACAGGACTCTCAGTCTTACACAGTTATGTGTCTGGTTTGTGTTTATATATTGAATTTACAAGCACACATTAGCAGAACATTGGCCATATTGCACAAATGAGTTTCACTGCCCACATTTTACTCTGAATATTATCAAACTCAAAGACTGAAACCGCTAATCTTAAATCTTGCTGTAAATAACACTGGTGTGAATGTTTACTTGCCTTGTTACCTAAATAAATGTATCCTTAACAGATATCATTTGAACAAGTATTTCACAGGAATATCATCTGAAGATTTACTTGTCAATGCCATCATAGAGAACTGATGCAGGTTCTTCACAGCTTTATTACTTTCCTCTCAATTATAACACTTACTTACTTACTTACTTATGCTTTTGACCCCGTCCGGGGCATAGGCCACCCACAAGAGCTCGCCAGGCACTCCGATCCTGGGCCAATCTCTCCAGTTGTCTCCAGGTGTAGCCGATGTGTTTCACCTCTGCCTCCAAGTCACGACGCCAGGTGTTTCTCGGCCGGCCTCGTCTCCTCTTGCCCTGCGGGTTCCATGTGAGGGCCTGTCGCGGGATGCTGGTTGTCGTCTTGCGGTGTGTGTGGCCAATCCACCGGAAGCGTCTTTGCAGAATGTCCTGTTCTACGGATATCTGTTTTGTTCGCTGCCAAAGGTCTTTGTTGCTGATGGTGTCAGGCCAGCGAATTCGGAGGATTCTTCTGAGGCAGGTGTTAATGAAGGTCTGGATTTTTCTTGTGATGGCAACTGTAGTTCTCCAGGTTTCGGCTCCATACAGCAAGACTGACTTCACCGTGGCAGGGCCTCACATCCATGAGAGGTAGCATAGGACAAATGTCCTGGCCAATGTAAAAGTGATAGGACATTTGTCCTGAACAAAAACAAATCAATAGGACATTTTTTTCCCGTAACAAAACGTAAATATAATTAAACTTGACCAGTAAAAGAACAAAAATACTTTTCTTGGTAAAAAGGTAACAGAAAATATAAAATAAATTACATCGAGTCAGTGCAGTGTTTCTGCCCCCTTTTCTTGTTTTGTCAGCTGTCGGGTTTCAACTATCTCCTTGTCTCTCTGGAGAGATGGTACTGGCACACTCGCATGGTCTTTGGTTTCTTGATGATCGGTAAGGGCCGATTTGCGAAAGTTCGAACAGCCAACGGTAAAAGTGTTGGACTTCCATGTGTGCTGACATGAGGTGCAAAACTTAAGTTTCCTCTCTGGGTCATGCGACACCCACGGGAATGATGTCGCCCAGCTTGAGACGAAGTTACGCGTGGGGGTGAGGGAGGGGGTAGTGTCTTTCTTCGGCTCCGATGTTAGCTCAGTTTCCGTGCTACTGACAGATGATGAGGGAAGGGACTTGAAGTGTAATTTCTTCTGTCCCTTCTCTGGGATCAGTTTTCGTTTAGGCGGCATGTTTGTTATTTTCGGGGAAAGCGCGAAGGGAAGCAACTCTCAACTGGCTTCGAGCATTCCGAGTTGCGAGCCTTGGAAACTCTTTGGTACTAGAGGCACAAAGTGTCTAATTTTGTCTGCTACACATCGCTTCGCAATACATCGATAAAATAGCATTCAAACTACTGTAAATTGAGAAGTACTGACGATGTCCGGATCAAATGATAGAATAATCAGACATTGACCACTTTGTGACAAAAACAATAGGACATTTGTCCTCCTGCATGAAAAATGTATAGGACATTTGAAAAAAATATCCTCATATGTCCGATGTCCGACGTGGATGCGAGGCCCTGCCGTGGTGTTGAAAATCCTGAGCTTGGTGTTGATGCTCAGGTCTGCTGATGCCCCATACGTTCTTCAGTTGAAGGAAAGCTGCTCTTGCTTTGCCAATCCGGACTCTAACATCAACGTCCGTGCCACCCTGCTTGTCGACAATGCTTCCGAGATAGGTGAAATTGTCTACCTCTTGCAGTGCTTCACCATCCAGCGTGATGGGGGTCGTGTTGGCTGTTGCGTTGGTCCTAAGGACCTTGCTCTTCCCCTTGTGGATGTTGAGGCCAAATCGAGCGGAGTTGTTGGCCACAGTGCTGGTCTTCTCCTGCATTTGTTGTTGGGTATGGGAAAGAAGGGCCATGTCATCTGCAAAGTCCAGGTCATCCAACTGTGTCCAGAGTGTCCACTGGATTCCGTTCCGCTTCTGGGCTGTGGATGCCTTCATCACCCAGTCAATCAGTTATAACACTGGTGCCTGTTTTTGTGGGTATATTGTACAAGTACAACTAAGAGCTGTGCAGAAAAGCCCTAAATTCTCAACGACAAAACGCAGACAACAGCACAAAGCTGGCAAATCTGTACAGAAATAACCCACAACAGGCATAGCACCCTTATCAATGAAACAGACAAAACAACAGATCTCACAAGCATGAGACTGCATGGATAAAACATAGGTGTACAAGACACCCCCCCCCCCCCCCCCCCAATGTAAGACTTTCCCCCTTGGTAGACCTTATTTTTCCCCATTTTCTGTTCATAACCTCTGTACATTTAGCTCCATTTTAAGACTCCCTCCGATTTTCTCCGATTTTTCTGGTCTTAACAGAGGGGTTCCACTGTTTTGTGGAGAAAAAAACCTTACGATTGTCATGGAGATAAAAGCGGAAAGAGACTTCCATCCAACCGAGTGCAGGGTTTTCACAATACAGTGAATGTCTTTGTTGTCATAAGTTCAGCTACAATTACAAACAGTTACACTTAACAGTAAGATCTGTTCAAAACGGTGATAAATGAATAATAACATGAAATAACATAAACAAGTAACTGGTAAAAGTCTGTAGCCCTATCGTAACAATGCAAAATACCAAAATGTATCTAGGCCGGTGCAATTATGAGTTCAGAAGTATGAGTAAAAATAACTCTTTTAAAGACAAACGACACCACTTGAACAAACCAATACATCTCTTCCTGACCATCTGACATCAAAAGCGAAAGGTCGAGAAGATGTCATAATGCAAATAATGGCGTCATGTAAATATTCTGCAGCTTCTCCTACGTGTTTTCCAGAAACTGACAAAGAATTTCGAGAACAAAGTTTGTCTCAGTGACTTCGGCATATCAGCAGGGCAAAATGACTCACAATGATACCGCTAGGCTGTGCATGCATTAGTATCATATTTCATTAAGTGCAAGTCAAACTCTTGACTGTCTTGTCGATTACTCCATTTGTCATGCGTACTAAACAACTGACCCCATTTAGACCCTGTGAACATTGATTTGTACTTCATCGCTTCAAGTCAAATAAACATCTGTACAGAATCAACACACAGAAATATGCCAAGTGTTCACTCCATGCCTATATGTGGGTGTTGTTATGCATCCGTTATTTTGAGCTTGAAAGTGCATTCTCCAGCACTACATATAAGTTCTCGTACATATAACGGACATGACTGACGACACAAAATGTCATATTATACAAACTTCCCAAAAATTACTGAAGTACAAGTAGTACACTTGCGAAAGATAGATAAGTTGAGCTCAGCTTTCAAAGGCAATCAGTTCAGATAGGGAACAAAATCTGTCTTTTGTCAAAACAAAATAAATATGACAAAGCATACCACAACACTGAAGTTTTTAAAAGGCTGAGAAACAAATGTTTAAATGACATTCAAACTCCTCAAAAGATTTGTGTTGCAAAACCATTCTTCTGATACACTGTTTTATACTTCTCAAAAAGCCACAACCATCTCCTCATGACAGCCATATCTATTCAAAACGCAACAGCAGTCAAAAGCTTTGTGCTAACAACACAATCTAAAACATTCAAAACGTTCAAAAGACCTGTGTTGACATTTTAATCTTCCAGCAAAACTGAAAATAATAAAGAGTTGTGAATGCAAGCACTGTACATTTCCCAGAAAGGCCACGGCATTTGCAGATTTCAAGACTTTACGTTTCACACTTACAGGATCCGCGCTCACAAACTGTTCCAACTTCTTGACTTAACCTCTCTAGCAAACCTCTGACAACATACTCTGCCTTGGTGGTCTCTTACAATAAAACATTTCATTATCAGAAACAAACAGAAATTTGTTTTCAATCTTTTCTCTCTCATGAACCAGGACAAAAACCACAAACTACTCTCTTCACAAGCCTGGCTGATAAAATTGGAATATCAACATCACAAATGCAGTTGACAGTATTTTTCTCCCCACAGATCACAATTGCAATGGAGAATGAACCTTTGATAGAAGTGTTGTTGTTTTTCTTCCCCAGTGTTGCAAATGCATGGGTGGGACTGACAAATGTCATGAATCCTGAAGAATGTTAAGGGGGGGTCTGGGGGCCCCCAGACGCTGAAGGATTTGTATAATTAACATCCTGCAGCCATCTACAACCAAAAAAACGTCACCACAGACATGACGAATCCGGATTTCCAGCATATACCGGAAGAATCCCACCCATGCAAATGCTAATGAAAAGCAATCACCAACATCGCTAATCTCTACAGCAGTTTGTTAAAAGTGGCTCTACTGCATTTGTTAAAGTACAGCTCATTGTCTCAAAACAATCTCACCTTCATCGCTAGGAACACACAGAAGCCTTTCACTTCAAACCAGTTTGTCATTTACAATCTTTTTTTTTTAAAATTTCAAGGCAAATCACTTTGTTGCTCACGAAGATTTCATCAAAAGCATTGTGTAAACAAACAGTATCACTAACTTAGATCTGGTCAGGTTTTTAAATTAAACATCTCTCTGCTTGGACACATACCAAAAATCAACATCCTGCTTGCTCTTTGGGAATTTTTTTAATGAATTAATTTCTTAACAGGCACGAGTGACTTTTTGTGAAATCAATTCATCACAAAATTCTCTCTCCGCACAGGAAGCAACTTCCACACAACATTGAACTTTATATCTGATTTTGTTCTCTCTGTGTCGCAGCCGTTCATGGTGAGGATAGAACTGACGCCCGTGGTGGAGCAGAAATGGATCAAATCTTCATGCAAAACAGCAAGTCACGCAGTCGTATCCTCAGTGACTAACTGTCCACTGTGTGACAGCTAACAACATTCAACTCTATATCTCATTTTTTTCTCTCAACAGCACATCCCCTTGTGGCAGGGACAGATGGCGGGGCAGAAATTGCTAAAAACTTTCACTGTTGAAGTCTGAAGAAGAAGAAGATGAAAGCTTTACTCAACACAGCAAATAACACAACCTTATAGTCAGTAATCCCCAATGGGACGTCCAATGACTTCCAAAACACCCAGCTTCATGTCAAATTGCCTCTCAACAGTACATTTCTTTGTGACAATTGTAGATGGTGAGCAGAATCTTGATAAAAATGGTTCACAACAGAGCTTGTAGCACAATTTTTCTCGTCGTAAAATTTTTCTGTGGTTTCTACACAACACCCAGCTTCCAATCCGATTCGTTTAACAGCACCCTCCCTTGTGGCAGCCGTTGGTGGTGGGGATGGTGTTGATGTCGATGGTCAGGCAGTGGTCAAGCTTGCTGGCCATCTCGCCGGGCATGCCACCCTTGATGGAACCGTACTTCTCTGGGTATTTATCCTTCACGTTCTGAACAAACTGCACCAGCAGCTTCTGGGTGTCTGAGAAGAAGAGTTTAGTTCATTTAGATTAAAATCTTTGCGTATCCAAAACATTGTAAGTTGTTGTTGTAGAGATATAGCTACAAAATTGTATGTCGCTGTGAAGAATTAGAAAATGGAACTCGATGCTGGGAACTTGAGCAAAAGGGGTAAGTTGTTCTACAGAACTGCACACAAAATCCTACACAAAATCCAAGTTCCTGTACAGGATGTATACCGACACAAAATTACAAAGAAAATTGAACTGACATGATAAATGATGCTTTTGTAAAAGTCTTTCCAAAATGCCTCCTCGTCTTGGGACCCTCTAAAGTTAGAGCATCTTTCAGGAGCAAACAACAGAACTCCATCTTTTCCATTTTTTTTTTTTATTACAAGGAGTTTCCTGCCTACAAGGTCCTAACCCGACAAACATAAAAAAATTAACGAAGCAAATCTCACCTGGTTTTGCCTGTGGAGTACCAAGGATAGTGGCGACTACTTGAAGCAACTTTTCCAGATTGCTCATCACCTGAAACAACAGCAAAACAAAAAAGTTGAGATTTTTATTAATTCGCACGAGAGAACTAATTCAGATTAATCATCATTCTCATCAATCATCACGCCTCATTTCAGAAAAAAGTAAGTAATGATTAAGCTTCTTGCCACACCAGTCTAACCATATTCCAGGTTTCAGTCCTAACGTAGGTCATTCATAAGTACATAGGGATGTGGTTTGGCGGCAAAACGCTGAAAGGTTTACCGTCATTTCAGCAGAATTGCCAAACCATTTCAAGGTGGGGGAAAAGTGATGCCTAGTACTGCATAAAGCTTCCGCTTGTCATGGCTATTTTGTCAACTATTCGGAAGAAAAGAAATGTTAGCAACATCACTGAGTGCAGTACCTGAGGGTTGTTGTCCTGGTAGAGTTGCAAGAGACAGGTGAAAACAGTGGTGTTCTCTTCAAAGTCCTCCTTCAGGGGCAGACACTGGATCACAGCTGGGACAATCTGCACATACATTAAACAAGAAGAGCAAACGCTCGATCGAGTCACTTTCGCAGTTCTGAATATTATATGAGGCATCAGATGGACAGGAAGAAATTGCTATTCACAACACAATACAGATGTAAATAATTTGATGTAAAGAATAATCCTATAAAGTTTGAATCAAATCCGATGAATAGTTTCAGAGATATGATATTTCAATTTTTTTCCTTCAAGACATACCTGTGACCTTGAAAAAGGTCAAAGGTCACCAAAGCAGACGTCAAAGTGTAGAGGTCACTGGGAGTCACGTTCACATAAAATTTGAGCCCGGTCACTTTTATAGTTTCCGAGAAAAGCCCAACGTTAAGTTGTGTGTTGCCGAACAGAAAAGGCTAGTTATCTCCCTTGTTTTTCTGATAACGTTCGTAAAAGGCTACAGATGTAAATACTTTGATGTAAAGAATAATCCTACAAAGTTTCAATCACATCCGATGAACTTTGTCAAAGATATAAAATGTCTAATTTTTCCTTTGACGCTGACCTGTGACCTTGAAAAAGGTCAAAGGTCAACGAAACCATCGTTAAAGTGTAGAGGTCATTGGAGGTCACGACTAAACAAAATATGAGCCCGATCGCTTTGATAGTTTCCGAGAAAAGTCTAACGTTAAGGTGGTGTCTACGGACGGCCGGCCGGACGGACGGCCGGCCGGCCGGACAGACTAACACTGACCGATTACATAGAGTCACTTTTTCTCAAGTGACTCAAAAATGCTGTTAACAGTTTCATAAAAAAATCTTCCTTTCTAAACAAAAGACCATGCATAGATCTGTTCAAAATGTTACATGACGTAAAAGAATCCTTCCATTTGGACATATTCCCCCCAAAAAAGTCAACTCTGGCTGCTTCCTTTTGCAGAGTCAGAGTTTTGTGCGTGTCTGTGTGTATTTGTTTTGTTATGAATTGATTTTACAGATTGACTAAGGTGTCAGTGACAAAATCATTTTAGCTAAGAAAAAAGCCAGGCTGAACATTTTTCGAAGGTGTCAAAGTGGACGTCCGAATATGCATTGACAATAACATCATTCTTACATATTCTAAGGGGAGATTAGCAGCGTTGGTCCAAATCATCCTGCAGATGGCAGCACACATGTTGTCGATCACTCTGAGATTCTCTTCTCCGTTCAGCATCTCTAGCAACTGCTTCAAGATGTCTGCGTGATGACTGAAACAAGAAAGGTCACATAGTTTACACTTTGTTGCTTGTAGAAAGCAGTGAGCCCCAGGGAAACAGTTTGTATAAGGAGAATCGAAAATACATACGTTATTAAATGTTTGGGGATGGAAGTTGTTTGTTCATTTCAATGTTTTGTTATTCTCTCAGGTGCCAGGAGATTGGTTCTGCATATCTCTCACTTACTCTATTGCACATGTTGTATGCATTCAGAGAGCTTAATTCCCTTTGTTTCTCAGAGTTTGTATAAGGGGTGCATCCTTTGTTCCTTATCTACACAGGATGTTTTCCTTCACATAAACACTCAGATGGTTCACCTATGCTGTGATCTATTTTGAAGGAGCTAACTAAACAAATGTGAACACGAACCTTTATTTTTCTCCTTCATAGGCAGGAAGCCTGCCCAGAATGAATGCGATATTGTGCCTAACTTCCTCCTCCACCATACCGAGAAACACTGAGTAGTGTGAATCCACGAACAGACCTGGGAACCCCTTTTTTGCACTTGGAGCATTCTCAAACAAACGTGGTGCATTTTAAAAAAAATGAGTGTACTCCACACAGCATTTGAACATCTATGATTCAAACATGCCTCACACGCGTACGTCGCACCGTTAAATAAATTTACTTATACATTTAAAACAAATGCTGCTATCGATGTTTGCTGACAAAAACTGTCATCATGTGTCAAAATAGTGGATCAGCTTCGGGATGCGCTTGTGACAAAAACTAGTGTAGGAATTTTTCTCGTCGTATTTTTGTTCCACTGACCGTATTCTAGACAATCATGGGTACAAAATACGGCTACATCGTATGGGTTCCCAGGTCTGCACAAACCTTTATTCTTCCCATAAAGAGCACTATACTCACGCTTTCATCTTGTCGCCTCCATTAGCAGCCAGCATGCCCAGAGCGAAGACGGCATTGCTACGAACTTCATCGTCTTCTTCCTTCACCATGCGTACAAACACTGGGTAAAGCGTGTCCACAAACAATATAGTTGTATGCCCGATCGACTCTATCACCTCGGCTAATGTGCCCACCGCGAAAGACTTCTCTGCTGTTGAACTGGTTTGTTTCTAGATGAAAAAGAGAATGACAAAATCAGGAAAAAGAGATAGTACAGTATTCACAAATACCACCAGCCTCTCCAATACTTCTGTCAAGGAGTTCCTTGCAGGAGAATTGGTTTGTTTCTGAATCAAAGAATGTACTGCAAAGTTTAAACACCATATTGTAGAAATGTTTGTTCCGAGCTCTGTTCTATTTTGTCTACTTGTCTTTTGTTCCTTGATTTTGAAACCTTAGCTGTCCATCCGTTTCATATTTCTGATTTGCCTGATCACATCTGAACTACTGTGAGGACGCCTGTACTGTTAAGCTAGTAGCCAGGAAATAACCTCTGGAAGTGTTACACCACTTTGTTTCTGGTAGCAAACAAACTGGGAATGTAACCATGTTCAACTAGCATCAATACCCACCAATCGTTTTAGAAGGTCAGTGAGGAAGGAAGCAAAGAAGGGAGAGAATGCCTCGCCGCCCATCAGCCTAGCCATGATGGGCAGCACATCTCCAGCCGACTCGATCAGCATCCCATCGTACTCTGCCTGTTGTTCGTCTTCATCTTCTTCCTGATCCTGGCATGCCACCTGCAGGTAGGAAGTTTGATTTTAGCAGTGAATACAAAAGTTCAAATCTACAGTGTTTCGAAAACTAGGTGAGCATAGACAGTGGTCAAGAGTGAAGGCATTTTTGGCACCATGTGTGCAAACCACTGAGGACAATAAAATAATAATAATAATGCATAATATTTATATAGCGCATGTATCCAGGGTTTAACCCTGCTCAAAGCGCTGAAAAATGACAGAGCACATAAATCGAGGTGCAGCTATGCGCTTGAACAGTACTCACTGTGCATACAATACTGTGTATGATAATTAAGGAAATACAAAATGAAGTAAGCTGGAAGATTTAGTTAATAGGAGTTGCACAATCTGAGGTGTCAGATGCCAAAACACAAAAACACGAGTTAACAAGAAGGGCAAAGCCCATACGACTCACATGCTTGACCTTGACCTTTACATGACCTTGACCTTCAGGGTCAAGGTCAAATAACTAAACCTAGCAATGACATCATACACTAAGAACTGCTTTACACATTTTTCCTACCAAAATACATGTGACCTTGACCCAAGGTCAAGGTCATCCAAGGTCATGCAACACAAAGCTGTTAATTCAAGACATAGGAAGTACAATGGTGCTTATTGGCTCTTTCTACCATGAGATATGGTCACTTTTAGTGGTTCACTACCTTATTTTGGTCACATTTCATAAGGGTCAAAGTGACCTTGACCTTGATCATATGTGACCAAATGTGTCTCATCATGAAAGCATAACATGTGCCCCACATAATATTTTAAGTTTGAAACAGTTATCTTCCATAGTTCAGGGTCAAGGTCACTTCAAAATATGTATACAATCCAACTTTGAAGAGCTCCTGTGACCTTGACCTTGAAGCAAGGTAAACCAAACTGGTATCAAAAGATGGGGCTTACTTTGCCCTATATATCATATATAGGTGAGGTATTGAATCTCAAAAACTTCAGAGAAAATGGGAAAAATGTGAAAAATAGCTGTTTTTTAGACAACATTTATGGCCCCTGCGACCTTGACGCAAGGTCAACATGCTATGTATGTTTTTGGGGGCCTTGTCATCATACACCATCTTGCCAAATTTGGTACTGATAGACTGAATAGTGTCCAAGAAATATCCAACGTTAAAGTTTTCCGGACGGACGGGGGGGGGGGGGGGGGGGGGGGGGGGGGGACGGGGGGGACGGACGGACGACTCGGGTGAGTACATAGACTCACTTTTGCTTCGCATGTGAGTTAAAAAACCAACACTTTCATCAACAGACCAGTGAACCATATCCACATTCAAGAGCTTTCGAATAAGAGAGGGAGGGGTAGTGAGAGATGGGGCCGGTGGGGGTGGGTTGGCGTCTTTGTAGAGTAGGGGACCAATGGAAAGCACTATCAACTTCCTATAACAAGATAGATTTGAGTAAACCATTAAATCAAGGGAACAAATTGTACAGCAGTGAAAGCGGTCAAATAACCATGCTAGAATGCCATTGTTCACTCACAATTTCATACAACATAAGACTTTCAGGGATACAACACTGCCCTTGCTTCCCTTACCTTGTGTGTGAAAATATCCTTCATGCCTTGCAGGATGGCGTCAGTGGTGTTGGTGACCTGCAGGACGGCAAGTCCTAACCTCTCTAACAGTTCATGCAGGGAGTCCACAGCGGCCATAACCACTGTACGATCCTGGTCCTCCTTGGCGATCTCCAGATACTTGGGAACCACTGTGCACAGCATTGCCTTCAACGCTGTCATGAGAAAAAAATTGTTTTGGTGTTTTAGAATTCAACATTGCTGATTCGTTCATGACATTTGCTTCTATTTCAATCACCCAGCTATTCTATTTTAACGCACGCCCGCTGTTGGGTTTGACCTGCATTATTACTAAAATCTGAATGAAATTGTTATTTTCTAGCAATGACACACCTTTCATCCTCCCCCCTCCCATCCAAAGGCAAGTTAAAGAAAATCGCTAACCTCAACTCCTGTTTTTCGGCCCTACTGAACAACATGGACACAGTTATACTAATAACAATACTCAGAAATGAAATCAAAATGTCATTTATCGGGACTATCAAAGCAAGAGATGAGCGATCATAATGGAAAATTTCTAAGTAAATTTTCATTTCATTAATATACTTACCCGAATCACATGAAGCATTTGACTACGTCTGAGATGCTAGGTACTGAAAAAACGCTACCCATCAAAAAACAAACAAAGGGAAGCGACCCCTACCAAAAAGCTTGAATAGCCATGGTAACAGCCAGGTTCCCTGGGAGTTACCTCCCATATAGCTACTTCCTCTCTGTCACCACGTGACCGCTCATACGGCTTCAGAAAAACTAAAAACCACAAGCGGGGAAGGAGGGAGGGAATTCACTATGTGATTCGGGTAAGTATATTAATGAAATGAAAATTTACTTAGAAATTTTCCATTAAATTACATATTCTTAATCCGAATCACATAAAGCAGATAACATCAACATGGCGGTGGGCAAGAAATAAACTCAAACTCACCATCGCGTTCTGGTCAGCAGACCTGCCTACCCCTGAAATGTACCATGTGTAGTTTTGGGTGTGAAAATAAGGCAAATGTGTAGTTTGGCAGGTGAATGTGTAGTATTTCAATTTGATCAACCCAAACCGCAAAACAGAACAGTTACTTATACCGTACTAAAACAAACACTCAACACTCCAAACAAAACTATTACAATGTGAACAATACTCCTCATACAAATACAAACAAAGCCCCCACAAAAATACAAGCCAAGCATTAAGTTTATTTGTTAAGAAAAAAATTATTAACTAGTTTGGAACATTTGCATGGGTGAAACTGATCAGAATTAAAAATAAGGAAAATGAGGCCGGGGTCCAGGGGCCGCCCACGCCCTGGTGGGGTGCAGGGGCAACGCCCTCTTAGGGGGCCCAGGGGGGCGAAGCCCCCCGGAAGAAAACGAAAAATCAGGCTTTTTAAGGGTAAAAGTAGGCCTTTCCTGGTATCTCAAACACACAAATTTGCACAGTAAACAATGATAACAAATGCCAAGCTGTAGTCCGATAATTCGCGCGCTCAGGGAAACAAAGATTCAGCGATGTCCGGTCACTGTGTTAGAGAAAATACAGATCGGATTTTCAAAATAAGGAATTCCTTATTTGACCAATTTCATTTGGCGGATTTTCGCACAAGGCGGAAAAGTTTCACCCATGCATTTGTTAAAAAAAAGCTATGTTGAATTCAAGACCTGTGACAATCTGAGAACATCAAGTCACAAAAAGTAGGGACTGGGAGTATGTGTATCAACATGAAGGCAAATTTGCATATAAACAGAACAGGTTTGCGTCAGCAATAATAATAATATGGCAGGTCATTGCCTCTGCTCTGGTTACCGATCTCTCAAAAGTGAGCTTGTCTTGGTCTTCTTTCCCTGGCACGGGTTTCTTCACAAAACAGTCCAATTTTTCCTCTGCTTTGGTCGGGATTTCTCGAATTCCTCATGAGAAGTGCTTTTCTTGTGGCGGTTACACGGTCGTAAAGCCCACTGTGCTTCTCTGAAAAAGCCGTGTTGCACACAGTGCAGTGGGCAAAATGCTTCCCTTTTCTCCACGAAACTAGGCATGGATGCTCCTCATAGTACTTTGGCAGAAAAGCCTTGCTGGGAGTTTGACCAAGCTTCTTTTTTTGCTCCGTGGCGGTTGATCGCCAAAGTCTTCTGAATCCGTGTTCGTCGCTGTAGCCATTTTTTTCCCTCCAGAAAGAATGAGCTACGAAGTGACCGCGTTCAGAAAAGTATGTGCTGAAACGCCCGCGATAGTTGTAATAACAGCAGCAAGACCAACTGACTACGCTACTCTCGCGGGCGCCGGGCATGTTTTGCACGCAGTACACAACCGGTTAGTACAAATTATGGATCGGAACTCGCTCGCGTTTTTGCGTATTCAAAATGTCAAAATGTGTAGTCGAAACAAAACATTTGCGTAGTATAAGACAAGCATGCGTAGTTGCGTAGTTTGGGGACCAAAATCGTAGTTTACTACGCTCAATGTGTAGTGTAAACAGGTCTGTGTCAGAACCTGACCAGCTGCTACGAGTGCAGGCAGAGCACGAGAGCCGTCCTGGCGGAGGGCAGAAATGTCCCGAAGATAATAATTCAGGAATATATCTTCAGAGCGCCAGTACGCAGTAGACAAAACATCATCAAGGCGCATGGAGCGTAGGACTGCGAGCGATGATGCCCATGCCCTCGTTTCATGGGCTCTGGGGGAGTCCAGGGGAAAGGCAGGCAGCGCCCCCCAGTTTGTGCTACTCCAAACATAAGCTTGCCTTATCAGAGAAGTCACCCACCGGGCCAACGTAACCTTTGAGACATCTCTCTCCCGAGTTGTAAGAAGGGAGAGAAACAATAACTTCTGAGACTTGGAACGCACGGGCTGAGTGCGCTCTAAGTACAAACGGAGAGCCCGAACAGGACAGTTGGCCAAATCAGGGTCGTCCGGAGCCAACGCGTTGGTCAGAGCCTTGACTCTAACCAACGGAGAGGCCTGCCCCGGAGTCTGATTTTTGGCCAAAAAATCGGGACGGAAATGCAAAGACACAGAACCGTCCGACTCGAAAGAAATGTCCTCTGGCAGACCCGACAGGGCGTGGACCTCGCTACCCCGCCGGGCCGTCGCCAACAGAAGAAGAAAAAGCGTCTTCCGAGTAAGATTATGCAGACTAGCCTCCCGCAGCGGTTCGAACTCCGAAGAACGCAAGAATGCTAAGACCAGAAACAGGTCCCACTTGGGGGACGGGCACCTGGACCTGGCCTGCTTGAGAGCAGCACCCTTGATTACTGCTGCAATCACTCCCCCGACGTTAATTGATCTACCGATCTGTTTAAGCGTCGCAGAGATAGCTGAGCGCCGGACCCTCAAGGAGGAAACAGACGCACCCTGCGAAAAAAGAAAAGAGAGGTGGTTGGCCACCTGCATGGAGCGAGGCGCCACCGAACTTACCCCCTTCTCCAAGCACCAGGAGGCCCAGGACCTCCAGTGTGAGGCGTAAACGGACGCTGTGGACGCCCTGTGCGAGCGGTCCACCAGATTCAGCGTCAAGGATGACGCTCCAGAGCGCCTCAGTGAGTCCCGAACAACCTCCACACGTGAAGCTTCAGAAGACTGGGCTCCTCGTGTGGAATGCCTGTTCGGGGCTGCACGAGTTCCCCTCGCATAAGGGCGAGAGGAATGGGAGGCCCGTGGGCGAGCCGTAGCAGGTCCGGGAACCAGACCTGCGACGGCCACAGAGGGGCGACCAGAAGAAGAAGAGTCGGCCCCTCCAGCTCCGCCTTTCGAATTACTCGGCTGAGTAATGGGAAAGGCGGAAAGGCGTACGCCTCCAGGCCCGTCCAGGGAATGTCCAGAGCGTTCACTCGCCAAGCCTGAGGATCCGGGAATGGCGAGACGAACACCGGAAGCCTCTTCGAGAACCTTGTGGCAAAGAGGTCCACGAGAGGCTTTTGGACCTGTGCCCAAAGGCGCAGCAGTGCCCCGTGAGTGATGGTCCACTCTGACTGAAGCACTCTGCCGGAGCGACTGAGCTCGTCCGCCAGAGTGTTCAGCCTCCCTGGAAGGTACCTGGCTGAGATCGTGATGTGGTGAAGAGCACACCACTTCAGGATCTCGCAGGTCCTGTCCGAGAGAGACGGGGACCGCGAGCCTCCCTGCTTGTTGATATAGGCGGCCACAGTCGTGTTGTCTGTAAACAGACGAACATGCTTGGCCTGCAGGGAGGGCAGAAACTCGACTAGAGCTAGAGCTACTGCTTCCAGCTCTAGCAAGTTGATATGCCACTGGCTCTGTTCCTCCGACCACAGACCTGACACCGTGTGTAGGTCCGTGTGTGCCCCCCATCCCCGCAGAGAAGCATCTGTAAACAGATCCAAGACTGGGGGAGGTAGGGCGATCGGAACTCCCTTGCTGATCCATTCCGTGACCAGCCACGGAAGGGTAGCGGACTGGAACCATCCCTGGAGAGGGACGAGGGCGTTCCAGTCCACCTGAGGAGAGTCCACAAACGGCTTCAGCGCTGCCTGAAAAGGCCGTTTGTGGACCCTGCCCAGAGGAACCAACAGAGCCATGGACTCCATCTGCCCCAAGATGGAGGCGAGAGACCGGAGGGGCGCCTGCAGGAGAGGCAAAGTGGAGCGGATCTGAGCCTGGAGTTTGTCCACCCGTCGCTGGGAGGGCTGGACAGTCCAGGCAACCGTGTCGAACGACATCCCGAGGTAGGTGAACGTTTGAGACGGGATCAGCTCCGACTTTGATCGGTTGATCGAGAAACCCAACAGGTGAGCCTCTCGAAGAACCGATTGGGTATGCTGCGAGCAGCCTATCTGGGATTGATTCAGAACGAGCCAATCGTCCAGATAGACCCGCAGACGAACCCCCTGCGACCTCGCCAGAGCGCAAAACTGTCTCACCACCATGGTAAAGATCCATGGTGCGAGAGACAGCCCGAAAGGGAGCGCGCGGAACTGGAAGACCTGATCTCCCCACCGGAAACGAAGCCATTTCCGGTCGGCCGGATGCATGAGAATGTGGAAATATGCATCCGTCAGGTCTATGGAGGTCGCCCAATCTCCTGGGCGCAGAGAGTCCCTGACCGTGGCCGGCGTCTCCATCTTGAACTTGATCTCTCTCAAAAAAGTGTTGAGGAGAGATAAGTCCAAGACGGGGCGCCACGCCCCTGAAGCTTTGGGGACGGCAAAAAGACGGCCGTAAAACCCCAGTGAGCTTTGGTCCAGGACCCTCTCGACCGCGCCCTTCTGCACCAGGGAGACAATCTCCGCCTGAAGGACGGATCTTGCTTCCTGCGAGGAGGGGGGTCTGAAGAGCGGCGGATGTCGGGAAAGAGGTGCCTTCTCCTCCCGCCATAAGAGACGGAAGCCCGATCTCACAACTCCCACTATCCATTGGCTGTCTACTGATACCATCCAATGGGAAAGTGCCCGGGAGGGGCCTCCCGCCATCACCAGAGTGGAGGGCGGGAGGGTGGTGAGACCGGGAGCGCTTCATTGGGGGTGAGGCTTGCTACTCGAGCCGCCTCGTCCCCTTCCCGACGCCATCCGTTTCTTGCCGCCTCTAGAGCTCTGCTGTGCAGGTCTCTTCTGAGCAGGTTTGGGATGAGAGGCCGGCTGAGCCTTCCCTTGCTGGGAAGGCTTAGCCTGCTTCATGCCCTGTAGAGTCATGTCCAGGAATTAAGAATCCTTGTTGGACTGAATCTCCTGTTGCCGAGCGACAAGCGCCATTTGGCTGAACAAGGAGCCCTCCACAACCGGAGACACTCTGAGAGTGTCTCTGGTAACCTGCTCTGCAAACTGAGAGTTGGCAAGAAACAACTCCCTCCTCGCCAAGACTGCGTGTGCGTACTGTAATGAGGACAGACGAGTCTGTTCCTCATTTACCTTAGCCAACGCTGTGAGGAGGGAGGAGACGTCGTCCGCGTTCTGCTCCTCGCTGAGCGTAAACGGGACTAAGTCGTCCGTCAAAGACCTTAGAGAGAGCCCGAATCAGCGTGTCGGAAATTGAAGCCAATTCCAACAGCTGACGTCCGACTTCCTCCAGGGAGAGGAGAGTGCTTTCTTTCACCGGAATCACTGAGTCGCTCTTGACTGGCTTGGCCAGAAGAGCTGTCAAGTCCGGCGTCACCGGCAAGACGGAACGCGGAAGTGCGTAAGACGCAACGAGGTTCCGGCTATGCCGAGGAAGCGCAAGCTTCCGCTGAGGCAATGGCACGAAAGTAGAAGTCTGTGCCATCGTCGCCAGCCAAGGCTGAGATTGCTCCGGAACTGTGCCGAAAGGCACCAGAAAAGGAACAGGGTCCGAAGGCACACCACCTGTCCGCCTAGGCGCCGACGCCCAGACTTGCGACAGATGGTAGGCTATGGCCGGCGACTCCGCGAAGCGGAAGGACGGATTAGCCTCCTTAGCAGGTAGGAAATCCGACATCGCCGAAGGTACCCCCGAAGTGGGAGACACCGCCGCAGCCGTGCTCTCCGGGAAATAACGTGAAGTCACCTCAGCTGCTGTGTCCAGGATGACACGCAGCCTTGACGACATTCCCGAAGGAGGCTCTTCACTGGCCACTGATTGCACATCAGAGTGGTCACAGGAAGTGCCATGACCGTAGTCATCCAGAACGCCGGCGGCAGGATACCCGAGATGACCGGAAACCGGAAACCCGTAATCCTGGAAGTGATCCTGACTTGAACCCTGACTAAAGTGCATAGGGTAAGGTGGAAACCCATCCGAAGCCGCCGGATGTACGTGGGAGGAAGTCGCGGCCCTGTCCGGGGGAAGTGACAGCCTTCCTGGTTGAAGCGCCGGAAGCGCAAAAACCTCACGCCGTTGATCCCTCTCCTGCAGCCAAGCGGACGTGCTCGGATGAGGGACAGCGTGTCCGGCCGAAGCCGGAAGTGCAGACGTCGAAACCGCCGGGGGCGGAAACGACGAATGCGAGAACTGCGGCTGAGAGCCGTAAAGCCCGGAGGCCAGTTCTCGGTCCAACCCGTCACTGCGTGCGGGCTAGTGAGGGCAGACACCGAAGCTGAGCGACAGATTCACCATACGGAGTACTGTTGCCAGTAGAGAGCAGGGAGTGACCCCGAGCCAATGAACCGTTTCCCGTGAGGGAATGTCCAAACGCCTCACGAGGGCTGCCAGACCGGTCCGACTTACTTGAGACGCCTGTGGTAGAGGCGGAAGCAGCCTGAGCATGCAGACCGGAAGCCGAGGTAACCACCACGGAAGCGAGGGAACGCACCCCCCCCATCTCCGCAGGAAGGAAAGCGCTAGCGGAAGGAGACGCTCGCTGCATTTCAGTCTGAACCATGGAACGTATCTCTGGGAGTAACGAACTCAAAAAGGAGGCAACGATAGCCCCCTGCTCCGGAGCCGCAGAGGGCGGCGGCGGAGTAACAGCAGAAGTACTAGGACGAGAAACAGTACTAGGACCAGGCGGTGAAATGGGCACCGTCAAAATGGTATTGCGTGCTTCATCCGACACGACCACCAAAGGCTTGGTGCTAGAAGATTTAGGTTTCACCTTGCCCTTCAAATCGGATTTACCCTTACGTTTGTCTGAATCAGCCATGCTGACGAACAACGAAAACGTAAACAAAAAATTTACAAGAAAAGTTACTGAAAATGAACGTAAACACGAACCGCAAGCAGTAACTAACAACGCAGAAACAAACCAAACTTGCAACGAAACAGTGAACAAGCACAGGCTAAACGCCACAGACAGCAAGTCAGCCAAGCTGACAGAAGCAAAATGGCAACAACGCACGTGTTACTGACACACAGAGTCCAAGGGACAAAATATCAGCAACAGCAGGCGAAAACGAACAAAAACCACAGAAAAAACAGAACGGGCTCACCAAACGAAGCCCTGACAGGAGAACGATGGGTTACGTGGCCGGCAAGTGAACAACTCCACCAAAGGCAGCCACAAAAAGCGCACAAAATTTTCACACAACCTCTCTGCAAGACGCTGAAG
The DNA here is from genome assembly GCF_037325665.1 of Littorina saxatilis. Lineage (NCBI taxonomy): Eukaryota > Metazoa > Mollusca > Gastropoda > Littorinimorpha > Littorinidae > Littorina > Littorina saxatilis. Next base: position 38,981,093 of record NC_090245.1, on the reverse strand, counting down.
TCCGTATGAACGGTCACGTGGTGACAGAGAGGAAGTAGCTATATGGGAGGTAACTCCCAGGGAACCTGGCTGTTACCATGGCTATTCAAGCTTTTTGGTAGGGGTCGCTTCCCTTTGTTTGTTTTTTGATGGGTAGCGTTTTTTCAGTACCTAGCATCTCAGACGTAGTCAAATGCTTTATGTGATTCGGAGTAAGAATATGTAATTTAATGGTCTATTATACTGCCAGTCAAACGCAGAAAAAGTACAATATAAAATGGATCCTACAACAGAAAAAAATCTCAAACACAGCAGTACATACTTACCGTTTTCAGCGTCCCCAGACGGATTTTTGGAGCATGTTTCATGGACGCAGAAGCAGAGCTGTCCCAACGTAGCAATGGCCGCCTTCTTGATCCCCACAGCTGGGTACTCTACCAGCTCCAACACTTCTGTGTATACTTTCTCTAGGTAGGGCAAGAAGGCCGTACTGAAACACCAGGTATGGAAATTCCGAAATAGAAAAAACTTTGAAAATAGGCCAAGGTCCAGGGGCCATCTAGGCCCCAGCAGGGTACAGGGGCAGAGCCCTGTTGGGGGGGACCAGGGGGGCAAAGCCCCCCAAAAGGAAAACGAATTTTAGCATGTTAGACCAATATTTTGATAGTTCTTGTGTAAGCAAATAATGGATAGAGACAATAGTATACATATAATTTAATTTACCTTTTTTTTGCCGCAGACAATTTTTTATTTTCGCTGAAAAGTAATTTCCTTTTCGCGGAAATCAGCGATTTTGCGGACAATTCCCATACCTGAACACACACAGAAACTGCCATGTTCACATACACACACACGGTTACGGGTGACAGACACAGAGATGCAACTGATGTGAGAATCAAGAAATGCATATCAATTGCTGTCAGTTTCCTAAACATTGCGGAACAGTGGGACCCCCCTTTAAAGACTTCCAAAAATGTGAGAAAATCAGGTCTTAACAAGGAGGGAGTCTTAAAATGGGGGTAAATTTACAGAGGTATGAACAGAAAACCTAAAAAAACAGGGTCTTAAAAGGGAGGTAGTCTGAATCAGAGGATCTAAGCACATGGCAATGTTTTGTCTGCGCAAATGCAAGGGTACTCACTCTTTCACAAACCGACAGAGTTATTTCCGGAATTCGTCTATTGAGTCAGAAGTTGATTTTACGAAGACTTCCTACCAAAATTCAGTGCAACAGCTTTGTGAAGCGAGCTATGTAAAGTCAACTTCCTGAAGTCAACTGTGCCAAATTAATATCAGGTATCACAGGTAACCGATAAACCAGCACATACCTTGTGTGTTGGGCCAGTTCTCCCAGAGCACAGCATGCATCCTCCTTCTCTTCCAGGTAAGCATTCTCCACACTGATCCTGCCATCAGAAGAAACACTGTTTCACAGCACTGTTAGCAAAGCCCATTGACCAATGCACTTTGCCATAAAAAGAAGTGTGTGAAGAGGTTATTGTATTGTAAAGTTACACAAAAATCTAAATGTTTGTTTTATTGGAAAACAGAAACACACCCTCTCTCTTTCTGAATTTCTTTCAAATCATCAATTCTTCTGCTCAGTCCAACACCCATCCCCCCAGTCTCTTTTTTTTTTGGAACACTTTTCACATCACCTCTTATTTCCTTTTCCACTCACCCATCAATCAACCTTCCCTTAACACTTACACACACCCAAATACTCTCTCTCTCCCCCTCCGGATCCAGCTCCCTCACACAGCAACTTACCCTTCCAACTTCAAGGCGTCACTGTCCTCCCCGTCACTGTCCTGTATGTCTTCTTCATCCTGCAGCGCCTCCTCGTTGAAGATGGCCACTGGCTCTGTTTCCTCCTTGTAGTGAGCCTGGTTGTATATTAAACGATACATCTTTTGCAGTGAAACTTTAAGAACCTTTTCCCCCTTCTCCAAAAAATAAACAAAGCACCTCCCCCCCCCCCCCCCCCCATTTAAAACTCCTTTTTCTGATTTTCTGTTCATATCCTCTGTATATTTGCCTAAATTTAAAGGCTCACTCTGCAAGACCTGATTTCTCAGATATCTGGAGGTTTTACAAGGGGGGTTCCACTTAATTTTATCTTGGATGCTTGCGCAAACTTTCACAGTAAAACACTTGGTGACAGCTTCTACCAAAGATAACCCTATTTTAAACCAGCACAAAGAAATGACCTGCGGTCACTTTGAAGGGGATATACGCAAGGACTAAACACAATGTAATATCTCTCCTTTACCCTCACCTAAAGTCAAAACTCTTACATCATAAAATGAAAGCACAAAAACATTCTTTCAAGAAGACCAGTGACATTGTAAATAACTACATCACACACATGTTTTGTTACTTCTCTGTTTGTCTTTCAAGAAATAGCCAGAAAGAGTTTCAGCAGCAAAACTGATCTCAGCAAATAAGTCAAAAGTCACCTGTAAGGTTATCATCATGTTGTGCTTGCACTGGTATTACAACTTACAGTAACACCTTCTGTAGACTTGAGACTGAGCAACAAGTAGTGGATAATCTTCTCCATGTAAGGGTTGAGATCTTCCTTGACCAAACCAGAGAGCGCTGCGAACAGACCGTACCTGCAAAACAGCATTTCAACATCTCACACACTGTAGGCATTGCAGCTGAAGTTTTGTGATAGGAGGGTTAATCAAATTAGCAAACCTTTTGTCTTCAATAAAACAAGTCAAACCTGTAGACACACGACCATGCATTTAAATAAACAAAGGGAGAAAACAAAAGAAACTAATAAATAACAAGTCGCGTAAGGCGAAAATACAATATTTAGTCAAGTAGCTGTCGAACTCACAGAATGAAACTGAACGCAATGCCATTTTACTCGTAGCATCGTCAGGCCACCGCTCATGGCAAAGGCAGTGAAATTGACAAGAAGAGCGGGGTAGTAGTTGCGCTAAGAAGGATAGCACGCTTTTCTGTACCTCTCTTTGTTTTAACTTTCTGAGCGTGTTTTTAATCGAAACATATCATATCTATATGTTTTTGGAATCAGGAACCGACAAGGAATAAGATGAAAGTGTTTTTAAATTGATTTGGACAATTTAATTTTGATAATAATTTTTATATATTTAATTTTCAGAGCTTGTTTTTAATCCAAATATAACATATTTATATGTTTTTGGAATCAGCAAATGATGGAGAATAAGATAAACGTAAATTTGGATCGTTTTATAAATTTTTATTTTTTTTTACAATTTTCCGATTTTTAATGACCAAAGTCATTAATTAATTTTTAAGCCACCAAGCTGAAATGCAATACCGAACCCCGGGCTTCGTCGAAGATTACTTGACCAACATTTGAACCAATTTGGTTGAAAAATGAGGGCGTGACAGTGCCGCCTCAACTTTCACGAAAAGCCGGATATGACGTCATCAAAGACATTTATCAAAAAAATGAAAAAAACGTTCGGGGATTTCATACCCAGGAACTCTCATGTCAAATTTCATAAAGATCGGTCCAGTAGTTTAGTCTGAATCGCTCTACACACACACACACACACGCACGCACACACGCACACACGCACGCACATACACCACGACCCTCGTTTCGATTCCCCCTCGATGTTAAAATATTTAGTCAAAACTTGACTAAATATAAAAAGAAAGTGAGAGAAATAAAAACTCTACACACTATCAACTCTCCTTAGCCCACCAGAGCCTTTTTACTAGAAAAGTTGAGGCAAACAAATATAAACTTCAGTGACACTGATTAGTCAGGACAAGCTGATGTTCAGTGAATAATGAGCTCTGTGTATGGGTAAAAAGACATCATAATAAGTAAACTCTGCCTCTTACACAGCATCCACTCAATATCAGGCCTTTGAGGTTTCAAAAATTGATTTGATTAATATACTTACCCGAATCACATGATTTGCATTGACCCACTTCGATGCTTAGGTTATGATAAAAGCTACCCCGTCTAGGTATAAGGGGAGCAACCCCAACTAAAAAAGTGACTGCACCAGCATGACTGGCACCCTGGGTTACGTCCCATGTAGCACACTACGTCATCAATGGTGCTGGTCACGTGATACCCCTTCAATCGACTAATAGAACATGAAAAAATCGAGCGGGGCAGGAGGGAGGGAATTACTCATGTGATTCGGGTAAGTATATTAATCAAATCAAAATTTAGATAAAAATTTTCGATTATAATTACATATTCTTACGCCGAATCACATGATTTGCAGATAACTCCAACCAGGCGGTGGGTAAGATCAAAAAAGTTCAAACTCACCATCAATTTCTGGAAAAGCACTGGCCCGCTGCCAACAAGGCAGGCAGGGACCTTGAACCATCGTTACAGAGCGAAGCAATGTCTCTCAGATAAAAGCTGATGAATACATCGTCTGATCGCCAAAAAGCTGTATTCAAAACTTCGCTCATTCTGTGGGACCGCAAGAACGGCCAAGGAAGAGGCCCAAGGCAGCAATGTCTCCCTATTAAACTGATAAAGACAAAAGCCGAGCACCAGTAAGCTGTGTGCAGGACATCATCCAACCTCCCAGACCGTAAAACGGCCGAGGAGGAGGCCCAGGCCCTGGAAAAAGAGCTCGGGCTGAACCTAGGGGAAAGATAGCCGATAGCTACGCCAAGGCGGAGGGGAAGAGAATCCCTCGCCAAAAAACTGGCCCACTGCCAAACATCAGGGAAAGAGCCGGTGAGAAAGAAAACATCTAGCTCACTCTAAAACCCTTGCCAGGAACTGGCCCACTGCCAAAAGACAGAACGAGGACCGAGAACCAACCTAAATGACAGTCGCAATGCCGCTCAGGCAAAAAATGCGAAAGACAGCATCAGAGAGCCCGTAAGCTGTGCTCAGCACTTCTTCCCATCTCCTGAACCATAAAAAACAGCCCAGAAAGGGGCTCAAGGCTTGAATAACCCGAGCCGAGTAGAGGGACAGACAAGCTGCCCCCCCCCCCCCCCCCCCTTACTATTGGAAGGAAATGCCAAAAACCCTGGAAACGACTAAGCGTAAGGTTGACCGATCAAAAATGAAAAGCACCAACCTTCCCCAGGACCGTAAGACAATCATGCCAAAGAAAAAACCTTGGCATGGAGAGAGGCCCGAAAGGCCGGAGAGATAACGGTCAGCTCCAGAGAGGAGTGACCTGTTTCCTAGAAAGAGAGAGAGACGTCTGAGTACAAAAAACCAGAGTCAAACTCAAAGAAACAACTCAGAAGAGACGGTCACCAGAAGTCCACTACCAGTCCATGCAGAAGCACAGAGGGAGGTAAACAGAGGAAGAAGCGGCCTACGAAAAGTGTAAGCCGCCAGCAGAGCGGAGAACGCGGTGGCCAAAGCCTGATGTGACCGGTGACTCTAACCGAAATGACTAAAGTCAGAGTGATCACAAAGCAGTCTGCTTGTAGGTAAATGAAAGAAAATCAAAAACCCAAAACAGAAACGAGACTGGAAAGGAAAAACAGAAAACTGTGAAGCTAACCAGCCTTAAGACTCCCTGAACGAGAGTTCTCAAGAAGAAGGGCCCGAAGTAAATTCCGCGGCCGACCGAGCCCAGAAAATTCCTGAGTCTGGCTGAAAAACCAAACACGTCTGATACCTCAGAACCGAGAATCAGAAACGGAACACAACAGGCAAGAGTCCGTAATAGATGCAAGTGGTAGAAGGGTGACCTTAACAGGCAACCCACCCCACCGGAAGTCGACCCGACTCGCCTCATGGCAGGATGAGGGAGAAGAGGAAGACACAAATTCTAGAGACACGGAGACCGTAGTCGCCCATGCCAGGCAGGAGACTATTACACGAGCTAAGGCTGAGAGCCGGAACGCCCGTAGACCTGCCATCAAAGATGCTGGGCTGAAAGCCCGCACCAAGAAACCAGGAAATTAACTAGACCTCCACCGAAAGGGGAGGGTTAGCCAATAAAGCTGAGAAAAGTGATAGGCCACAAGAATGACCCCTCACCATGCATTGCTAAAACCAATGCAAACTCAGTAAAATCTGAATGTAACTTCCGAGGCCAACTCAAGTAAACCTTAAGTTTGGACGAAACACCAGAACAAGTCCGATCGCTAGAGAAAGACAGAGTCTAAATCGGCGAAAGACCCACAAGGACCGAGTCCAAAAGAGCAAACAACAACCACCACCACCAACGGAAGAAATGGCTGTTGTACCAGCCGAGGCTAAAAAACCCGGATGCCCTAATGCCGGCTGTTGTTCCCAAAAAACACAGACTAAGACGTCTGTGAAAGGAAGAACCTCTCCGGATAAACCTGAGCTGAGGACTTAGCCTGAAAAAGCTGAGTCTGCTTAGGTAGAGCCCGTTTTGCTGCTTCAAAGCTTGAAGAGCAAAAGAAGAGACCTGAAGGTCCCTACAAATCTTAGAGGCCCGGAGGCCATGGAGGCCTTGGAGACCAGGAGGCCTAAGAGGCCAGGAGGCCTTGGAAGCCAGGAGATTTTAGAGGCCAGGAGGCCTAAGAGGCCAGGAGGCCAGGAGGCCTTGGAGGCCATGGAGGCCTTGGAGACCAGGAGGCCTTAGAGGCCAGGAGGCCTTGGAAGCCAGGAGACCTTAGAGGCCAGGAGGCCTAGGAGGCCAGGAGGCCTTGGAGGCCTCAGAGGCCAGGAGGCCTTGGGGGCCAGGAGGCCTAAGAGACCAGGAGGCTTCAGAGACCAGGAGGACTTGAAGGCCAGGAGGCCTTAGAGGCCAGGAGGCCGAAGAGAGACCCATCCACCAAGGGTGAAGAACTAAGGGTGTCTCATTGATTCCTCACAAACTAGGAATGGGCGAGGAACAAGTCCCGTCTGTACATGACCGTATGGGCATTGTGCAGAGAGGAAGGCCTTCTCCGTTCTAAATTCGCCCTAGCAAAGGTGGAGAAAGCATCCCCTGCGTCCTGCTCTTAACTGAGTGAAAAGGGCGCAAAGAACTCCGTAAAGGAGTGTCTCCAAGATGGAAGCAAGTTCCAAAAGCTGTCTGCCCACTTCCTCAGAGGGGAAGAGAGTCTGCTCAGAGAGCAGGGGACTCGAAACGTTCCCCAAAGAAGAAGTTCCGGCGTGACCGGCAAAGGTGCACGCAGAGGGGCAAAAGACGACAGCAAATTCCGGGACATCTTGGGCAAAGGCAACCTCCTCTGAGCCGCTAATGTCCCGAAGCTGGGAAGGCCGGAGCCTGAAGCCCCTTTCCTGCAGGTCAACGGCCAAACTTCACCCCTGACTAAGAGGAGGATGAGAGGCGTCGAAGACCAAAGGCACAGGAAGTGAGGAGAACGGCAGAACCCACTACCGAAGTGTGTGGTAGCTGCTAATCCGCCTGAGGCAGGGAGCCTGCAAGCCCAAAGGGCACTGCTGACGAAAAAACCAGACTCAAACCAGATGGGACCATAGCAGGTCCACTATCCAGTGAGCCCCCACTTCCGGCCGGAGCCAGAAGCGCAGAGGTCGCGCACGATCGCCGACAAAAGGCAAGGTTCAAACCGAACGTGACCATAGTCTGTGCACTAACCAGTGAACCTACGCTTCCAGCCGGAACCAGACGCAAAGCTGTCGCGGACGACTGCTGAAGTAGGGCAAGCTCGAACCAGAAGTGACAGCAGCCTGTGCACTAACCGGTGAGCTCACACTTCCGTCCGCAGCCAGAAGCGCAGAGGTCGCGTACGACCACCGCCGTAAGGCAAGGTTCGAACTGAACGTGCCAGTAGCCTGTGCACTAACCAGTGAACCGATACTTCCAGCCGGAACTGGAAGCACAGCCGTCGCGTACGACTGCTGCAGTAGGGCAAGGCTCGAAACCGGACGTGACAGCAGTCTGTACACTAACCAGTGAACCTACGCTTCCGGCCGTAACCGGAAGCGGCGCTGTCGCGGACGACTGCTGAAGTAGGTAAAGGCTCGAACCAGAAGTGACAGCAACCTGAGCACTAACCAGTGAACCTACACTTCCGGCCGGAACCGGAAGCCCAGCTGACGCTGACGACTGCTGACGTAGGGTAAGGCCCGAACCGGACGTGACAGCAGCCTGTGCACTACCGGTGAACCTACACTTCCGGCCGGAACCGGAAGCGCAGCTGCCGCGGACGACTGCTGACGTAAGGCAAGGCTCAAACCGGACGTGAACGTAGTCCGAACACTAGCCAGTGAGCCTTTTACTTCCGGCCTGAGCCGGAAGCAGCTGTCGCGGACGACTGCTGACGTAAGATGTGGGACGCACCGGACGTGACAGCAGGCTGCGCACGAGCGGAAGAACCACTGCTTCCGGCCGGAGCCGGAAGCCCAGCTGTCGCGTACAACTGCTGGTGTAAGGCGGGGTTCGGTCCGGACGTGAACGCAAGTCGCTCACTAGACGGTGAACCCCTACTTCCTGCCAAAGCAGGAAGCCCAGCTGTCGGAACCGACTGCTGGAGTACGGAGAGGTTCTGACCCGACGTGAACGCAAGTCGCTCACTAGCAGGAGAACATCCGATTCCGGAAACCGGAAGTGCAGCTGCCGTAAACGGCTGCTGCAGACACCAACCTTGAAGTGGCCGGATCCCCGGAGGGACATGCACTGTTGCGCTACCGCAAGCGGAAGGCAACAAATGCCGGCCAGGAAGAGGAGAAGAAGATCCCCAAGGAACCGTCCAGAAACATCGCGGTGGACAGCAGCCTGGTCCGGAGAAGACCCAGAGTCTGAAGGAGAGAACGTCGCCTAACCCCCAGGCGGGGGGCAGAGCTGGCGACGAAGTCCGCCGCGGCAAACCTCGCGAACGAGGGAATCTATTTCTGGAAATAAGCAAAAGATAAGTGCAGACCCCAGAGCCCTAGACTCTGGAGCCGAAACAGACGTAAAACGACAGCCTTAGAGGCCAAAACGGACGGCAGAGAGCCAGACGGCCAATCGTCCGTAACATAAAAAACGGCACAGAACAACGTAAAAAATTGCCTAAAATTGTGCCAACATGAACAACAACGGAGTTCTTCAAAATAAGAGGCTGCTGAGGGATAGAGCTTAGCAGGGCCCAAGCCCTAACCCTCGGCCTTAGCTCCCTCTAATTCTCATTAACGGCCATGTAAGCACCAAGAGAAAAATAATCAAACAACTGAAACTAGCAAAGTCCGAAAGGACGCCAACCTTTCAGAAGCCAGCAAAGAGGGCAGCTAAAACCAGTTTAGGAGCTACCAAAGGCAGCTAAACAACTAGCTATACGAAGAGTTAAGCGTCCGAGTACGGACGAAAAATCAACATAACAACAACATGCTAGCTAAAAATGGCGACCAAGGAGGAAGCCACAAGTCTGAAAATAATAAAGTCCGTACAGACACAAACATTTCAGAAGCAAGCAAGCAAATAGATAAGCACGTACGTAAAAGCTACCGACGGCAGCTACAAAGCAAGCTACGACAGCGTTAATAGACCGAACCCGGCTAAAACAACAGAAGCCAGACAACGTGCTAATGCAAATGGCGACCGTGAGGAAGCCAAACAACTGCTGAAAACTTCAGAGTCCAACGGACATGCGAAATTCACAGCAGAAACAATAAAACATTCAAGAAAAAAAAAAACGATCTCACCAGCTGCAAGCCAGCAAGAAGTAGACGGGGGCCGAGGCCGGTGGGTGCCGTAGACACAAAACCAGCCAGAGCAAAAGCAAACACAACCGTCACCCTTGAGTGATAGTAGTCGATTGAAGGGGTATCACGTGACCAGCACCATTGATGACGTAGTGTGCTACATGGGACGTAACCCAGGGTGCCAGTCATGCTGGTGCAGTCACTTTTTTAGTTGGGGTTGCTCCCCTTATACCTAGACGGGGTAGCTTTTATCATAACCTAAGCATCGAAGTGGGTCAATGCAAATCATGTGATTCGGCGTAAGAATATGTAATTATAATATGTGTTTATGCACCACTGCTGCTGTGTTAGCTTGCTTAAAGTCTATATCTTCCACAGCCTACACCCCCCCCCCCCCCCCCTCCCTAAAGTTATTTCCAAAATGTTCCAAGAGCAATCTTCCAGAACACATACTTACACACATCTACGCAGATCAGGATCATCAGCATTCTCCAACAATCCAAGGCCCAGCTGTACACACTCTGTGGCCAGAGGCATGAAGGTTTCCTTGCCAATGTTGCGTGCCAAGACGCCCAGTGTGTCTGAAAATAAGGTACAAAATCATTCAAAGTAAGCTATTTCACACCAACATTGCTTTACATAACACCGCAAAAATAATTATTTGCGCATCATTGAGTGGTTGTGATGAAAATGACAAAAAAGGATACAAATTTAGAGAAAAAAAGAGAAAATAATTAGCAATTGAGCTCCATCACCAAATCAATTCATTTTTTCTTGTCCATACATACGAACACATACTTCTCTCTTTCTTCTGCTTTCTGCTGTTCAGAACACCTAAAACAAGAGCTGTTCCTACAACAACGCACACACACTAACCATGGTATACTCAAAAAGCTTTTGTAACCATGCCAGCCTCACCCCAAAAGACACTAGTGCTGCATATATTGGGGACAAACCAGTACACCTGACAATGAAACGACAACCAATTCCATGCTTACCTATGGCTGCCACCTGTAGTTTCTTGGTATCTTCTTCTGTTGCGGACACAAGGTAACCTCTGAAATGCCCAATGATTTCCTGGAAGTAGGGCTTCATGCCTTCACAGGCCGCAGTGGCTGGAACAAACAATGAGGACAAGTTAGTGCAATCATTGAAATACATACCCATGCAATAAAATAAGCCTCAGCTCGAAATGAAAAACGTTGTCAGTCCCTAAATGCTCATCAAACTAAATATTTTCAAACCAATGAGGACAAGTTAGTGAAATTATCAAAATACAAACGGGTGAAATAAAATAAGCCTCAGGTGTAAATGGAAAAGCATCAATCCTTCATTGCTCAAGAAAAAAACACTCATACATATCAGAAACTATACTAAGTCCAGGAATATGTGTTTTTTATAAGCCTGAATAATAAACTTCACAATTTCTGGCCTACTTTAACCTACAGAAAACTGCAGAGCTAAGAGCACACTGGCAACATGCATTTCACAGCCTTACAAAATTTAGGGGAAAAAATAAAACACACAAAAACGTCATTTAATTTCTTTCTTTTTTAAAGTTATATGCAACTTGTAGGTTTCAACATATGAAACACTCAATGCGTATTCCTGCCACCTATCTACACGCCACCTAAATTGATTCGGCGATTAGGGAAAGAACAGTTACACACCAGCAGCCCCAATAGCGCTGATAGCCAGTTCCCTAGGTCTGACGGCAGGGGAGGTCTTCAGGACTGTGAGCAGATGGTTCATCAGGTCGGGTAGATATGGCATGATCTCCTGGCCTGAAACAAGCCAACAGACAGTTCCCATTGGAGCCGAAAACATAAAATCAGGAAGAAAAAAAAATTGAAGGGAGCCAACAGAAGAATTTCGGAAATAACTCTGAGGTTTTTGTGGAAGAGTTGCTTTTCCTCATTTTTCCTTGCATGTCCATAGAATCACTGTGCCTCAGTGTTTCTATGGAAACAAGGGAAAGCAAGTCTTCCACAACCCATCAAAACCTTGACAGAATTATTTCTGAACATTGTCTATTACCTATCAACATCAAGGGGCAGTGACCCTGTTGGGGTAAAGCAGGCAAAGCGCAAGGAAAATTAGAGCACTTTAGTGCTTTGGGACACAGTTTGGAGCCATTGTATGCAAGGAAATGTAAAATATCTACACACCTTTAAAAGTGAGATTGAAATGGGCACTTTATTTAATAAAGCGCCAGATTGGATGAAAATATACCGTAAAATCTCTAGCAAACGCCCAGTATCTAGCAAACGCCCACCCCCCACTTTTGGCCAAAAGTTGTGCAGAGGGGTCACTACCTAGGAAACGCCCACCCCCCTTTTTTTTTCTTTTTTTCTTTGTTTTAAGACATTTGGCCTCCTTTATCTACGATTTGTGCACACTGTTCGATGATTCGCCGGTTTTTTCTTCTTATTTTTTTCTATCACAGAACGTTGATCTTTATTTGTGTAAACAAACGGTGTGTTTATTTTTCATTAAAATTGCATAAATCACATGTTGTATCACTTTTTTTTTCTTGTGAAAATGTGATGACACTTTATCTTGCAAAGGGGTGTATACCTAGCAAACGCCCACCCCTTACTTGTACCCGAAATCTGTGCAGAGGGGGGGTGGGCGTTTGCCAGGGATTTTACGGTATATATACATGACAAAATAAGGTGGTCCCGCTGTACAAGGGTTACCAAACACACACACACACAGTAACATTGTACAACTTACTCTCACATTCAAGCGGGACCACCAACAAAACTTATCAAATAAACAACATTTCACGTGATCAAGCAGGTGACCACAAACACAAATCTTCACATTTTAACACTCACTCATGTATTCATAAAAGAATCATTCATTCATGCTGACTAGATAATGACATAATCAAATCACCCTCAGTCATTCATGCTGCCTAGATAATGACATAATAACAGACTCTTTTCTGTATTTTCCTTAAAATTGGGTAAACTTGTCCAGGCACCATTATTAAAACAGTGCTGAAAGTCCACAAAATGAGGCACTGGTCTTTGGCTAGTACTTCTCATAATTTAATAGCCAGAGAGCAAATTTTACTTGCCAAACCAACCATTTGTTTCAGCAACTTTACTCGCATTTGGCGAGTAGATTAACATTTCTACTCGCCATTTACATGTTTTTACTCGCCACTTTCAGGTCTGTTAAAATTCGAAAATTTTAAACTTGTATCCCTGCCTCTTGAGTATTCCAACCTGACCAGTTCCATTGAAAACTTTGTGATGAAAATGATTAAGTATCAACTGAAATGGCGTCACTTGTTCTAAGTTATCTGTACTACTAGTATTGCTCCATTTCCTTTCTGTTCAAGTTGATTTTGAAATCATAGCTCACCAAAACAATGGAATACCAATACCAGTTCAGCAGGGTTCATTCTGTGAGGATGATTTGTAAAGATTTATCAACAGTTAATATTCATGATGCGAGGCGAGTGGTTGGATGCAGCTAGGCTAGAATTCTCTAACAGATATAACCAGGTCTGAGCGGCCCTTTCGCAGTACAATCAGGCAGTGATAAGAACTGAATCAATTTTGGACACCGATTTCTGCAGTTTTCAAGCACACCAACGAGTCATTGTACCCCTTTCCTCACCGAGATTTTCAATAAACATCTCCAGAGCGTAGTAGCTTTTGGTCAACCCCCGTGGATTCTTGTCAGCCTCTTGTGTTGCCTTGCCCAGGTATTGGAACAGGAGAGGCAGCAGCTCTGATGAATATTTTGTGATATTAGGCTGAAATGAAAAGATAATATACAATGATGGTGATTGACATACCTTCAGTCTTAAAATGGTAGTTCAACTGTGCAAAAAAACTGCTGTGATCAAAGGAGTTAAGAATATTGCATAGATAAAATCTGTAAGACAACGACAACAATCAAACTTGTTGCGTAAGTGTAGGTTTGAATTGATAACACACTTAGTTAAAACATATCACTATCACTAATACAAATTATATTATATAGCAAGTGACGTGCTCAAAGTAATCACAAAGTCCCATACCTGTAAATGCTCAGAGAACTGACCCAATGCAAACAGGGCAGCGTTGCGGACCATGGATTCAGAATCGTTTAGACCACGACACACGCTTTGTAGCATGGCGCCCATTAACCTGATAAGCAGAAAATATCAACATTGCTTACATTATCAGTATCGCACATTGGTGCTTCTCTCAATAATTTTATTTCAGACACAAATATGCAAACAAGTAATACTGAAGTTGATACTGTTACCAAAAAAAAAGATTTAATCGAATGGGTGAAAACATGCACCCACATACACACAAACCTGAAAACTCACACACACACATCAAATTGCAGGCAGAAGCAAGACACCAAAATGTGATCATACACACCCAGACATGAACACAAACCCCAGTGGGTGGGGGCCTTATACTGTACAAAACTTCCAAAGTGAAGAAATGATGCCCTGTGTAATCTCACTTGTTCATGACGTAGTCAGCACACCCCTCCACCACCACAGCCATAGCAAGGTAGCCAGCACGGCGCTCTGTCGCCTTCTCACTCGATAAACATTTCTCAACCATAGGCATCTGTCAAAAGAGAAAGCAAGGTCATTTTCATAAAAAAATCTCTTAGGTTCCTCTCATGAAAACCCTAGCTTTCTCCCTGCCGCTCTGTCGCCTTCACACTCGACAAACATTTTTCAACCATAGGCATCTGTCAACAACAAACGTGAGGTCATTTTCATAAAATGACCTAAGGTTCCTCTCATGGAAATCCCAGCTGCTTTCTCCGTGTGTGTGTGTGTTTTCCAAGCTGTAAGGCTTTCTCTATGAAATTAGGGTGTAGACTATACAAAGAGTTGATTCTGGGAGATAAAATGTAATCTCTTGCCTAGGATCAAACCAATACCAATGAGCTGGTTTTAATGCCAGACCACATATTGACAACTTCCTACGGTTCAAGTCCAAATGATAGATACTATGAAACATGTCTGAGTGATAGAAACTTCTCAAGCAATATGAACCCAAGAGTGCTGTCAGTATCAACACAGAATGGTGACAGCAGGTTAATACTTCAGACATTTGATTCAGAAATCTCCATTTTCACTAAAAATGACTACCAGTACTAGCTAGCAAAGTTGTGGCTAATAACTATTTTTTTAGAATAGTGCTGATTTCGAAGAACAAACCCCCCTTGCGCTGGGGCTTGAAAATGTACAGAAAATCGTAAAATTATGTACATATTTCATGTCAGATACTTACAACTTTGGGAATGAAATTTCCAGGGGCCAGGTGAAGGGCCAAGATATCCAGAACCTGAAAAAAACAACAACAATGAAATATATAGTTTGGGATGTCCCCCCCCCCCCCCCCCCCCTTTCAATCTACAGAAGGCAATGAACAGCATTAGCTGCAGTACAGTCAATCAGATACATGCAGTGTGATTATGTACAAACAAAGGGATGGAAGCCAGTAGGGTTAGAATCAGGTACTGCAGGAGCAATGCACATGAGGTCCATACATTTCTGTTCACTTTATAAGTAAAACACACACGGATCTAATTTCTGACACCAGCCAAATTTAACAGGTAAGCAAATAAAATGTGTCATACAGCCATTTGCTTCGATAAAACAAATGAAAATGGAGAAAAGGCTGAGCCAGGGCATATAATTATGAGGCTCATGTGCATCCACTGCAGTGTGTGCTGCAGTTCACTTCGTCAATTTGTCTATTTCCTTCTGAAAGTTAATACCATAAACCACTATAAGGGGCCTGGTAGTTCAGTTGGTAGAGCACTGGTCTTGTGATCCTCGGGTTGCAGGTTTGAATCGAGGCCGGGACATACACAGATCAACTGTATAAGCAGAGTCAGAGACAGTATCCATGTCATACCCTTGTTTCACCACTGTTGGACGTAAAAGACCTCGGTCATTCTGCCAAAACAGCAGGTGGCTTATTACAACTGAACACATACACTCACCTGGGTAGCGCGACTATGTTGCTGTTACCTTTTGACTGGGAGGAAGCAACCCAAATGTCCTAGCATTGAAAAAAAAAGTAATGAAAATGAAAAATAAACAGGTGTTGGCTGACCTGCAAGGCGTATTGTGGAGGTGTGTGAGATTCAGCTTCCGGTTCGGGCTCCTCATCTTCCTCTTCCTCCTCCGAGCTCATGATGGGGATCAGCACATGCAGGATGGGTTCCACTAGGTGGCTCTTTATCACCGCCTGATACAGACAGCAAGGATAGTCAATGGTAAGAGATGGTGTTAACCACAAACAATAATCGAAAATTTTTAATTAAATTTTCATTTGATTAATATACTTACCCGAGTCACATATTAGCATTGACGCAGTCGAGATGCTAGGTTGACTGAAAAACGCTATCCCGTCTATAGTATAAGGGAAGCAACCCAAGCAAAAAAGTAGCAAGCTTGCTACCCTGGGTTGCCTCCCGTAGCGTGCATCACGCCACAGATCACGTACCCGATACGAGACACCCTCATTCGACTTCTAGAATACAAAGAAACTAAAAGCGGGGAAGGTGGGAGGGAATTACCTATGTGACTCGGGTAAGTATATTAATCAAATGAAAATTTAATTAAAAATTTTCGATTAAATTACATATTCTTACTCCGAGTCACATATTAGCAGATAACTCCAACAAGGTGGTGGGTAAGATCAAAAAGTTCAAACTCACTCTAAAGTTCTGGAGAGACAAAAGCCAGCTGCCGCCAAGGAAGGAATAGGCCGAGACCCATCCTGACAGAGGGCAGCAATGTCTGCAGAACCTGATAAGACAAAATCCTAGCGCCAGAAGCTGTGCGCAGGACATCATCCAAACCCCATAGGCCAAAAAGGCCAAGGAGGAGGCCCAGGCCCTGGAAATGAGCTCGGGCCGAGCCGAGGGAAAGATAGCATAAGCTATGACAAGGCGGAGGGCAAGAAAATCCCTTGCCAAGAAACTGGCCCACTGCCAAAAGTCAGGAAAGGATCCCGTGAGAAAGCAACCACTGACTCACTCTAAACCCTTGCCAGGAACTGGCCCACTGCCAAAGGACAGAAACGGACCGAGAACCACCCTGATTGACAGCCGAGATGTCTCTCAGGCAAGAAATGCGAAAGACGACCTCAGAGAGCCAGTAAGCTGTGCCCAGCACTTCTTCCAATCTTCTGAACCGTAAAACAGTCCGGAAAAGGACCCCAGTCTTGGATAAACCCGACCAAGTAGAGGGAAGGACAAGCTGCCCCCCCCCCCCCCCCCCCCCTTAAATGGAAGGAAATGCTAATGGCCTGGAAAAGATCCGTGCGTAAGGTTGCCGGCTAAGCCCTGAAAAGGACCGACCCTCAGGGGACGAAGCGACCTAAGGTAGTGCATAAGCACCGCAAATGCGGACCCGCAGTGGCCAAATCCTAATGTGACCGGAGACCGGAAACAAAATGACAAAAGCCAGCGTGATCGCAGAGCAGACTGCTTGTAGGTAATTGAAAATGAATCAAAAAACCCGAAACAGAAAGGACGAAGCTGGTAAGAAAGACGGAAAACCGTGAAGCGAACCAGCCGTCAGCCTCCCGAGACCAGAGTTCTCAGTAATAGTCATAGTTGCAAGTGAAAAAGGGGGTGACCAGGCCGGAAGCCCAATCCAGCAGAAATCGTCCCAACTCACATCATGCAAGCATGATGGAGAAGAGGAAGAGACGAAATCCGCAGTCACAAGAAAAAATTGCCAAAGTCGCAACACGACAGGCAGGAGACTATAACACAGGCTAAGGCCGAGAGCCTTGCTGCCCGTAGGCCGGCCATTGCACCAAAGTACTCAAAGTACACAGGCACAGTAAGAAACCAAAAGTTTCGGCCGCCGAAAAAGATGCTGGCCTAGAGGCCAGCACCGAGAAAACTGGAACATTAGCTAGACCTCTGCCCAAAAAGGGGAGGAGTAGCCAAAAAACCTGAGAAAAAGTGACAAGCCAAGAATGACTTCTCAAACATGCAATGCCCAGACAATGCACCCTCAGGAAAATCTGAATGTTACCTCCGAGGCCAACTCAAGTGAACCTTAAGTTTGGACGAAACACCAGAACGCGTCTGATCGCTAGAGAAAGACAAAGTCAGACTCGGCGAAAGACAAACCTGGACCGAGTCCAGAAGCTCGTGGCAAGAGAAAACGGGGAAGCCCAAAGGCAGAAACCCCCTTTTAAACGGAAATCGACCTCTCAGCACCCATACGCTGGGAAAGAGAAAGAATGTCGAAGCCCGAAGCCACAAGCACAAGGAAAGCAACAACCACCACCTCCAACGGATGAAATGGCTGAACATTGCTCCCGTCGAGGCTAAAACCCCGAAGCCCTAAGGCCGGCTGTTGTTTCAAAAACCCAGCGTACCTATGACGGCTGTGAAAGAAACAATCTCACCTGAGCTGAGGACGTAGGCCGCTTAGGCTGAGTCCGCTTAGGTATAGCCTGCTTAGGAGCGGCCTGCTTTTGCTGCTTTCAAATTGAAGCTCAAAAGAAGGGAACCGCTGTTCTCTGTTGGTCTCAATCCCCTGCTTCTGACATGAGAGGCCAGGCTGCCGGAGAGAGACCGTCCACCAAGGATGACGAACTGAGAATGTTCCTTGTCGACTCCTCAGAAAACCGGGAGTGGGCAAGAAACAAGTCCCTTCCGCACGAGACCGTATGGAAATAGTGCAGAGAGGACAGCCTCATCTGTGCCTCGTTCACCCTTGTAAGTGTGGAGAGGAGTGAGACACTTCCTCCGCGTCCTGCCCTTTACTAAGGGGAAAGGGCGCCAAGGAATCTGCCAGAGCGCGAGAAAGCGCCCGCAGGAGAGTCTCGGAAATGGAACTGAGTTCCAAAAGTTGTCAGCCCCCTTCCTCAGAGAATAGGAGATTCTGCCCATAGAGCGGCAGAACCGAATCCTTCCTCAACGGCTTCGTAAGAAGCGAAAGAAGATCCGGCGTGACCGGAAACGGTGCACGCGGACGGGGAAAGGCCAACAGGCGGCTACGAGAAGACCCTGGCCAAGGCAACTTCCTCTGGTCCGCTAAGGGCACGAAGGAGGAAGCCTGCGCAGGAGCGGCAAGGCATTCCGATGCCGGCTCCGAAGCTGAACCCTGAGGAACCAGCAACGAAACCGACGCCGGAGGCCACCCCCTGTCGAAGAGGGGGGCTCGGCGAAAAGGCAAAAAGGCGAAAAGCTACAAAGGGCGATTCTTCAAACCAGAAGTAGCTGCTTCCTCTTTGCCAACCGAAGTCCTTCCTGTTGGCAATCGATTGTGCTCATTCCCTAACTGAGGGGAGGATGAGAGGAATCAAAAACCAAGGAAAGTGGGAGAGAGGAGCTAGCGGCCACCACCGGAGTGTGTGGATGCTGCTGTCCCAACAGAGGCAAGAAGCCTGTATGCCCATAGGGCAAGCCTTGTTCGAAATTCACCGGCGACCAAACGGAAGCAGCGGGAACTGAACCGGAAAATCCGGGAGGAGCCAGAAGTGCGGCAGCAACAGCAGCGCTATGCCAAAGCTGGTGCTGAGCCACCTACGAGCTGAAGCTCGGAACCCAAAGGTAGGCCGTAGGCCAGAACCGGAAGTGACAGTAACCTGTGCACTACCCGCTTGACCTACCCTCCTGCCAAGGCCGGAAGCGAAGCTGCCGGAAATGGCTGCCGTGCAAAGGGCAAAGCTCAAACCGGAAAGGGCCATGGGCTGCCCACACACCGATGAACTAACATTTCCAGCCGGAGCCGGAAGAGAAGCTGTCGCGAACGACTGCTTACGTATAGCGCAGCTCAAGCAGGATGGGATCATTATTTGTCCACCTTCCAACGAGGCACTACTTCCGTGAACCGGAAGTGCCGCTGTCGCGTACGACTGCCGACGTAAGGCAAGGCTCGAACCGGACGTGACAGTAGCCTGTGCACTAACCAGTGAACCTACACTTCCGGTCGGAACCGGAAGAACAGCTGTCGCGGGCGACCGCTGTCATAGGACAAGGCTCGAACCAGACGTGACAGTAGTCTGTGCACTAGCAAGTGAACCTCTACTTCCGGCCGGAGCTGGAAGCGGCTGCCGCGAACGACTGCTGACGTAAATTCGGAAGCTGGCCAGAGCCGCCGAAGGCAGCTGCTCCTCGCACACGGACCCGAAGTCCGAAACGCCACCTGAAGGGGACGGCTCATAGCCAAAAGAACCCGACAAATGACGCTGCGAGGGAAGGCCGTAAGCCGAACGCCCATCCTGTTGGCCATCGATGAAACTCGCACCCCTGACTAAGAGGAAGATGAGAGTCACCAACAACCGAAGGCAGCTGAAGAGAGGAGCTAGCGGCCACCACCGTAGTGGGTGGCTGCTGCTGTCCCAACAGAGGCAAAAAGCCTGTATGCCCAGGAGAACCACCGTATTCGAAATTCACCGGCGACACAACGGAAGCAGCGGGAACCGAACCGGAAAAGCCGGGAGGAGCAGGGAGTGCAGACGCAACAGCAGAACTATGCCATAGCTGGTGCTGAGGAGTCTGCAAGCCACAACCCGGAAGCCCTAGGCCGGAACCGGAAGTGACAGATGACTGTGCACGACCCGTTTGACCTACATTTCCTGCCCAGGCAGGAAGAGCAGCTGCCGGAAACGGCTGCTGTAGCAGGGCAAGGCTCGAACCGGAAGGGACCATGGGCTGTCCGCAAACCAGTGAACCAACACTTCCGGCCGGAGCCGGAAGCGAAGCTGCCGCAAGCCCTAGGCCGGAACCGGAAGTGACAGATGACTGTGCACGACCCGTTTGACCTACATTTCCTGCCCAGGCAGGAAGAGCAGCTGCCGGAAACGGCTGCTGTAGCAGGGCAAGGTTCGAACTGGAAGGGACCATGGGCTGTCCGCAAACCAGTGAACCAACACTTCCGGCCGGAGCCGGAAGCGAAGCTGCCGCGAACGGCTGCTTACGTAAAGCGCAGCTCGAACCGGATGGGACCATGGTCTGTCCGCAACCAGTGAACCACCACTTCCGGCCGGAGCCGGAAGGAAGCTGCCGCGAACGACTGCTTACGTAAAGAGCAGCTCGAACCGGAGGGGACCATGGTCTGTCCGCAACCAGTGAACCACCACTTCCGGCCGGAGCCGGAAGGAAGCTGCCGCGAACGACTGCTTACGTAAAGCGCAGCTCGAACCGGAGGGGACCATGGTCTGTCCGCAACCAGTGAACCACTACTTCCGGGAACCGGAAGTGCAGCTGCCGCGGACGGCTGCTGCGAGCACATACCTTGTGTCGACCGTATCCCCCACAGGGACCTGCTCAGGTGCACTCCCGCAAGCGGAAGCCACCGAGCGCCGGCCGAGAAGAGAAACGCCTCCCTGTGCACGGACTCCAGAGCCATCACAGAAGCCAGCAGGCTGGACAGGTGATCAGGAACAAAGGAAGCCAACGACCGAGGGTCGCACATCCCCGGGAGGGAGGCAGAGCTGGAAACAGGGTCCGTCCGCGACATTTCTGTACGAACGAGCGTCCGAATTTCTGGAATCAAAGAAGACAAAAGGCTAGCAACAAGAGCGCCAGCCTCCGGCGCAGGTACAGGGGTAGAAACGGCCGTGGTAGCGGCCACACCCGCCGCCCGCGAGCCAGACGAAGTTTCCTCCGGAGCCTAAATAGGCACAAGAAAAACGAAGTTAGTCTTCGGGTCAGAAACGTGAACCGTGGGGTTCCTAGCAGAAGAGGTGGAAGCCGAGTACTTAGGTTTAACAGGGCCTTTGCCCCTAACCTCGGCCTTAGCCGCTCGCTTTTCTCACTATCAGACATGCTGTCACACGAGAAAAACAAACTACTGAAAATACACAAGTCTCCAGGACGTAAAACTTCAGCAGAATAAACTAGCACTAACGTACCAGCTACAAGCAGCTACCAATGCTACTGGTAAACGCTCAAAGTCCGTAGCACGGACCCAAACTAACCAGCAAAAAACACCACGTGTAAGCGAAAAATGGCGACCAAAATAACGGCCACAGCAACAAACTACTGAGCAAAAAATTCGTAAGTCCGCGGACGGAAAAATTCTCAGCAGAATGACAATGCAAACAACAACAAAAAGGAACAATCTCACCGCTAGAAACAGCTATGAGCAGACGGGGAGCCGAGGCCGGTAGGTGTCAAGCAGACAGCAAAACCGGCCTAGGAGCGAAATCAAGCACGACCTGTCTCTCTGGCTGAAAGATGTCGAATGAGGGTGTCTCGTATCGGGTACGTGATCTGTGGCGTGATGCACGCTACGGGAGGCAACCCAGGGTAGCAAGCTTGCTACTTTTTTGCTTGGGTTGCTTCCCTTATACTATAGACGGGATAGCGTTTTTCAGTCAACCTAGCATCTCGACTGCGTCAATGCTAATATGTGACTCGGAGTAAGAATATGTAATTTAATGCTTATATTAAGTTTGGCAGCTGAAATCTGGTCAGACCTATTCGTTATACCAGTTCATATATTTTTCTCGAACATGAACAACAATAAAGATGTCCTTACATGGGACAAGTTTGCATAACTTTATGACCAGTCTCATGTGTGTGTGTGTTTGGTGCAGGGCTATCGTGTGGGTGTACATATATGCATGCACTTTGTCGCGCCACGGAATAACTAGCTAATCAAATGCCCGTAAATTGCAAACCCAACCATCAAATACGAAGGGAGCGAGAGCGAAAAGATTGGTGTAGAGGAGACAGTGTCACCAAACGGAGCGTCGTAGATTGGGGTGGAAACATTTCTGCACTTTTTCCCTCCCGTTTGAGAACTGTTCGTGGAAATCGTGGGTCAAGTGAGCGAGACAAGTCATTCCTATCCCAGTTGGTAAGGAGGAAAGATGTCGGCAGCTTAGCACCAGCGACACGCGACAACTCTGCAATGTACTGCAGGTGAGGTTAAATTAGTGAGTTTAGTTTATCCCTACCCTCGTCAACCAATGATATTATAAAATGTTTTACTGGGAACAGGAGAAGAACAACATGATTATTGAACGTTTTCCGTAAGTTTTTCAAGGTAAAATCATGTATCATTGAGGCCGGTAAATTTAACACTGTATGTCCCTCGGAACTGCAAAGTAAGTTGTACATTTTCTTTTCCTCTAAAATATGCTGCATGGAATGGGTGGAAAATGGCAGGCGGGTATTTGTTTTGCTGTCGTATGCATGGACGTCTTTTGTGTGTGTGAATGAACAAAAGAAAGAGTGGCTATCTAGTGAGTTCAGTGATCCGAAAGATTGCTGGTTCAACATATTCCGTGCTTCTGCACTGAGTTAATATTGCTGACAGCACGCGTTCGTAGCTGGGTATCATTGTTATGAAAGACCTTGCACTGCGGGTGTAGAATTCGTGCTGTGGTATTAAAGACTGTTGGTGTGACCACTGGTCAGTGAAAGAGTGCAGCCCTTAGCTGTTCTTTTGTTATTTTGTGCGGGAGGAAAAGCAAGTTTCCTATGATAGTGACATACATTGTCCGTGGGTTGTTTAGTGCAAAAGTTCATGAACCAAGTTCTTTTATCAGAATGAATTTTAACAGTAATTGACGAGCGTTGATATGCTTAAATTGTGCAGTGGTTCAGTGGTTTGATAAGTCAGTTATATGTATTCTGATAATCAAAATAATTCTAAATAATATGTTTAGAAAGGTCAACTTTTATGTTGTATAATGCATAACAATTACTGTGGTGGATATATTTTTGTCGACTTGTGTGTTGGCATTTATGATAGTTTTTCCACCAACTTTCGAGTTGAAGCTGTGACAATTTATTGGTAGATTGTATGGTCACTGTTGTTGATGATCAGCGAGAGGAAAATTGTATTAAGTGTTTGAAACATTTAATTATTATAATATTTTTCTCTTTATATTTTATTGATAGAATTGACGCTGGAATTTATGCAATGGCATGGATAGGAATCCATAACTCAGGTTATAACTTGCCATTGTGGCGTTTGATGTTGTGATGATGTTGATGGTTTTCATGCCGATCTACGGTTTCCCCTCTGCCCGCATGGCACTCGGGAAATCGTAGGGTCGGAAAGTCTTGACACACTTTTCCGACTGCAGGTAATGGTCGCACCAGTATTACGCTACTACTACTGCTGCTACTACTGCCATGGGGTCCATCACAAGAGGACAACTGTTGATCCCGACCCGTGGACATCTAAGGAGGAGTTACAGGCCGATGGATCCGGGTTTCTCCTGCCTTCGCCTTATACAACTTTCCGCAGGATCGTCAGGCGGAGACCTCCACACTGGACGTCAGTGAGCAACGTCTGTGGGGGCTGTTCTTCGTCAGCGAGGCGCTGCGTAACGTCGTCTGCTTCCATTCGTCGCAGACAATAACGGGACTTTTCTCCGTCACACAGGCTAAGTTATTACTTATATATCTTGGGTGTTGTGTGGAAGGGGGGTCGCCGTTCGGCAGTGTAATGACACACTGAAACAGTTCTATTGATGTGCGCGATTTGTTTTGTTTTTTTCTTCATATATTAACCGGTATTTCATGTGGCCAACGTACTGTATGTTCATCGAACAATTCTACATACTAAGTTTGTGTGGCTCTTCGTTCTTCAGAAACCACCAGGCCACTGGAGTGTGATTTGATTGATTGTTTTGTAAACTGTTTGTTTGTTACATGTTGAATTTAATCTTATAAATAGATGAACTGGTTTTTTGCTTCATTCTTTTATTTTCTCTCCCTTTTGCTCTCCTGTCTATCTGAACCCTAAAGCGTTTACGTTTGGAGATTTTATTACAATTTATGAGTGAGGTGCGAATCATGTGAGAGTGTGTGGGTACTTGTGTGTGAAGCGCTGTGCGAGTGAATTGTTTTATTTTCTCTAAGCCCGCGGTTTGCGCCCGCGACACACTTGAATTTGCGGTACTGAGCTCTTGGCCTTTTGAACAATACCAGTTTGTAACACCTTTAAGTAGAATTACTGGGTTGGAATGTGTGCCACAGATTTCTGTTAACATAACTTTGTTTGTGTGGAAACAAAGATATAAATACTGACCTTCTTTTTCAAGCGGGTGAGGGATGCAATAAAAGACATTGCCTTGACTCTCAGCTCATCACCAAACTCAGTGTTGCTAGCCACCTGCACATATTTAACCATACTGGAATTTCATTCACATTTTATAAACAAATAAACACATAAAAACAGTATCTAAACTGTGCAGTAAGAAACCAAACATGACTGTGTCAAACGCAACATTCTGAAAGAGTGCCTGCCCTGACAACTCCTACGTTTACAACTGCAGGTACGCAATAATGTAAACTTAGGCAGATTCCTCAATTCATGAACTCAGCAGGGGTAATCTAAGTTGTTTTCAGGTTTCAAAAGTCAGCTAACGCTGAATGAAAACGGCCTTAAACAATGTTTTTTAGAAAAGAAAACAACACTTGGTATACTTACTTGCAGACAGAATTGCATGAAAGGTTTAAGGTGTGGCACAATGATGGCAACTTCTGTTTCCAGCAATTCATCAAACAGTTCCAGTGCTTCACTTGCCTTCTCCTGGAAATAGGGAAAGCAATGAGAAAAGTATCAGTAACACAAAGGTCAAAAGAATGTTTTTTAAATAAAAACAAGAAGGGCAAAGCCCACACGACTCACATGCTGAACAGACCTTGATCTTTCTTTCAGAATAATTTTGCAATAATTTTACAATAAAACTGAGAAAAACAATATTTATTCAGTAAAGAAAATAATTACAGAAAACTTGGAACTTGAAGATATGTAACCTAACGTGAGTTAGTATGAACATATAATGTATTTCCCTCACACATATGTAGTTTTGGAAGAGTTATTTTCCATAGTTCAAGGTCAAGGTCACTTCAAAATATATACATTTCAACTTTGAAGGACCCTTGCGACCTTGACCTTGAAGCAAGGTCAACCAAACTGGTGTCCAAAGATAGGGCTTACTTTGCCCTGTATAGCATACATAGCTAAGGTTGCCATTCTCGATAACTTCAGAATAAAATACGAAAATGTGAAAAATGGTCGTTTTTAAGACAACAATTACGGCCCCTGTGACCTTGAACTTGAAGTGAGGTCAAGTTGCCGCACATGTTTTTTGAGATCTTGTAACCATACACCATCAGGTGTTGATAGACTTAATAGTGTCCAAGAAAATCCAACGTTAAAGTTTTCCGGACGGACGGACGACTCGGGTGAGTACAGACTCACTTTTGCTTCGCATGTGAGTCAAAAAGCACACAAGGCAGAGGAAAAAACTCCTGGTTTTGGTTTTTTTAGCCAAACTCGAAGCTAATTCAACAAAGTCACCTGTTCCTGCTTTACATTTATAAGATGTACACCCCTCTTGGGCTTGAATTATAAGATTTCATTTTGTAACTGTTATTCCTATGTCTGTTGTTGAATCTAATTATTTTAATGATGAAAGAATAAAACATTGTTTCAACATCCTCACAATGATATTTAATTGTTTAAAAAAAAATGTTTTGAAAAGTTTGGATGCATACCTCATCCACAGTGGTGAGCTGTTGAATGATGGCCATTACTTGAGGTACGATTCCTTGTAGCAATTTCTGAAATACAAAGAATACCATTTAACTGTCACTGAATGGACACACAAAAATGCAGTAACAACACAACACACAAGGAATTAGGTTTTGGCAAATATGCAATTTAGGCATTGAACTTGGTAGTAGTGATAATATTAATTGTTTCAGAATTTTTCTTTGTGGCAACTTTAGGACGAAGATATATATATATATGTAAACAGCACTATAAGTATGCCCATGTATCACTGCATGCAGAAATTAGCAAATTATAACCATTACACAGTGTAATATTTGGATACTCTGCTATTTTCACAAGTGAATGTTTGTTTTCACACTTCCAACACATTCTAATCTTACTTACCCCTTCTGCATCACCAGCAAAGAAAACCAACTCTGACATTGTCCTGCAAAAGAAATGATCGTCAGTTACTGTACAGTTCTCTGAATAACATTTACTCTTTGGTTTGATCTTGTTTTTCCCGTCATACAAAGTTAACCAAGTGTTATTCAACAAAATGGTTCCCCCACATTTCGCAAAACGGAACAACCTTTTTGACCTATATGTAAAACTACACAACCTTATTTTCATGTCATTTACATGAAACAAATAATGATAACATAACGATAAGCCTTACAGCAGGTACAGACATAATGACATCCACACACCACCCCACCCCTAACACAAATACAGACTGTCTCCCTATCCAGAAACAGGGAAGAAGAAGTGTTTGCTGACCTGATGGCGTAGTAAGGCACCAGGTGGTTCTGGGTGTCGTTCAGTTTCTCGATCAGCAGTTGCAGCAGGGACATCAGGTGAGGCTTCAGCTGTTCTGTAGCCATCTGAGCTACCGTGTACAGGAGGAACATTCCAAGCTGCAACACAGCACAATTTAGTTTATTTTTCTTCTGAACCGTCAAATGCAGTTGTAAAGTATAATGGAACCCCCCTTTTCAGTCAAACAAGAAGAGCAAACGCTCGATCGAGTCACTTTCGCAGTTCTGAATATTATATGAGGCATCAGATGGACAGGAAGAAATTGCTATTCACAACACATTACAGATGTAAATAATTTGATGTAAAGAATAATCCTATAAAGTTTGAATCAAATCCGATGAATAGTTTCAGAGATATGATATTTCAATTTTTTTCCTTCAAGACATACCTGTGACCTTGAAAAAGGTCAAAGGTCACCAAAGCAGACGTCAAAGTGTAGAGGTCACTGGGAGTCACGTTCACATAAAATTTGAGCCCGGTCACTTTTATAGTTTCCGAGAAAAGCCCAACGTTAAGTTGTGTGTTGCCGAACAGAAAAGGCTAGTTATCTCCCTTGTTTTTCTGATAACGTTCGTAAAAGGCTACAGATGTAAATACTTTGATGTAAAGAATAATCCTACAAAGTTTCAATCACATCCGATGAACTTTGTCAAAGATATAAAATGTCTAATTTTTCCTTTGACGCTGACCTGTGACCTTGAAAAAGGTCAAAGGTCAACGAAACCATCGTTAAAGTGTAGAGGTCATTGGAGGTCACGACTAAACAAAATATGAGCCTGATCGCTTTGATAGTTTCCGAGAAAAGTCCAACGTTAAGGTGGTGTCTACGGACGGCCGGACGGCCGGACGACCGGCCGGACAGACTAACACTGACCGATTACATAGAGTCACTTTTTCTCAAGTGACTCAAAAATAGTCGCATGAGTTTTCTGTCAGGGACCTGCTTACTTTGGAGCACAAAGTCTTCAGTACTATACAGAGTCTACAAGAGCGTTTAACTGTTGTTTTATTGTTTTCAATTTGGTTTTTTTCTTCTTTTACTTACCTCACACTGTGCAGTGTCTGCACTTTTGGTGTATGTGAGCAGAAACTCAAACAGCTGAGGCCAAGCGTTGTTGGGTAGATCATGCTTGGCCGCTGTTCCCACCAAAGAGGCTATGGAGGTTCGAACACCTCGTCTGGAAACACCACCAGAGGAGAGCTATACACATGTTCTACTTTTGCATCTTATTTCATCCACAAGAAGGTACACAGTATAACAATGCATCACTTTAATTAACACGTTTTTTGTCAACTATTTATAGTAATATTCAGATTCAAATTTCTGTACAGGCAAAAGAAATGGAACATAAAAGTAGAAAGATACCACACATAGGTTCATAGTCGCACAAGCAGTATGAAGAATTTTACAAACAAATCAACTAAAACAACTCACTCTGGCTCTCGAAGTAGAAGCTGCAAAATGTTGTCTCGAATACTGCAAAAAGACAAAAATGTCATCAAACAGTCAATCGACTCAATGCATGCTGAATTACTTATACACAACGGTTGTACACTCCACTACAAAGTATCCCTTTCATAAAATGGTCTGACTTTCAGTTGGCCTCAACAGTATTCTCTCATAACACTTTGCAATGATGTTGATCTACACTTCACTTCTAAATTGCTTGCTGTTTGTAATCATATTTCTCTCTTGCTTTAAAATTAACATCTGAGGTCTCAGTACTCATAGCACACACATATGGCCACAAAGCTGATTCCCTCCTCCTTATGTCCGTGTGGCAAGAATCAGACAGCAGAGCACATCCTGCAGGCTTGTCCATACCACAGTGCTCTGAGGGGACATCATCTGGCCAGAGGAGACAGCGCTACAAAAGAAGCTATACAGCCCCAGAGAGGACTTGGAGAGGACAGCATGTTTCGACCTGCAGTCCGGACTGACAATCTAACAGCGAACGACAAGAAGATAGCACACACATAAAACAGACAGTACTTTTCCCTCACCCTTGTCTGACGTCATTTTCCAGGGCATTCCATTGTTTTGACTTTTGTACCTTGCGACGAATCAGCACAGCGGCCAATTGCCTGACCTGCAAGAGGAAAAAAACAAAAGCCATGGCCTCAGAAGCTTCCAACGAATGAAATTCGCAATTTTAAAAGCAATTTCATGGCCTCTACTGGCAGCTAGAACACTGAACAGTGGATGTGGAATAGGAAAGATTGCTCCTCCATTACTTTCTTCAAGAAAAATGTTTATTGGGGGCTCAATTTTCCTCTCTCCCTCAGAACATCGCGGATCAGAGGAGAGTTATACAGCTTGAATCTAAACTTACAATGATAGTGCAGAAAAAAATCAGTTAATGCAATCATCGTTTCACTGCAGGTTAGTACCACATCCTCCCTAGTTTCACTTCTTCAGATCATGGATTATTTTTTGTTTGGAACTAATGCCATTTGTAGACAGGCTAAGGTATGCCATTAAGTTAATAATCATTGTGTTAGAAAGAGAGACACTCAGCCTGATCCTGATTTTGTTTGGCTTAATTCTAATAGATACATGTAAGATTAGAATGGTTCTAATTTATAATCATTTGTTTGCATTCTTCTTTTTAATTTTGTGTGTGATATTTTCCTGTCAAGAACAAAAAGATAATGCATGGCGACGACTGTTATTTCTTCTTCTTCTTCTTCGCCCATGGGCAGAGACTCCCACGTTCACTCATGTTTTTGCACGAGTGGCTTTTTCGTGTATGACCCTTTTTTCGCCATTCAGGCAGCCATACGCCGCTTTCAGAGGATGTATGCATGCTTGGTATTTTCGTGTTTCTATAACGTAATAACGCACCGAACCCTGACATGAATTACAGGATCTTTTTCATGCGCACTTGGTCTTGTGCTTGCCTATACACACTAGCAGGTCAGCACATAAGTTGACCGGAGATTGGAAAAATAACCACCCTTATCCCACCAGAGCGGGCGGGATAATCGAACCCACGTCCTTCCGCATAGGAGGCCGATGTCTTATCCACTAAGCCACTGTGCCCGTTGGCTGTTATACAATGATGCAACCATTATAAAGTCTTAGTGTTACCTGAGGATTTTCAGAGGCACCAAGTAGATGACAGAGGGCGGGTAGTGCTCCCGGGTCTTTGAAAGCCTCCTTCAGTTTGCCAGTATTCTGTTAAAAAAGACAAAAAAGCTTACATTTTGGAACATGAAATAATTAAACAATACACTTGTAACCGAGTGTCGGAACACCACAATCACCTTTGGAGGCAAGGCCCAGCTGTCAAACAAGATTGAGAATTTTAGAGCTAATTTCTTAGCCCTATAGTATAAAAACAATTATGGGTACACAAAGGTTCCCAAGAACATACAAGGACTGAAAAAGACCACATGATGCACATCTGCCACTGCCAGACCATATCACAAACAACCCTACAATGTGAAGGTGTCACTGTCAGCGACGTATAAGAAAGGTCAAGTTATATATATAGCTCGCGCTCTTCAACGGCCGACAACTGCAGAGCCTGCTGTGAAGGGTGACGCAGTAGTCTTCCTGTCACACACTATACAGTAATCATGCACAATTTCATGTTCTATCAGTATTACTATAAACCATATAATTATGTATAAAAACGGATCACCAGGAGAGTTGACAAGATTTTGATAAGCCTAGGATGCATCCTATTGAATACTACTTTCTTAAGTTCACCTAGGTAACCAGTAGTTGGGGAGGGGGTTAGGGTAGGACTGGGAGCCTACAAATAGTAATACTAATAGCCGCTGTGATCGAGGTTGCTAGGAAATATCATTATCAATATCAGACAAGAATTCAAAGTCATTTTTGTAGCACTTGCAGTAGCACCAAACTGCAACAACAAATGTTAAATTAAAGTGTTGATATATTCGCAAACTGCTTAAAAAATAGAGCTTTTAGTTTAGTTTGTTGGGTCAGTGTGAAAGTGAAACTGAACCCAAGCATTATCCAGATTATCTCCCTTCAAATTTAGCATTCCAGACGAGGTTAACATTTTTTCAACATTACAAACCTCTCTTTTCTCTAACTCGCGTGCGAATTAACTTGTAATTAATACGCTTCCGGTCATCAACCAGAGTAGACAAAAATGCCTTTGAGTCAGAAAACCGTCAATAATGTCTGGAAATAATCAGTGCCAGTCAGCAGGTCAGCAAACCACGTGTGGACAGACAGCAGACATTCATCAACACATGAGAAAGAAAAAGAGATCGTCGGCAAAAGTGGCAAAGCTGCTTATATCTTTTTATCGCACACATATTGAATCATCATCACCCGATAGTATCAAGGTCTCACCTCTTGAATAACATCATTATCAGGCACAAGAAGGCCCGCCAAAATCGCTTCCAAGGCTGCCGCCATTTTCGTAGATCAACGGAAGATGTGTAATCGAAAGTGGCTGAATTCTTAAACCGACATGTCTTCAAAGTGTCTCATCTTCAAATGGGCGAGAGATGACTCAGCAAAATCGAAAGTAGGTTGCATGGTTGAATCCATGCCTTATGTTTAAGGTGTGTTTGTCACATGCACACACAGTTCTGTAAAGTAGATTAGGTGCGAGAGTGACTCTGCATATTTTATAAATGTACTGAAGCATCTTCCACCATACAAAACCCACATGCACTTGTGTTCCTGGTGTATCAAGATATCTATCCTGAATGATGAAGGACTAGCTTGATCACAACTTTGCTTTTGGAGTTCACGAGTAAGTTAGGTATTGCTCTGAAGTTATTAAAGTATTTTGTACGATGACCCGCGCGCGCGCACGTGTGAGTGTGTGTGTTCTAATAGTAATATCATAGTAGCAGACGGAAGAGCTGAAATTTCAGGTGAAATGTGTGTTCATTCCTAATGTTCTATTAGGAACATTTAATTGTTCTATTTTGTATATGTTCTTTTGTAAGGGGCCTAGAGCCATAGGTTATGCACTTAAAATGTCCAGTTATCATTATTATTATGTTGGACTATTTCTTCAGGCTTTGGACAACAAGATCAAGGCAGTATCACTATGGCAACCTGTCTCTGCAATCACCCGCAGGATACTGATGAAATCCAGCATATCCTTGAAGTTGCCAGGGACTGGGCGTTAACAAATGGTGAGTATATATATGGTCATATTTTATTGAATATTCATTGGTATTATTATCTGTAATCATTATTCTAAGACTCATTCTAGACCTCCAGCGTGAGAGGCAATTAAGCGCTTTAACTACTGTAACACTCCAGCTGTCACATAGAGCGAATAAAAATACCTAATTTTTCCGAGCGCTGTCCAATCAACCTTGCTAGAAACGGATATCTGTCGCTATTCAGGGCCGGGGACGGCAAAGACAGCGAGAGAGAAGATGGGCACCGCCCTCATAAAACTGAGATCTCTAACATCTCCCTCCCCTACGACCAAAAATGGTTCTGGGACTACCTTTACTTTTTAAGAGTCATGACCTTGCAGTTGTGGATTGGGCTTATATTCCAGATACAGCCCCATAGAAATGATGTCACTACAAAGAGTACACATTTTGAGATTCTTACAGGGTTAATCGGGGCCCGGTAGCTCAGATGGTAGAGCACTGGACTTGTGATCGGAAGGTCGCAGGTTCGAATTCGGGCCGGGACGGACACGGGTCAACTTTATGTGCAGACCCAGAGACGGAAGCCATGTTTCACCCCCGTGTCATCACAATGGCACGTAAAAGACCTTGGTCATTCTGCCATAAGTGCAGGTGGCTGAATACACCTAAACACGCAGACACCTGGGTAGCGCGACTCCGTTGCTGCTAGCTTTCCACTGGGAGGAAGCGATCCGAATTTCCCAGCGATGGGACAATAAAGTAATGAAAATGAAAAATGAAAAAAAAATTATGAGGAAGCTCACACTGGGCTAAATCTGGATATTGCCGTAACTTTTTCGTAAGCTCAATAATGTTTTAACTTTTTGGGGGAGGGGTTGGGGTGGGGTATGATTCTTGAGATCACTGCCATATATACAACTGTATGTGATATGACATACTCTGTGTTGTTCTCAGGCCTCGGTCTTCTGTCAATGATGCATATTTTGTTATCTGACACATATATTGACTTGACCCTGCATGGTTGGTCGACCATTCAATAGTTTGTTACAAAAAGGTCTTCTGACCATCAATTTTCATACTAAATAGTAAATGCACACAGTTAGAATAGTTGGATCTACACTGTAAATATTCTTTCAATCCAGGTCCCACTGACCTAATGTCTTTTAAGTCTGGGAACTATACTCAAGGTTCCAAGCGGCGTAAAATTCCTGAAATTCCTGTATGTTCATTTTAGCTCGACATTCTTTGGTGCAGGAGCTGTATTCTGATTCTATGTGAAACATTATGATGGGACGAATAATGATAAATACAATGAGCACATGAATGATTTGTAGAGGTGGTAGTTGTGATGCTACAACAGAATTGCATTTGTTTAGTAAATTAATGTGGGGGGAAAATTGAAAGGTAATGCCGTTTAAAGAAGAATGTCAGGAGCAGCAGTACAGTACTGTACATGGATTACTATTCAAATTATCTGGAGTAGGCTGGGTCCGTAGCTCAGTGCGTAGTGTCCAGGCTTTGTAACCAGTTTCTTGCTATCGGTGTGGGTTTAAGGCCCAGATATGGAGGAGATTTTTCTGTGTTCCCAAAGTCAACATCCAGTTCAGACTAAGCAGACAGAATCGTATCGCCCTTGTGTGAAAATTCCTGCAAAACCATAAGGTGACCCTAAGAGTGAAAAGCTCAGGAACACAGAAGATTTTTAGTAAAAGAAATATAGGAGAAAATATCAAAAGTGATTCAGATCTAATCTGTGTCTCATATCGTGCCTGAGAATTCCTTGTTTAGAGAGGAAGTGTGTATGCATACCTGCCTTTGATTTTTGTTAAAGTCTCTCTTTATCCTTTTGTCAGGAATGGTTTTTAAACCAGACGCCAGCTCAGCAGGTCAGAGCCAGGCGCAGTGCGCTCCCTTTTCACTGTTCCCAAGCGTCGTTCCAAAGCAGATCTTCCAACAGGCCGTTACTTGCATGAAAGACTTCAACACCCTCATGTACAGAGTGGCCCAGGACCATGACTTCTTGGAACGGGCTTTGAAAAGGCATGTACATTAAGTCTCTATAATCATTGATTGGGTTTATTACGTGTTATTCAGGGTGAGGTGAACTGTGAAGAGGGGTGAAGATGGGATGGAGGTTTTCTAAAAGAAAATAGATTTTCAGTAACTTACTGGAAAGGCCGTTTAAGCTTAATTTTTGAAGCATTAGAATTTAAACATGTCAGTCCAGAAATTAGCCACCTGATAAAATCTGCGGCAATACAGTTTTCTTTATTTGCATGCTGTGAATTATCTGTTGACAGAAACAAGAGGTGAAAACACACAGAAGATATTGCAGTTTTTAATTCTTGTTTTGTATATGGTGTTCGGCAGTAATGCATTCCAGATGCCCTTTGAAGGTATTCTGCGATCTTTGTATTCTAATCTGGACCAGAAAATGTATCTGGTTTTTTTAATTTCATTTTATTTTGATTTGCAGTGTCATCAAAGTGGACCCATTTGTGAGAGGTCTTTGGGACATCTACAATCAAGTCAGGGAGGAGGGAATGGCACAGGTTATTGTTACAAATACCTAAGTCTTGACATGTAAAACAGTTCAATATGTAACTTGGTGGAAAACAACACAGGATACACCTTTGGAGCTATAAAGGCATGCAAATCAAAGGTGAAGTAAGGTTATATGTGAGTAACCTCTTATAGCTGTTTTCTTGTCTGTAACGAAGGCATTGATAGACTGTTTGTAAGGTCCACTCATAAAGTCAGTCTGTACATGATTCCACATTGGTCACATAAGCTTGAAATTGGGTGATGGCAGTAAAATCATGATCATGATGATTGTCACTGTGCATTTTCACATTGTGAAATTTTGAGTATACATTTCTGTCGCTTTTAAAAAAAACCAGAAGTGTAGTTTGCAGCATGCTCGCAGACGCAGGCATTCACAGACATACACACCCTGTTTAATGTCTCTTTCTTACTCTCTCTCTCTCTCTCTCTCTCTCTCTCTCTCTCTCTATCAGTCTTTTAGCCTTTCCGGTCTCACACACACACACCCACACCATCACACACACACACACACACACACACACACACACACACACATACACACACACACACACAACCACACAACCACACTCCTCTCCCCGCCCCAACCTACAACAACTTTCTTACCTACCACATCCCCATTTCAGCCCATCAGCCTTGACCTGTTTCGCAACGATTTCATGATGAACACTTCAGACAAGAAGAACATAACGTCTGCTGGGATCCCCCCATCCAGTGCCTTACAGCTCAGACAGATTGAATTCAACACGATAGCAGCTAGCTTTGGAGGCCTTATAGGAGCAGCAACACACCTGCACAGGTATGTAGCTACATTGTATTTGCTACAGTTCGGTTTCTGAAAGAGGGAAGATGTTTTTGATATTATGTTTGTTTGTGTAAACGTACATCGTCAGTATCAGTGTGTGTGTGTGTGTATGTGTGTGTGTGTGTGTGTGTGTGTGTGTGTGTGTGTGTGCGTGTGTGTGTGCGTGCATGGCTAGTGTGCATGCATGTGTGTGTGTGTGTGTGCATGTATGCTTCTGTGCATGTGTTCACAAAGGGGAGCATTTTATTGTTTTTAAGAAGTAACAAGTATGTTGTCATAGATATGCTCAACACCTGAGAGATTGATGTTATTTTCTGTTCCTGCTGACTTCATTGTTATTACAATTTCTGCAGGTACACCTTGGACCTGGCAGGAAAACCATATACTTCCAGTGAGGTGAGTTCCTTATTACCACCATCTTTTCACCATGCTTTGGTGATCTCTTCTTAGGTGTAACAAGTGAGCATACTACCTGAATAGAAAGCAATAATCAGTCAGTTAGGTATAACTCTGTTATTAGTTTTAAGCCACATTTTCTTTCATTACAAACACTTTGTCTAAAAAAACCCACTAGAAGTTGCAATTTTCACGCACTTTAGTCCCTGATGAAACTACTGTGTCAGACAAAATGCCAAATATTATACTAATGGCAAAGCGGAGTGTAGTTTTAAAGACACTTGTGATGAGATTGTGCCAATGGTTGCAGTCAGCACTTTTTCCACACCCCTTACTTTTTCCCTCGTTTCAGATGCCAGACAATGATCCTGCCAGAGGCTTTGCAGCAGGAATGGTCAAAGCCTGGGAACTCTACGGAAACCCAGAGTAAGTGTAACTGTCTACATTTCAAGATCGTTAGTACAGTAGTATCTCTGATGTGAGGCCCCAATGAAGGACACAATGTTGTCCTTTTATCTATTATTTTGACCAAAATACATGTATACCTGTTATGACAGGCCAGCTAAATGTAGGGACACTTTTGCCTGAGGGACACAACTGTCGAACGCTGAAGAAGAAGAAATCTGGTCCCAGGTGTGTCCTTTTATAGCAGGTACCACTGTAGTGCCATACCGGCACGGTTGGCCTAGTGGTAAGGCGTCCGCCCCGTGATCGGGAGGTCGTGGGTTCGAACCCGGGCCGGGTCATACCTAAGACTTTAAAATTGGCATTCTAGTGGCTGCTCCGCCTGGCGTCTGGCATTATGGGGTTAGTGCTAGGACTGGGTGGTCCGGTGTCAGAACAATGTGACTGGGTGAGACATGAAGCCTGTGCTGCGACTTCTGTCTTGTGTGTGGCGCACGTTATATGTCAAAGCAGCACCGCCCTGATATGGCCCTTCGTGGTCGGCTGGGCGTTAAGCAAACAAACAAACAAACTGTAGTGCCACACTGTCATACTAACAGAGATCTTCAGTCCCCTTGTAAGGCCTCCACAAATCTGACAAAATCCGGTCTTATAAAGGAGGGAGTCTTAAAATTGGGGTTAGTTTACTGAGTTTATGAGAAGAAAGACTGAGAAAACAGGGTCTTAAAAGGGAGGTAAGTCTTAAATTGGGGGTCTTAAAAGGGGGGTTCCACTGTATAGCCATTAGCTGAATGGAGAAAGATATTGTCATCATCCTTGTTTTTATCATTGTTATGATACACATCATCATTGTCATTGTGACTTATAAAATTGTTACTAATTGTCAGCTTGGATTAGGAATGCTTGAATTATTATTGATTATTGTTAATATGAATCATGAAAGTTTTGGGCTGATCTGACAGACTAGTGTCCAATATGCCATTCATTATTCAAATGTTGCTATTTTATTTTCAGTGCTGTCATCCTTTTCTTGGTTTCCGGTATTGAGAGCAATATCATCGATCAGCGATGGCTGGAGTTCAAGGTTCATCAGCAGAACAGCAAAATTCGGGTGATACGCGGTACACTTCTAGATGTTCATGCCAAAGGATCTTTGTCAGACGACAAGAAGTTTATTCTGTAAGAAATTTAATTTCTTCTCTTTTTACTGAAAGATAATAGAAGTTGGATGCCTGGATACTTTGATATGAGCAAGTCAATGATGTACGTTTCTCAGGAATATTTATGATGCACGTGAAACAATCATATATCTATGGCTGTGAATGTGAGGTTTCTTAAAGATGCAATCACAATGTTTTTTCTAAGTAGCAGCTACCAGTTTATTTTGTTATGCTTCTGCAAGTTTTCTGCCCATGTTTACCTTTTCTTCTTGAATACAATCTAGTTTCATTGCTTGTCAAAAACTACATTAGATAAAATAATGTGCATTAACAAAGATTGGTGAAATAACGTAAGAGTCGAGTTTTGATGTAGCAGAATGAAATTGATAATTTGTTGTTGAAATAAATGCAAATTAAAGTCACACATATTAATTTCTTTCAGAGATAAGTCAGAGGTGGCTGTGGTCTACCTGAGGACTGGTTATGGGGAGGACTCGTACACTTCAGATAAAGTCAGTTTTGTACTTGATCATCTGATTACTTGATTTGTCCCTTGTATACATTGTTTGTTTGTTTGTTCGTTCATGGGCTGAAACTCCCACGGCTTTTACGTGTATGACCGTTTTTACCCCACCATTTAGGCAGCCATACGCCGCTTTCGGAGGAAGCATGCTGGGTATTTTCGTGTTTCTATAATCCACCAAACTCTGACATGGATTACAGGATCTTTTTCGTGCGCACTTGGTCTTGTGCTTGCGTGTACACACGGGGGGTGTTCGGACACCGAGGAGAGTCTGCACACAAAGTTGACTCTGAGAAATAAATCTCTCGCCGAACATGGGGACGAATTCACGCTGACAGCGGCCAACTGGATACAAATCCAGCGCGCTACCGACTGAGCTACATCCCCGCCCCCTTGTATACATTAACAGGCCCATTTGTAATGCAACTCAACCTTACGTATGGGAGGCCGGTGCCTTATCCACTAGGCCATCCCTGCATACGTCAATTATACGGGATAAGAGCATTCTTCAACTTAAACACATACCTAAAAATCAACTTCCTGGCTGCATGTTTCCAGTACAGAGTGGGAGTTCCTCATTGAATTAGTTTGCAAATGACCTGTTCAGTATGCTAAATTAATGTAGCTAAAAATTCCCACTCCGCAATGTATGCCGTCGCACTATTGATTTTTTTTATGTGTCAAAGTGAATGGATGTACTTATATATTCCATGTGAATAAAGTCTTCAGATCTGTGGTGGTGAACATGGTAATGTATGCGGGAAGGACAATATCTTTAAGCTTGTGGCTGCTATGACACTAGCTGTTAAACTTGTAATGTACATGACAGATTGCAAACTTTTGTCTTTGCTTTTGACCTTTGGCACTTATTTTATTCCAGGAGTGGTCAGCCAGACTGATGATGGAGCGGTCAAGGGCGGTCAAGTGTCCCACAGTGCGGTCACAGCTGAGCGGCTGCAAGAAAGTCCAGCAGGAACTGGCCAGGTCTGGTGCGGTGGAGGGTTTTGTCGAAGACCCTAAAGCTGTGAAAAGTATCAGAGACACTTTCGCTGGACTCTACAGTCTGGACATGGTTTGTTGAAGTTTTTTCTGTATTGGTTGGTTGGTTGTTCTTGCTTTTATTGTTGTGTGTGTTTATAATGGCATGAATAATGGCATAAATCTTGCTGCCAGGTATAGGGCACAAATGTTCAAACGTTAACTCGTACAATATTTGCTAACATTTTGGAGTTTACTTCTTGATCTTAGAAACGGTTCAGATATAAAGGGTTGTTGGTTTAGTAGAATACAGTGCAGTTGTGAATTAAATCAAGTCTTTTGTGTTAAAGCAGCAAGAACCAGTCATACTTGTTATCATTACTCATGTCAAGGTGAACTATTGTGTAATGCGTAATTTTGTGCAGGGTACAGAAGGAGATGACGCAGTGAAACTGGCAATCAGTTCGCCTGAAAAGTATGTCTTGAAGCCACAGAGAGAAGGTGGAGGTAAATACACGAACATTTATTAAGTACACATAAATGCATGCTTGTATGTGAACACATATACATGTTTGCCACATACACACACATACTTGCATGCACACACACACACCTGTACTCACTTATGTCAAACGAGTAAGCACTGGCCTGAAACCAGTTGTCGCTATATGGGCGTGGGTTTGACCCCCATGCATGTTTGGTAAGGGATGTATTTCCCCGAGTCATGCAACTTTGTGCAGACTCTATCCTCTGTGTTCGAACAACCCTGTGTGCACGCATGCGCACAGTAAAGATCCCATGTTAACATGAATATACAGTCGAACCCACTTAAAACGAACACGCTAGTTACGAATTTTGACTTATAACGTATTAGTTTTAAGTTCCCAACTGAATACCTCTTTCTTCATGCTTTAAAAAAATGCTTAAAACGAATTCTTTGTAACGAATTTATGCTTATAACGAGCACTTTTTGGATTCCCAAGCATGCATAATGTCTGTAATTTACTCACGCTTATGACGAAATCTTTAAACTCGTCCCGAGATCGACATATCATGGGAATTTGAGAAGTTTGAATACATGTGTCAAAGTCTTCCCTTGCGTCGACTGCTTGAACCATTGCTCAACCGATCACTGAATAAAGTTAAACTGATTACACTGTACTCACAAAACAATTTCAAATTTAGAATCAAAGTGATTGATAGCTCAGACACTGAACATGAATGACTGACTGACGTTTATTTCCTTCGCGAATACCAAAAACGAAACATCAATGTTTAGAACGGAAGCCATTGCCAAAAAATATAGATGCCAGAGTGGTTTCCCTTGGACAAGGGAAACCACACTCTCAACGTTTGCGTTCGCCGGTTCGCGATAGTTTATCAGTCAGTCAGTGCTTTCAATTTGGATTTGAACATCATGTTGCAACAAAAACAAAAACAAAACTAAATTGGCCAAGGTTTGCTACCCGTCGCCAAGGTAAGTGATTCCGGACACATGATAGGAACACCGCGAATGTGGACAGTGTCA
Organism: Littorina saxatilis; assembly: GCF_037325665.1. Taxonomy (NCBI): domain Eukaryota; kingdom Metazoa; phylum Mollusca; class Gastropoda; order Littorinimorpha; family Littorinidae; genus Littorina; species Littorina saxatilis. Next base: position 38,940,781 of record NC_090245.1, on the reverse strand, counting down.
GTGTGTGCGTGTGTGTGTGACCAAAAACGTAACAACTGGATGACACATCTGTGTGCTCACTCTCACTCAAACTCAACAATCATCACTCAACATGAGACACACATGAACATGTAACTGAATGTCACTTTATTGTCTAAACGTGAAGCAGCATGAAAGTTGCGAAAGAAACAAATTGAAACACCATAAAATGTACAAGACTTTAAAAAAAAAAAAAATCAATCAATTTTCTTAATACGAATTTTGGTTAAGACGAACTTTTTTTCCGATCCCCAGTGATTCGTCTTAAGCGAGTTCGACTGTATGCATGCAGGATAAAGAGAAAATAATTGGTAGTGCAGTACTGATCGAATTGTAGCTCGAGCGCTTTCCCCAGTGAGAAAACATTTCATGAATTTCCATGATGGTAATTAACCTCAAAGGATGATATGATACCAATATAATTCAAATTAATACCAAAGTCTTTCATCCTAGCTTCTATGATTCTTATTCTCAGCTGCAAAGAGACTGGTTTGCATAACTTTCAATTACTGATGTCTATTTTTAGAGCGCTTACTTCCCTTGTTTCCTAATCTTGTTATTAGCGTACTGCCTCACTTGATTATGATTCTAGCACTAACGCCACAATGTACATAGCATGAACCTTCTCTCCTCTAGGCCACAACATATATGGAGAGGAGATGAAGAAACTGCTGGAAGAAATGGGCAGCACAAAAGAACGGGAGAAGTTCATCTTGATGGAAAGGATCTTCCCCTTGCCTGAAAAGAACTACCTCATCAAGTCGGGCATTCCTCTGACACTTGTGGATACTGTCAGCGAAATGGGCATCTATGGTGTTCATATAGGGTAAGCAATTGTTATTCAGAAGAAAAATGTAGGATCCTGTGCAGACTGAGATGGAGAGGAAGAATATTGGTGAGAAGGGCAATTGCAATGTGAAGAAGATGAACAGAGAGAAATTGGGATTTGATTAACAGATCTCTTGAGAGGCATTTTCAATATTTTGCATCTGTGAATGAATTTGATTCTATGTGTGTGTGTGTCTGTGTGTGTGTGTGTGTGTGTGTGTGTGTGTGTTTACTTGTATTCAACTTTAAGTTGTGCTAGCTTTTCTGAGTTTACATTTTAGAAATACATACTCTCTCATGCATCAAATGTGAAGGCACACTACATTGTTGAAAAGTTAGCAATACATTGTGTTGCAGAGATGGCGATAAGGAACATCTCAACAATCAGTGTGGCCATATGCTGCGAACCAAGATGGAGGGCACGGACGAAGGTGGTATTGTGGTCGGCTTTGCTGTCCTGGATACCCCGTACATTGTGGATGTATGATTTATTTCTGCATTTCAATTTGTTTCATTTTATTGTACTACAATCAATGCAACCACATGCTACGAACCATGACTGAAGGCACAGTTGAAGGTGGTATTTTGGTTGGAATTGCTGTTCTTGATGCACCTTTCATCATGAATGTAAGATTAGATTTCTCTCTGCAAGTTATTTTTCGTTACATTACAATCAGTGTGGCCACATGCTAGTTAAATGATGAGGCACAGAGGAAGGTGGTATCGTAGTCGAGTTTACTGTTCTTTACACTCGCTATGTTGTGGATTTATGATTTCTTCCTGCAATTTATGTTTTATTGTACTATTTGATTTAGAGTACATTTGCTCTATGAATGCCTAGATCTTTTTAGATCTGGCCGATATTTATTTTGTATTGTACTGTTTGGTGAAGAGTACACACGGTTATGGATCAGCTTTCTTTAGATTTTATTTTGGTGGAAGATGAGGCTACCTTGTTTTTATCATAGCTCTAGAGATATGCTCAAAAACATAAGAATTTTCTGTGATGATTTCCGTACAATTGTATTATTGTGTACAGAAAGTAACTGTTTTTGCTTTAATGTGGAAAAAACCACTGTATGAATCCTCCCGCAAGAAATTTGCCTGAAAAATCTTCTTTTTTGTTGTTAAGTGCCCAAGTACTTTTAATGTACCTTGTACCTGAGAAACCCTTTGAATACTTTTGCTCCCATATACCTTCTTACAGTTGATAAAATATACAAACATTTTACCAGCAACCATTTAATCACTCAAGGATCAAGTCATACTATAATTGCATTGTTCTGTATGAGTAAAAGCAGGACTGTGATGGTGAAAAGGCCTGGTCAGTTTTGAAAACTGAACCGTTCATGTTCATACACACTAGTTTTGAGGTGTGTGTGTGTGTGTGTGTGTGTGTGTGTTTGTCTTTGTGTGACCATATTTGTTTCAAATACCTGCTTTATAATCGTTTTTTTTTTTAATATTGTTTAACAAGATCTGATTTTGAAAACTGCTGTTAGTTTGTTTTGATAGCTTTTGTATATTTTGATTCTGGGACCATCTGGGCTTTCGTATTATTGCCAATAACATTAACAGTCAGAACGGCTAGCACATTATCAGCTTTAAATGTTGTAGTTTGTTTACATATTGAATACATAACTATCAGCAATTTGCTTTTGCAAAGTTATTCTCTGAGGGATAAGATAAGAGTCCTGCTAAGTGCATTATTCCTAGTGTGACAGGAAGTACATTGTTTCAGTATTTCTTTAATCATCCGTTTTCCTTTCTATCTTGTCATGTTATTTAGATGGGCATTACAATTGTTTTACATGTCTCAAATGAGTTATTAATGAAGAAATGTTGGAAAATACCCTCCCCTGACCAAGCACTATTTTCTTCTGTGGAAGGTTTCACTCTCATCTCTCTCTTTATGTCTCTCTTTCTGTCTCTGGTGTCAAATGACATTGATATTGTATATGTGTGGGATGAATAAGGACATTGGATCATGTATATCACTTTTAAAGCTATTTCAATACATACTTGAAAAGAACTTTAGGACTCGGATCTCATTTAAACAGGTGTGTTTGTGTGTGTGTGTGTGTGTGTGTGTGTGTGTGTGTGTGTGTGTGTTGTGTGTGTGTATGTGTGTGTGTGTTTTGTGTGTGTGTGTGTGCCTACATGTATGTGTGTGTGTTGTATGTATGATAATTACATTTTTTTCTGTTTTTATTTAAAAAAAATTTTTTTTTAACATTATTAGTGTATTTTTTTTCACTACTCACTGCCATGGGAAACATGTACTCAAAGTCAGTGGGAATGAAGTGTCAACAGGAATGACAATAAAGGGAGATCAGCTTCTATTCAAGTGTTGGGCGCAAAGTAAGAATCCGGGGCAGAGTTGGAATAATCGGGATCTCCGGAAGCCTCATTTGATTTCCAACAAAGCGCCACATTTCCGGAAACGAGCTGCCTCGTTCTAAAAATGGCAACCTTTCGACTGGCACAAAAAAGTATACCGTTTTCACAGGTCATGATTAAGGTATATGAAAAAGCAATGTCTTATACAGGGGAAGTCTTGAATGGGGGGGGGGGGGGGGTACACTGTGTAACAATTCTCTCAGTGGCACTCAGTCAGCGCATGCAGCTAGCTAGTTGCTGCTGTCTCGATCTATTTTGAACACAATGATTTTTTTTCTTAGAGTAGAGTGTTAGTTTGTTACAACAGGCTGAAATCATCTTTATTTTGAATCAACATTTTGCAACAATCAATCACATCAATATAGCGCAGACTTGCACATCACGTTTCAAGAGCCTAGATTACCATGCAGTGACAAGAGCCTACTCAGTAAAGGGACGTAATGCTGTCTCTGCAGCCCAGAGAGACTGTGTGAGTTTAATGTATAATCAGTTAAGACTGAGTAAAAAATTATTACAATCGATAGTTATTAGTGAAAAGTAATATCGGAACACTCTTGTTGTGTTTTTTGACTCACATGCGAAGCAAAAGTGAGTCTATGTACTCACCCGAGTCGTCCGTCCGTCCGTCCGTCCGGACGTCCGTCCGTCCGGAAAACTTTAACGTTGGATATTTCTTGGACACTATTCAGTCTATCAGTACCAAATTTGGCAAGATGGTGTATGATGACAAGGCCCCAAAAAACATACATAGCATCTTGACCTTGCTTCAAGGTCAAGGTCGCAGGGGCCATAAATGTTGTCTAAAAAACAGCTATTTTTCACATTTTTCCCATTTTCTCTGAAGTTTTTGAGATTGAATACCTCACCTATATATGATATATAGGGCAAAGTAGGCCCCATCTTTTAATACCAGTTTGGTTTACCTTGCTTCAAGGTCAAGGTCACAGGAGCTCTTCAAAGTTGGATTGTATACATATTTTGAAGTGACCTTGACCCTGAACTATGGAAGATGACTGTTTCAAACTTAAAAATTATGTGGGGCACATGTTATGCTTTCATCATGAGACACATTTGGTCACATATGATCAAGGTCAAGGTCACTTTGACCCTTATGAAATGTGACCAAAATAAGGTAGTGAACCACTAAAAGTGACCATATCTCATGGTAGAAAGAGCCAATAAGCACCATTGTACTTCCTATGTCTTGAATTAACAGCTTTGTGTTGCATGACCTTGGATGACCTTGACCTTGGGTCAAGGTCACATGTATTTTGGTAGGAAAAATGTGTAAAGCAGTTCTTAGTGTATGATGTCATTGCTATGTAAAGGTCAAGGTCAAGCATGTGAGTCGTATGGGCTTTGCCCTTCTTGTGTTGTTGTATAATCTAACATCTGAAACGTTAAAAATTACGTAAAATTGGTGCGTTTTGTTCGAGTGGGATGGGTCGTTGAACTGTGTTGTTACAGCCCACAGTTATCAAAAGTGTTTTTGCTTTTTACAGTTAGTCAAGTTTTGACTAAATGTTTTAACATAGAGGGGGAATCGAGACGAGGGTCGTGGTGTACGTGTGTGTGTGTGTGAGTGTGTGTGTGGATGTGTGTGTGTGTAGAGCGATACAGAGTAAACTACTGGAGCAATCTTTATGAAATTTTACATGAGAGTTCCTGGGTGACGTGTTTTTTTCCCATTTTTTCGATAAATGTCTTTGATGACGTCATATCCGGCTTTTTGTAAAAGTTGAGGCTGCACTGTCAAACCCTTATTTTTCAATCAAATTGATTGAAATTTGTGTAAAGCAATCTTCGACGAAGGCCGGACTTTGGTATTGCATTTCAGCTTGATGGCTGAAAATTTAATAAATGACTTTGGTCATTAAAATCTGAAAATTGTAATTAAATTTTTGTTTCTAAAACGATCCAAATTTACGTTAATCTTATTCTTCATCATTTTCTGATTCCAAAAACATATAAATATGTTATATTCGGATTAAAAACAAGGTCTTAAAATTACAAATATACAAAATTATGATTAAATATAAACTTCCGAAATCGATTGAAAAACAATTTTATCTTATTCCTTCTCGGTTTCTGATTCCGAAAACATATAGATATATGTTATGTTTGGATTAAAAATCAAGCTCAGAAAGTTAAAACGAAGAGAGGTACAAAAAAGCGTATTTTGCAGCACAGCAAAACCACTACCGCGCTAAACAGGCTTGTCAGTTTCACTGCGTTTTGCACAAATGGTTGTGTCATCAACGAACTGCGTTTTGCACAAGCGGGGGACTACGGTCATTGTGAAAAAATGCAGTGCGTTCAGTTTCATTCTGTGAGCTCCACAGCTTGACTAAATGTAGTAGTTTCGCCTCACGCGACTTGTTGTAATGCGGTTGGTTTGGTGCGTTATACAATGCATCTCAGTGCTTTTTCAAGACTAAGCATTGATCCCTTTAAAACACAAGGATCATCATAGGCCATCATGACTTGTATCATTTTACATCGCATTCTAAGAAAGAGCAGAATTCTCACTATGCGCGCGGTACATTTCTGGAATCGCGTAGCGCAAAGTTGGAATTCCTACAATGGCGGCCATTGTTGGAATTCCAACAAAGCGCAGGTCATTTCCGGAAAAGCGCCGATGACGAGATGGGTCGCAACAACGCTGTTGGGTGCAAAGTAAAAATCCGGGGCAGAGTTGGAATAATCGGGATTTCCCGAAACCTCATTTGATTTCCAACAAAGCACCGCATTTCCGGAAACGAGCTGCCTCGTTCTAGAAATGGCAACCCTTCGACTGGCACAAAAAAGTATACCGTTTTCACAGGTCATGATTAAGGTATATGAAAAAGCAATGTCTTATACAGGGGAAGTCTTGAATTGGGGGGGGGGGGGGGGGTACAATGTGTCAATAACAATTCTCTCAGTGGCACTCAGTCAGCGCATGCAGCTAGCTAGTTGCTGCTGTCTCGATCTATTTTGAACACAATGATTTTGTTTTTTTCTCAGAGTAGAGTGTTAGTTTGTTACAACAGGCTGAAATCATCTTTAATTTGAATCAACATTTTGCAACAATCATGAATCAATCACCACATCAATATAGCGCACAGACTTGCACATTACGTTTCAAGAGCCTAGATTACCATGCAGTGACAATCTGGAGCCTACTCAGTAAAGGGACGTAATGCTGTTAGTAACAAGCCGGGGGAGTAACGATACGGGGGAGTAACGAGATGCTCCCGGTCGTCAGAAGGTCACTATTTAGATCTATTCAGACAAGACCCTATACACTCGCCCGGCGGAAGAAGTGTGTGTGTGTGTGTGTGTGTGTGTGTGTGTGTGTGTGTGTGTGTGAGTGGGTAAGGGGGGTGGGGGTGGGATAGCTTCCAGGGAAATGAAAGCTGAGAGTGAATATTTCCTTATGAAAAATACCCCCGTCTTATAAGAATACCTGTATTTGAAGTACAGTAGTGCAAAAAGAGTTTGGGAAACGTGCTTTAAACTACTACTACTACTACTAATAATAAAACATTCTTTTATAGCGCTGTTCATCGCCGGATGGCAGTCTCATGGCGCTTTACATTAGACATTAAAATTTAACATTTTACATAAAAAGTTTTCTCGTAAGAAATAACATACAAGCATTATTAAAAACAATTCATAGACAACGACCACTTATAGTTATATAAAATAATCTAGAAAAATTGTTTTTAAAAAGATGAAAAGATGAAAAAACTAGTGGAACTAAAGGCCCAAAATACAAAAAGCACCGTTTTTTTCCATGTAAACAATTCGACTCACCATCTCAGATCTGGCCGGGCTTTTTACCACGGGATAAGACCATCCCTCCATTTGGACACATACCAACAACCAGCAGCCTGGGTACTCTCAATTAATTTGTTAACGGACACAACAGGCGGATAATATCCATTTAAACTTGAAGCACTGTATGCTGGTTCCATTCATTCTGATAATCATCGGTTCACGGCTATTGCCAGTTTCTCTCTGACAGCATGCTTAATTATTGCGCGAATCTATCAAAACAAGAATATAGAGTTATCTCCCATATGTTTTTCGCGAGCACTGATCTAAATTTGAGATCAGTGTTCGCGAGACGAAAATGATTGCAGATTGGCCGACTTCGACAGTGATCTCCGTTCTGTTCTTCACCGTTATGATAAAGACATCGTTCTAAGGTCAAAACAAGTCGAAATTTTGAGACTTCTGTTGGAAGGAGACCGTGATATATGGTTGCATCACTCTCAACTGGTTACAGAAAAAATCGTCTGCTCCGACGCGCGCCAAAGCCAAAGTTGATTATCACGTGACACTTTAGAGTTGTTTTCACAGTAAATACATCCGCGAAAGATAGCTCGCTTGAAACTACATATCAATTCCTTTGTAATTTAAAAATTACACAACACCATGAAAAATTATTATCGACGATCGCGAATCTGCTTATATCCATAACACATTACGAAAAGCTCTAAATATGTAAAAGATCGATTTCCTCTCCAGAGAAGGAAAACCAAGGCATCCTGTCAGGGATAGAATGAGACCCGAAGGGAAGTAATTCATTTTTGACCTGAGTTCAGGATGGGTTCCATTGTGTTTAGAGAAATCTCCGTGTGGTAACAAAATCAGCTGACAGTTATAACAACTACTCTGGGTCGTCACAAGGCACGGTCACTTTTTAGACAAGACCCGACACGGATCCGGTGAAAGAGGCACAACATGACTTCAAGGAAAGTAACGCGGGGAGTGAATATTTTCTGGGAAAGAAGAACTCCCGCCCCTTGACAGCCAAAACAGCTACACTCGTCGTGGCGAGGTCACAAGACCGTACATAGGCCCGGTATAACAAATTCAGATTACTCCTGACTTCAGACTTTTGATTCGATATATACCCGGTCGAGACTGAAATGTTGTTTCCTGGTCAAATCAAAGAAATTCGATTTCTTCAAAAAAGTGCATCGAGTGGTTATGTCCCTTGAATGAGAAGGAAAGGATTTTAGGATAAAGCAAATTTCTACATTTAGATAAAAAATTTACGTTAAACGAATTTGACCACATGAATGTAAAGTACCTAAGGTCGATCATCAGTACTATGGAAGGGAGGGGGTCTTTTCAGTGTGGAGATTATACAAGATCACTGACAAGGTCGAATCAGCGGAAATCTGAAATCGGGAGTAATCTGAATTCGTTACACCGGCGTAGAAGGCATAATATGACTCCCAGGAAAGTTTCGCTTGGAGTGTACATTTCCTGGGTATGAACAAAGAAACTACAATCTAGCTCTCTTCTCTAGCTATAACAACAATAATTGTCCGTCACATGGTCATTATTTAGACAACACCCTACACACTGCCCTGACGGAGGAAGTGAACAACATTACTTCCAGAAAATTAATGCTGGGAGTCTACATTTTCTAGGACAGAAATACTCCCTCCTCCAATGAAAAGCAGCGTAAATGTCCTGGTGACTCTATTATGCGAGGGGGAGGGGGGTGTTGTCGTTCTTCCTGCAAAAATAACACTCTAAGTATGATTGAGACAACCTAAAACTTTCATTTTATTTTATTATTTTATTTTATTTTATCTTTTGTTGTGTGTGTGTGCTTTTGTACTTACAACTATACCGGGTACTTTCTGTTGGTTTGATGACCATTAGCGGCAAGGTACAGCGTCTCCAACTTCGCATGTTAGATTTTTTTTACCGGACACATAAGCTTAGCCACGAATACCACACTTTAAGATTACACACAAAAAAGAAGAAAAACAAAAACTTGAAACGAAAAAATAAAGGAAAATTTTAAGGAATGGCACGACAAAGTCCTTGCCAAGCATTTAAATTTATTTTTTTATTTTTTATTGACAGACACAATCACTGTGACTTCAGCGAAAGGACCAAAGGGCATACACGAAGAATAGAACTCAAGGCTATTGTTTTCCTTGTCAAAACTACTTAACTTTTAATCCTTGCCATAGTGCACTGGCAGTAAAAGTAAAATACATATAAGTCTGACTAATATAGCGTCGGTTTCAAGTGTTCATTGCCAATGATTTATGCAGCGCCAAGTGCATTTAATGCCGCTGTAAAACGCTGACGGGTTGCTGCTAGAAGACCGCATCACTCACGTCTTTAGTTACATCAGATACGCTCTTTTGGCAGAAAAACTTCCATAGTGTCACTGCACAATTTTCGACCAAGAGGAGTTATTAAAACACTCGGCGATCATGTTCTAGACACAGAACGTTTGAGAAAAAAACCAACTTGCACCGTCATGCATCGTTTTAGCACTTTGTATTTTTTCTTTTATTCTTCTTCTTTAACTCTTTTCTTTCGTTGTGTTTGAATAAAAGCATGCTGTCCTCTGAAAAATGTCCAGACTTTTTGTTTTGAATGTTGACCTAGCATGGTATATATACATTTCGGTAACACATTTTATGATAATTTTGTGCTTCGTGTTGATGTTGATGTATTTCCTGCCGTGCAAAGCGTTAATCATCACAGCGATTTAAAACCCCTATCGCAACTTTTTACAACAACACTGTGACTGACTGTAGGTGGTAACATATTGTACATGACTCCAGTAACATAGCTGGACCTATAACGCTGGTATCTGACCTGAGTCGAGTGCTGTTAAAATGGCTTGTATCTACAAACACATTATTCATACAAGTGAAAGCATAACAAATGCTTGAAAAAATACCTCTAAGAAGAGCAGTAGCATAGAATGACGTACGTGTGTATCTGTACCGTTAAAGATACCTTTTTCATTTTCATTACTTTGCTGTCCCATCGCTGGAAAATTCGGATCGGTTCCTCCCAATGAAAGCGGCTTTTTTCTTTATTTGGTGTTTAACGTCGTTTTCAACCACGAAGGTTATAATCGCGACGAGGGAAAGGGGGGAGATTGGATAGGGGAAAGGGGGGAGATGGGATAGAGCCACTTGTTAAGTGTTTCTTGTTCACAAAAGCACTAATCAAAAAATTGCTCCAGGGGCTTGCAACGTAGTACAATATATGACCTTACTGGGAGAATGCAAGTTTCCAGCACAAAGGACTAAACATTTCGTACATACTGCTTGACTAAAATCTTTACAAACATTGACTATATTCTATACAAGAACCACTTAACAAGGGTAATAAGTGAAGAATTTTATGGGTGAGAAAAGGAAAGTAAAAGGACTTTGGGGAGGCAGAAATAGAGAAGAAACAAGAAAAAGATCCTAATTAGGTTCACGGCATCGAGAGTGATGCGACCTTCTCTCAGAAATTAGTAGAGAAGGCTCCCCCATCCACCACCCGGGGGACGCGCCTCTACGCCAATTAGGGGGCGCGAGGAAAAGCGGCTAGCAGCATGCAACAGAGTCGCGCTGCCCAGGCATGTGTGCGTGTTGAGGTGTAATCAGCCACCCGCCCTTCTGGCAGAGTGACCGACGTCTTTTACGTGCCACAGTGGTGACACGGGGGTGGGACATAGATATCGTTTGTAAGTCTGCACATAAGGTTGACCCGTGACCGTACCGGCCCGGACTCGAACCCGTGACCCAAGGATCACAAGTGTTTAGTGCTCTACCAACTGAGCTACCGGGCCCCCGTCCTTCCCGTGAAAACGATCCAGTGCATCAATCAACACAGATCCGTTCAGGATTTTACACGGGGTGAGACGATTCTTCCACTTGGACAGGTACACAAAAAGAGGCAACATTCAAGAACAGTGTCCAAAATTACTCTCTCCGTCAACAGTCCGCAGTGTAGTTATGTCCCTTGAACATGAAAATAAAGTTTGCTACAAGTGGATCATCTACTTGTACGACGACGCACGTGCGAGTTTACAGAATAAATCGTGTTTCTTGGTCAAAATGACCGCTTTCCACGACTGAACTCCCCCACGGTTCTCCTCCGAGTCCTCGTCTGTAAAATTGGTTACCATGCAACGACTTCCTTGATTGTGGACACTGTTGTTGAAACTATATCCCACAAGTCAACAGCCTGGCTGCTTTACTGAGCAAAGTGGCAATCGTTTGCTGAATTCATTTCGCCGATTCACGTTATGTCAACAGAAGAAGTCCGGAAATAACTCGGGTTTGTATGGACTGTGAAAGAGTGAATGCAGTGCTTTTAAGTCCATGCGTTTCAGACACTTCACTCTCTAGTAGCTTGCCTATAATGTCACGTGGGAAAGTTTGCCTCAATAAAAGGAAGATTATTCACTATTTCACAACCCATGCAAACCCAACAGAGTTATTTCCGAACATCGTTTGTAACGACATTAATTCAACAAAATCATATTTGTGCATAGGACGCAGCTGCTAAGCTGTTGATATTCGGCGTGTGTTTAAGTGAGTTGAAGGAAGCTCAGTCTCATCCCGAGTAACAGTCCATTAGACAGATTTGAGGTTGAGCCAGTACCAGGATCGTTTTCGCGCGAAGGAGGGTATCTTTAAATTAGATGTGTTTCTTCAAACAAATTATTCACGAATATAAATGATAGCGTAACAAATGGTTGATGGCATAGCAAACAGTTAAAAAAAAAAAGTGTTGCACATCTGCCCTACAAAGAGTAGACCGATGCACCAAAACTCTTTCCTTCCTTCTTCTCCTTCTTCTTTTAATCTAGGCTACATTCTTGTTCTTCTTTCTTTCTTCTTTCCTTCCATTAACACCAGTCTCATCCCCTCGATTCAGTGCACCCCTTCCAAACAGTCACAGGTGTAAATCAGTCACACACTTGACAGATTGAGCTAGAGAGTGTCCACCCGCATTTACCTCTATGACAGGGTGGGATAGAATAACGTCTCGTTCAGATAGGGTTATCAGTGAGAGTGTCCACTGACGGCTGGCATCAAATCTGCTTTTTGGATACTGAAGAGTTCCCGACAAATGATTCTCTCCCCTGCCAGTCTCTTCTCATGATTTTGTGGTCACCATGGAGCAGAGCGAAGGTAAAGATTTTTATTTTGTATTTATAATAAGACTTTATTTCAACCATGTGCAATACACTAGGAAAATTGCAAGTTTGTCACTGTTGTTCATTTTGCTTTATTAACAATTTTTTTCTAAATTTATTCTGGTAGACTTGGAATCGTGAGGGAGGTGTGTGTGTGTGTGTGTGTGTGTGTGTGTGTGTGTGTGTGTGTGCGTGCGTGCGTGCGTGTGTGTGTGTGTGTGTGTGTGTGTGTAGCGATTCCCGGAAAAAAAACAATGAACAGATCTTCATAAAATTTTGATAATGTGTATTTATTTAGATGATATTCCCAAACGTTTTATTTATTTCTTTATTTTTTTTAATTTGATAAATGGCTTTGCTGACGTCCTATTCGTTTGCAAAAAAAAGTCCAGGCGGCACTGTTTTGTTGTTGTTGTTACGTTATTTCGTTAAGTTGAAGTCGCAGATAATTGACAAAACTTCCTTCTTGGTGTATTGACCTTCTGTGTCTGTAGTTTTGCTTAGGATTTAAGTTTTTGAATGTTAATATCTTTCATGATACGTTTTTGTCGTTCATCGGTTCCGTCACAAGCTATCGTCATGCGAAGAAATAGTTATTTGGCAATGTGTGATTTTATTAGTCTGACTTGAAATCAAAGTATTTGAACGGAAGACACAAATGTTGTTGTTGTAGGTTATTTATTTATCTTTTTTTTTATATATCTTATTTGATTATGTATCAATTTTTAAAAAAAATTTAAATCACCGCAAGCTAAATAAAAATTAAGATTGATTAACAAACCAGAAAATTAAACAAAATTACACAAGGGAAAAAAATAAAGATAGGGCAGAGGGGAAAAACGTATCGCCGTGAAGAGAAGAAAAAAAATAGAATACACCAAGAAAGACACGCAGAATCAAAATAATACACAAAGAAAGACACGGAGAAGAAAAGCATATGGAAACAAGTCGCGTAAGGCGAAATTACTACATTTAGTCAAGCTGTGGAACTCACAGAATGAAAATGAACGTAGTCCGCCTCAAGTGCAAAAGGCAGTGAAAGTGACGGGCCTGTTTGGCGCAGTAGCGATTGCGCTGTGCTTCATCTCTCTTCGTTTTAACTTTCTGAGCGTGTTTTTAATCCAAACATATCATATCTATATGTTTTTGGAATCAGGAACCGACAAGGAATAAGATGAAATAGTTTTTAAAACGATTTCGGAAATTTAATTTTGATCATAATTTTTATATTTTTAATTTTCAGAGCTTGTTTTTAATCCAAATATAACATATGTATATGTTTTTGGAATCAGAAAATGACGAAAAATAAGATGAAATTGTTTTTGGATCGTTTAATAAAAAATAATTTTAATTACAAGTTTCCGATTTTTAATGACCAAACTCACTCATTAGTTTTTAAGCCACCAAGCTGAAATGCAATATCAAACCCCGGCCTTCGTCGAAGATTGCTTTGCCAAAATTTCAATCAATTTAATGGAAAAATGAGGGTGTGACAGTGCCGCCTCAACTTTTACAAAAAGCCGGATATGACGTCATCAAAGGTATTTATTGAAAAAAAGAAAAAAGTGTCGTGGGATATCATACCCAGGAACTCTCATGTCAAATTTCATAAAGATCAGCCCAGTAGTTTAGTCTGAATCGCTCTACACACTCACACAGACAGACAGACAGACACACACACACACACACACACACACACATACACCACGACCCTCGTCTCGATTCCCCCCTCTATGTTAAAACATTTAGTCAAAACTTGACTAAATGTAAAAAGGAAACACAGATTTTTTCTTTGGTCCTCAAACCATAAGGTTATGTCATTCTCAAAGATGAGTAATTGCTGGCCGACAGACCTTTATGCGCGGTCGAAAAATAGTATGGCACACTACATTGGGTGTGCACGTTAAAGATCCCACAATTGACAAAAGGGTCTTTCCTGGCAAAAATGTATGGGCATAGATAACAAAAAATGGCCACCAAATACCCGTGTGACTTAGAATAATAGGCCGTGAAAAGTAAATGTTCGCCGTAATGGCTTGAGATTTACTGGCCGATGTGAATGCGTAATATTTTGTGTCAAAAATTCCATCTCACAAGGCAGAAATTAATATGTAAAGCGCTTAGAGAACGTCAAGCGCTATATAAATCTCCCATATAAATAAATAAATAAACAAGTCGCGTAAGGCAAAATTACAACATTTAGTCAAGCTGTCGAACTAACAGAATGAAACTGAACTCACTGCATTTTTAATCAATCAATCAATCAATCAATGACGCTTATATCGCGCATATTCCGTGGGTACAGTTCTAGGCGCTCTGCAGTGATGCCGTGTGAGATGAAATTTTATGCGGCCAGTAGATTGCAGCCATTTCGGCGCATATTTACCTTTCACGGCCTATTATTCCAAGTCACACGGGTATAGGTAGACAATTATTAACTGTGCCTAAGCAGTTTTGCCAGGAAAGACCCTTTTGTCAATCGTGGGATCTTTAACGTGCACACCCAATGTAGTGTACACGGGGGGAGGTTCGGACACCGAAGAGAGTCTGCACACAAAGTTGACTCTGAAATAAATTTCCGCCGAACCTGGGATCGAACTCACGCTGACAGCGGCCAACTGAATACAAATCCAGCGCGCTACCAACTGAGCTATATCCCCGCCCTTCGTCGAAGATTGCTTGGCCAAAATTTCAATCAATTTGATTGAAAAACGATGCGGGTGTGACAGTGCCGCCTCAACTTTTACAAAAAGCCGGATATGACGTCATCAAAGGTATTTATCAAAAACAAAAACAAAAATGTCCGGGGATATCATTCCCAGGAACTCTCATGTCAAATTTCATAAAGATCGGTCCAGTAGTTTGGTCTGAATCGCTCTACACACACACACACACGGACAGACAGACAGACACACACACACACACACACATACACCACGACCCTCGTCTCGATTCCCCCTCTACGTTAAAACATTTAGTCAAAACTTGACTAAATGTAAAAAAGCACAAGGTGACCTGACCCCCCCACCCCACACTCACACCCACACGTATGCTATCGCGAACGCTCATACGTTACTTAATCTTAAAAACATGTTTTTAATTACTTTTTAGTGGAGGCTTTGAACACAACAGACGTACATGCATGACTCATGACTCATGGAAGTTATCAAAACTTGTCGTGTCTAACGAGTTTTTTTCCAACATCTTTTAATCATCTCTTGTATGTCTTGTTTCTGTTTATATTTTTACCTCATGTACAGCTGTGATTGTCTGCATCCGTACTTCTTTCTCTGGAAAGAATTTTACTTGCACATTTATACGTATACCTTAACAATCGCAGTTTTATGCATTTATAAGTCCATAGAATACTGTACGGTAGAGTGGAGTGTATGGTTAGGGGCGAGATGACAATAGGGGTGCATAATCTATTTTTTCTTGACTGACACACTATTGGGTGATAGATTCACACTTTATCACAAACAGGTCATGTCGGTCTCGCTGTCCAAAACAATAATACCCCTTTCAACATCCTAGTGCTACCGAGTCGTGGAAACCTTTATCCGTGGGAGAAAAACATATGTTTGTCATATCATAAAATGGGGCCGGGTCCCCTCGTTTTACAAATCTTAAACTCGTCAACATGCTCTAGAAGACTTATATTTGTTGTGCGTATCTCGTCTGGATAAATTTCCTGGCAACTTGAGTAAAGATACCTTCCTACTTGTGTAAATGATCGTGTAATTTTCCACATATCTTTCCAGGGTTTTACATGAGATAAGTGCCTTCTTTCGTGTTCTCCTTCATTTTGTTTGTCCCATCGCTAGAAAATTCGGGTCGCTTCCTCCCATTGCAAAGCTAGCAGCAACAGAGTCGCGCTACCCAGGTGTAATCAGCCACCTGCTTTTCTGGCAAATGACCGAGAACTTTCACGATCCACATTGGTGAGACGAGGGTAGGACATGGATACCGTCTCTGAGTCTGCACTGTAAACGCCTGTACGGATCTGTGTTGCTTTTCAAGACAAGTCAAATCAAAACAAGACAAGACAAGAGAAGACAAGACAAGACAAGACAAGACAAGACAAGACAAGACAAGACAAGACAGACAAACTACAAGAAACACAATTAACGACGGTAATAGATAAGAAAGTTTGCGTGCTTTATTTACGTCCAGCCCTCACCCTACATAGGGTCAACTAAAACAGAAAGACCACTAGTCTTGCAAACAATTAAGAATAGTAACACGACAATGGAAGTAGGTAGGCATCTTTAAAAGGCAGCAGAGTGCACTATTGCCTAAAAGCAACGTCCTATAGTTTATCAAGCCATACATGATCTTGTCTGGTGAAGTGGAGTGGAGTACCGCAGTTGCCTTGCTCTAACCGCACGTAACTTGAAAGAGACGTGCGGATAACGTCATGACCACAAACAGCATAGAGACCGAGGATTCTGTACCACAGCCAGAAGCACAGCCACAGCCACAGCCAACTGATGAAGATGAGGAAGGTAGGAAGATTAAAAAGCTTGATGCACTCTTATGTGTGTAACTGAAAAGGTGTCTTCTTTTCTTGTCATATAAATGCGCAGTTACGGTTTTGTTTACTTTTGGTGTTGGTGTATTCGCTTCATGCATATTGCAAGTATAAGAACAAAATAAGAATCAAAACAAAACAAGACAAAAAACCTAATTTGTATACTACGTATGCATCACAATTCAATGCAATGCAATGCAACATAATACACTACAACACGATGGAATACAGGATAGTATTATACAAAAGAATATAATATACCATAGAATAGAATACAATAGAATACAATACAATACAATGCAATGCAATGCAATACAACACAATAAAAATAAAAAAAACAATACAATGCCATACAATACAATGCCATACAACGCAAAGCAATATACTACAATACGATACGATACGATGCAACATGATACAATATACATTGTATAACTACACACTACAGTACATGTACAATACAATTCGATACAGTGCAGTAAAAGCACCTCGACACACCATACAGTCTGTTACAGCGAAGAAGCAACATTAACTTTTTTCCAACAAATTAAAAAATTGGTATATATATATATAGTCAACAAAAACAACAAGAAAACACTAAAACAAAATAAACAAACGAGCAATCAAACAAGCATTAAAAGAGCACACACCAAATAACATACACAAGGTCGACACAACTGTCCATGTTAAAGAGTGCTCTTATCCCAGATAAACGCCTGGACTATGGTGATAAACAAGATGGTCTACTTGGGAAGAAGGAATCTCTAAAGTAATAGAAATGAAACGTACTCTGGACAACACGCACTTTTTGCACGTTAGCTCTTATGAACCGTCATACAATCAGCTGAACGCATTTTTTTCATAAACAGTTGAACCCACCTTTTAAGGCTTAAAAAAAAGTCTGAGAAATCAGGTCTTAAAAAGGATGGATTCTTAAAATTGTAAAATTACAGAGGTTATGTACAAAAACTATTAGAAAACAGGGCTTTAAAATTGAAGGTGTCTGTTTTTCAAAGGGGTATTTCACTGTAATCCATGACGAATGGTGAGTCGTATAAGCATTTGCTTTTCTTGTTCTAAGGTATGATGACAAGTCACATACAGAGAGATGTAATTACGATTGTCTCGAAAAAGGTGTTCAAGGTACAAGTCCTCCAGAAAGTCCTCCCGGTCACACCTTTTTATGAAATCCAGCGGGGGATATGATTATGGTTGTCAACTTATGTGCTTTCTTGAAAGGAATTAAAACTACATTCCTTCTTCGTATGGCATGGCTTGTTTTTCTGACCCACATCAAGAATGATGAAATGCTCTGAAGATTTATATTTCCTTAAAAGCCCAAACCGCCTCGTGAAAACCGCCTCGCTGTCTTAGATCTGGCCAGGCTGTTAACATGGGATAGGACAATTCCTCCATTTGGAGCACATACCAACAATCAAGTATTCATTTTCCCGAGCTTACTTTTCCTACTCGCATCAATGTGTCAATCAATATCAGTCAATCAATATGAGGCTTATATCGCTCGTATTCCGTGGGTACAGTTCTAAGCGCAGGGATTTAAAAAAAAATGTTTTTAATGCAATTTATATCGCGCACATATTCAAGGCGCAGGGATTTATTTATGCCGTGTGAGATGGAATTTTTTTACACAATACATCACGCATTCACATCGGCCAGCAGATCGCAGCCATTTCGGCGCATATCCTACTTTTCACGGCCTATTATTCCAAGTCACACGGGTATTTTGGTGGACATTTATATCTAGATGCCTATACAATTTTGCCAGGAAAGACCCTCTTGTCAATCGTGGGATCTTTAACGTGCACACCCCAATGTAGTGTACACGAAGGGACCTCGGTTTTTCGTCTCATCCGAAAGACTAGCACTTGAACCCACCACCTAGGTTAGGAAAGGGGGGGGAGAAAATAGCTAACGCCCTGACCCAGGGTCGAACTCGCAACCTCTCGCTTCCGAGCGCAAGTGCGTTACCACTCGGCCACCCAGTCCATGTGTGAAGAAATGCAACGTAAAATATGATTGCAGTGGTCGCTTTTCTGGATTGTTAATTTCACTGCCTTTGCCACGAGCGGTGGGCAGGCGATGCTACGAGTGTACGGTCTTGCGGAAAAAATGCAATGCGTTTAGTTTCATTCTGTGAGTTCGACTGAGCTTGACTAAATGTTGTATTTTCGCCTTACACGACTTGTTTTTAATTTAAAAACACGCTGAAATGCAGAAGACAGTTTTTTTTAGTGCAATATCTCTTTCTCACACAAAAGATCACTTAATAAATCTGTCAACTTTTCATAAAGTAGTGAGTTGCCCGCCAAATATATAATCTCAAAACTCACAGCAACTGATGTGAAACACAAAGAAAGACGTAATGACAATTATCACTGGTAATTTAAAAATAAGTAATGTATACATGTATATACATATTTTATTAAGTAAATAGTGTGTTATATATACGTCCGGCTAACCTCTCCCCCCCCCCTCCTGGAACCACGCAACAAGCGGCCTTGTATTTAAATCCCATCCAGCTTTACTTAATACAGGCGCTGTCAAGGTCAGAGTAATACTAGTACCCTTACAAAAAGATATCACATCTAAAGTTCTTTGATCTTTGCTGATCGAGTTTTAACCCCAGGAGCGTGGCTGAGAAATAACGTTTTCTCTGATTTTGTTTGTTAGTATGTCTTTCAAAAGAAAAAGGTCGTGTATGCAGTGTCTTTTCCATATGATGTTTCTATTCTTTCGATGACATGCAGACCGGAGCTCTTTATGCCCTGTGATGTCTCCACTTGTAATTCTCACTGAGCTATATTTGCCTCAACTTCAAAGTAAAGAACTGTCCCTAATAGCCCCCAATTGGTCAATGTATCACACATAAAAGCCTGGACGAATCTATGTTGATTTACAAGATGGCCTACACATAGGAAGAAAGGTATCTTTAATCGTTACGCTCTTTGACACATGTTTGTTTAGTAATTGTCTCAAGTCAAGTAGTAGGGCCATTCTCTTCACTGAGAAAAAATAAAGTTGAATGCCCGGAGAGACAACGACACATTGTTTTTAATACATCTTCCTCACTGTGTTGATCATGCAGAACATCACAGATGTCTTCAGGCGTTTACATGGGTAACGAATGAAATAACTTCAAGACACATATGACAAAGGGGGACAAATGAATCAATAAATGAAGGAAGTAACAAGTGAGGAAGGAAAAAATGAAAAAATGAATGAATGAATGAATGAAGGAAGGAATAAAACAAGGAAATAAGAAAGACAGGAAGAAAGGAAGGAAGAAAGGAAATAAGGAAGGCAGGAAGAAAAGTAGAAAGAGTCAGCAAAAACTATGCAAAACCAGTCTCCTAGCACATGAAAGAATAAGAAGCATTGAAATGGAAAAACACACACGAATTTTGTCGTTAAAGAATGATTAGACTACAGAGACATTTAGACCCCCAAACTGACCTCAATATTGTCAATGTTTTATTTTATTTTTTTACCTATAGTATTAAAGCCCATAGAAATGTCTCACGAAATGAATATATTCCATTCAGTATTGTGTACCTGCACTGTAAACTGAAGTGTTCCACTTTTGAACAACATTTTTGTGAGAAGCGTGTACATACTAACGTGGACCACTTCAGTTTAGAGTGTACTAAATCCCACACAAGTCAATATGCGATTCCGGAGTCAGTAAGCGTCAATTGCTTATCTTACTGGTCGAACAGATTGGCTGATCCTAAACGTTACAGAATCGTCCAAATATCTCTTTGATAGTGTCTTGAGTGTGGGAAGTGACATTCTGTAGAAGCAGATCCATGTCTCGTAGATTAGACTGTGTACAGAGCAATCTCTTGGAGATAAAACT
Source organism: Littorina saxatilis (assembly GCF_037325665.1). Classification (NCBI taxonomy): domain Eukaryota; kingdom Metazoa; phylum Mollusca; class Gastropoda; order Littorinimorpha; family Littorinidae; genus Littorina; species Littorina saxatilis. The sequence continues at coordinate 38,920,174 of NC_090245.1, read as the reverse complement.
TTGTGTGTGGTTTTGGGTTTGATTCTTGACATTCCGCGCATATTTCTGACATTCCTTGTAACCACGACTCTGACCTTGTACGGTTATACTAACCGCTAGGTCATCTTCCGTGGACAAGTCTCGCATATGTCGCATTGTTTTGCGACACAACAAATTGCGACAGAACTTACCAAAAGATGTGACAACAAAACGGCACAGAGACAAAAGCAAGAGTGTGACACATCTCTTACCCAGGATGTAAGTGCATTTAACATAATTATGTCAATCGGGAATGAAAAAGTGCAGCGTTTGTGGATTCGCTCATATCACTGAGTCTACTCAGGGCTGGATGAAACCAATAAAGACAAAACAAAGGGGCGGGGAAGGGGAAATGGGGGGAAGGGGGGGGGGGGGGGCAGACACTTTCTTCTTTCTCTTTCACATTCTTTCCTCGCCCGTTCGTCCATCACAAATTAACGGCACACATAGACTCTACTGTGTGTGCATCCAAGACGTTGCGAACGTTGGTTCCCGAATTGAAGGCCTGCATTATTTTTCTAGAGCCATGAGGCATGGGGGCCGTAACAGCGCCGCGAGTACAGGGATGTAAAGGACAAAGAATTAGAACCCGAAAACAATCGGAAAAAAACAAACAAACAAGTCGCGTAAGGCGAAAATACAATATTTAGTCAAGTAGCTGTCGAACTCACAGAATGAAACTGAACGCAACGCAACGCAGCAAGACCGTATACTCGTAGCATCGTCACTCCACCGCCCGTGGCAAAGGCAGTGCACGTGGAATTGACAAGAAGAGCGGGGTATTCGTTGCGCTGAGAAGGATAGCACGCTTTTCTGTACCTCACTTCCTTTTAACTTTCTGAGCGTGTTTTTAATCCAAACATATCATATCTATATATTTTTGGAATCAGGAACCGACAAGGAATAAGATGAAAGTGTTTTTAAATTGATTTCGAAAAAAAAAATTTGATAATAATTTTTATATATTTAATTTTCAGAGCTTGTTTTTAATCCGAATATAACATATTTATATGTTTTTGGAATCAGCAAATGATGGAGAATAAGATAAACGTAAATTTGGATCGTTTCATAAATTTTTATTTTTTTTTACAATTTTCAGATTTTTAATGACCAAAGTCATTAATTAATTTTTAAGCCACCAAGCTGAAATGCAATACCGAACCCCGGGCTTCGTCGAAGAGTACTTGACCAAAATTTCAACCAATTTGGTTGAAAAATGAGGGCGTGACAGTGCCGCCTCAACTTTCACGAAAAGCCGGATGTGATGTCATCAAAGACATTTATCAAAAAAATGAAAAAAACGTTCGGGGATTTCATACCCAGGAACTCTCATGTCAAATTTCATAAAGATCGGTCCAGTAGTTTAGTCTGAATCGCTCTACACACACACACACACACACACACACACACACACACACACACAGACACACACACGCACACACACACGCACATACACCACGACCCTCGTTTCGATTCCCCCTCGATGTTAAAATATTTAGTCAAAACTTGACTAAATATAAAAAACACGGCACACATACACTCTATTTATTGTGCAGCCAAGCATGGCAAACGTCGGTTCCTGAAGACCTGCAGGATTTATAGAACCATGGGGCATCGGGATCGCTACAGTGCCGCACATAGGGCTGTAAAGGACAACGGATTAGAACCCCAAAACAATCTACAAGAACAACAACAAATAAGGATAAAAATTATCACCACACATACACTCCTTTCTTTGTACAGCCAAGCATGGTGAACTTCGGTTCCTAAAGACCTGCAGGATTTCTAGAACCATGGGGCATCGGGATCGCTACAGTGCCGCAAGTAGGGATGTAGAGAACATAGAGTTAGACCCCCAAAACAATCTACAAAAACAAAATAAAAAGTAAATAACGGCACACATAAACTCCATTCTTTGTGCAGCATCGGGATCGTAACAGTGCCGCAAGTAGGGCTGTAAATTACAAAGAATTAGACCCCCGCCAAACAATATACAACAAATAAATTAACGGAACACATATACTTTGTGCAGCCAATCATGGCAAACGTCGGTTCCCGAAGACCTGCAGGATTTCTAGAACCATGCAACATCGGGATCGCTACAGTACCGCGAGTAGGGCAGTAAAAGGACAAAGAATTAGACCCCCTGCCAAACAATATACACACACACACAAAATTAACGGCACACATACACTCTACTTTGTGTGCAGCCAGGACTTGGCGATCGTTGGTTCCTGAAGGACTGCAGGATTTCTGGAACCGCGTGTCTTCTGGCCCGCAGCAGTGTCGCCAGCAGGGCTGTAACGGAACGAAGACTGACAAGAGCAAAGACAAGAAGAACGATGGCATGGGCAAAGAAATGGGTCTTATCTATGGCGGTTCCCTCATCCTCAACACCATCATCGGTAAGATCAATCTTTCTGATCTGACATGGCTGCTGTGTACGAGTACACACTGCATGAAGGTTGATAAACAATTGCTTTAGGATTTGCCAGGTCGAGCAACTGAAGAATAATTTCAGGTCGGATTTATAACTACATGTCGCGCGGTATTAATAGAGACACTATTTGTGAATTAGACCAATGCCCATTATGGGTTTGTTGTGAAGGCGTAGAACTTCAAGGTGGTCGTCTACATTTTTGCTTTTTTTCAATAATCTTATGGTTAGATTTCGCTAAAAAGTTATGTCAGATGATGAATGAACCATGGGGAAAAAAGTTATAGAAAAAAAATACATGTAAAAAAAGATTTTATTTTTGGGTAGCGTGACTCACGCTTCCAATATTTTGTTTTCTGTTTGCTGAGAACATGTGCTTTGTCTAAAAATACTGACCAATCAAATTCATGTCACTATGCTTATAGCCACGCCCAAACAAGTGCAGCAACAGTTTGACACTGGAGCGCTGTCCACGCTTTTTTTTAAACGCACGAAATGCACGGGATTTGAGAGGAGTTTTGAGCTTGGCATTTTCCAAATAAGGATATCCTACTATGAGTACTACGCTGGAATACTACAAGGAATTTTCAAACGGCTACACTGGCTTCGTCTTTCCTGATCGAAAGGGGGTGTATTGTTGATAATTGTAGATAATAGACTCTGCATTTCAATGGTCAAATGGCGATTTCGGTATAAAAATGTAGACAAGGACTTTTAAAACTGAACTGAATTAGAGCAGAGTAGCTAGAAAGGTTACGGGATCATCAAACGAGCTTACGAACACGACACCATGCACAGTTCCAAACTCGTTGTACCACAAACTTGGACCGCTACTACAAAAATAACAGGATCCTGTCAAGTATGTGTAACCGAGTGCCGTAACACTACGATCACCTCGGGAGTGTATGCGTATACCTGCATGCTGACCTTTTTTCTAGAACTGTGTTTAGCGATACCTTCATCCACATAGATGACATGTCGACGTCAAAACAATACAATGTTTTACTTGAGAGACTCCACAGAGCTCTTATGCAAAGGTCAACATAAAAATGTGTAAATTCTTTTGCGGCCAGGCCCTGGTATCTTCACATCACCAAAAGCAGTGTTGGACGGCGCGGGGTCAGTGGGCATGTCACTGGTCATCTGGGCCATTTGTGGTGTCTTCAGCACCATGGGTCAGTTACACAATCTTACTTTTATGTTAATTGTGTTTTTTACGGAATACTGTTGATGTCCACTTTTTGTTTTGTTTTGAGGATCTGTACAGAAAGCACTTTTTTTTGTAGTTGTATCGTGCTTTTAGGAAAACGGAACATCTTTTCTCTGGCCAATCGTGATATGGTTTGAGTAATGTTTTGCGGTTGTATCGTCCTTTTAGATGAAGGAGATGCATTTGCATTGTCCGTAGGAAAATGGCCATTTCAACCTCTTTTGCTTTTTTCCTCTCGTATGATCCCTATATTCTATGTGATTTGGTTTTGTTTTCCTTTTTTTCTTTAAATGTTCTCCCGTTTTTACCCTGAGAAAGGAAAATTAAATTTAATCTGTTCCAAATATCCAAATAGGTTGAAAGGACATGAAAAAATAACACACCAGCCAACCACTTTCTCTCTCTAGTTCCATTTTGTATGCTATACTGCCACTGTTTCATTCCTCTTGAATCTTCATGCTCATCCTTCGTTCCTCACTTCAGCGGCCCTGTGTTTCGCGGAGCTGAGAGAGTCAGTACGCAAGGACGGAGTGGAGTACGCATACATCACGGAGGCTTTTGGGCCCCTGGCAGGCTTCGTCTACTGCTGGATGCGTATTGCGGCAGCCGAACCCGTGGGTACCGCGGTCTTTGCCGTAGCCCTGGCAGACTACACGGCGGACAGTATCTACGATGACTGCGGGCCTCCGGGCATGCTACGGAAATCTATTGCCGTTCTGGCTGTAGGTAGGTATGAAATAGTAACTCACAGTATTTCATACTACCCCTCTTACGTTGGACATAATGAATTGCACTCGAAATCAAGGTAATCGCAAGAGAAGACTAGAACAGCTAAGCTGACTGTGCGCCTCCGTGCATTATTCGGAAATCCATTGCTGTTCTGGCTGTACGTAGGTATAAAACAGCAGCTCAGAGTATTTCATACTTATACACAACCGGGGCCTTCCCTGTCTTACATGCCTCTACTGTATTAGCTTTGAGGCCGTATAACTGACATTTTCCAGTATTTCATGCTACCCTTTGTACGTTGGCCATACTGAAGAACACTCGAAATCAGAGTAATCGCGAGAGAGGTCTAGAACAGCTTCTTCTTCCGAGTGGGATTGGCCCAAATGGGACCAAAGTACTAAGTGTTATGTACTGTTGTCTCTTTTCATGTTTTTATATTTAGTCAAGTTTTGACTAAATATTTTAACATCGAGGGGGAATCGAAACGAGGGTCGTGGTGTATGTGTGTGTGTGTGTGTGTGTGACATGTGTGCGTGCGTGCGTGCGTGCGTGTAGAGCGATTCAGACCAAACTACTGGACCGATCTTTATGAAATTTTACATGAGCGTTCCTGGGATTGATATCCCCGAACGTGATAAATGTCTTTGATGACGTCATATCCGGCTTTTCGTGAAAGTTGAGGCGGCACTGTCACGCTCTCATTTTTCAACCAAATTGGTTGAAATTTTGGTCAAGTAGTCTTCAACGAAGCCCAGACTACGGTATTGCATTTCAGCGTGATGGCTTAAAAATTAATTAATGACTTTGCTCATTAAAAATCTGAAAATTGTAAAAAAAAATAAAAAATTATAAAACGATCCAAATTTACGTTTATCTTATTCTCCATTATTTTCTGATTCCAAAAACATATAAATATGTTATATTTGAATTAAAAACAAGCTCTGAAAATTAAAAATATAAAAATTATTATCAAAATTAAATTTTCCAAATCAATTTAAAAACACTTTCATCTTATTCTTGGTCGGTTCCTGATTCCAAAAACATATAGATATGATATGTTTGGATTAAAAACACGCTCAGAAAGTTCAAACGAAGAGAGGTACAGAAAAGCGTGCTATCCTTCTCAGCGCAACTACTAAACCGTTCTTCTTGTCAATTTCACTGCCTGAACGGTGGACTGACGATGCTATGAGTATACGGTCTTGCTGAAAAATTGCATTGCGTTCAGTTTCATTCTGTGAGTTCGACAGCTACTTGACTAAATATTGTATTTTCGCCTTACGCGACTTGTTTGTGGTTTCCAATGGAGATAGAAATACTTACAACACTGAGGTTATTTACTCATTTCTCTTGCTAAAATAGCCATTTGGTCCAAACAATCGTCTTCCTTCCATACGTCATATTCTCTAATTACTTTAGATATGACAATGTTTTACCAAAGAGGTCTGCTCTTACCCTCTTTGCTTTTACTGTATATAGATATATATATTACCACAAGTAAAGAGGTCTTTTTGTGTGTCGTTTAACGAAGCTTTACCATTGTTATGGTATATTTTTTTGAATTGCAGAAAAAACGGGCTGTCCTTTCCCACTTTCTCTTTTATTATTTTCAACACCCTTCCCCCTAGGCCACAAAAACCTGATAAAAAGGAAGACAAATGTTACAAAGAAGTATTGGGGGAAAAAAAGACATGACCCGATATCTTAAAAACTAAGTTATAACCATTTAAAAAGTGCTGTCGTGATAACACACTCTTATCTATGGAGTATTAACGTTATGTAAAAGTCCAACCTCCTTACGAGATTTGACAATAGCTGGCTGAATTCGGAACCAGTGTTTTCTTTTTTTTCTCCTCTATTGAATTTAAAAGATAACAGAATTTAGGAAGAGTGAAAACACTTGACACTAGCTAAATGTACATTAGAAAATGAAAAGTAAGCCTAGTTCGAGAAGAAAGAGAGAGAGGGAGAGAGAGAGAGAGAGAGAGAGAGAGAGAGAGAGAGAGAGAGAGAGAGAGAGAGAGAGAGGGAGAAAGGGAGCGAGAGAGAAATAGACAGAGACAGAGAGAGGAAGCGATGGGGGAGGGAGAAAGACAGACAGGGAGAGAGGGAGAGAGAGCTAGATAGAGAAAGAGAGATTTAGAGAGACAGAAAGAGAGAGAGTTAGAGAGAGAGAGAGACACACACACACACACACACACACACACACACACACACACTTACACACTCCAGGGCCGGACCAAATGAGTTGTAAGGGGGAGGGGGGTCCTCCTTTTTTTTTGGGGGGGGGGGGGGAAATCAGCGAAGTGGCGAAGCCACAAGCGCGCGCCTGCAAGGCAGGCGCGCGAACTAGGAGGGTCCGGGGGCATGCTCCCCCAGAAATTTTTTGAAAAACGGTTAAAATCTGTGCAATCTGGTGCATTCTGGGCCTTGTTTTGAGGGTTAAGAGCAGCATTGTTTTGGTGCTAAAACTAGTAAAAGTCAAAGCAAGGTACATGCTTTTTCCAGGGGTGGGGTTCCGGAACCCCTGGAACCCCCCCCCCCCCCCCCCCGGGTCCGGCCCTGCACTCACACACACACAGAAAAACTTACAAACACAGAGAAGATTGCGTTTCCAACCGAATAATGTAAACATGTTCAGAGATCTATGTAAGATAACAGACAAACTCAAAATCGAAACAGAGATAAACAATCTCACATCAGATTTCATCATCAACCCCCACAAAGACTACTACGCTACATGCATACGAGTGATCTGTTGGAAAGTTTCGTAAGGTCATTTATCTTAATGAGCTTCCGCACCCGATTTCGAGGTGTCAAGGCTAAGAACACCGCTCTGTTGGTGTTAATCTCTGTATTGTTAAGCCGATGGTCATAGTACCCTGCTGGGATGTAAGGTCAGATTTAAAGGGGTTGTCACCAATGGTTTATTTTTTCTTGGTGTTTTAAGATGGGAATGCCTTCTTCTATTAAACAGTGATTAGTTCTTATTCCCCCCTCTGCTTCTTTACCTCTGTAAACTTGTAGAGCTAGTTATTTTTCGATAAACACCCAGCAACCAAACAAATAACGAGCCAGCAACAGCCTGAATCCTCGATAGCGCAATGGGTTGAGAAGCTGTTCTGTGTCGGAACTACTTTTGCGACTAAAAAGTTCCGAACGCTCTAATGTACGAAGTATACATCTCGCAAGCTAACATTACAAACATACCGCGTTTAAATTAACAACTACAGGCTTGAACACATGAATCTCCATATAAAATCCATGTGTTCGGTTGTTTTCTGAATCTAGATCTGCCGTGAACAAACGTTCAACACAAGCAAATTCCCAAGGCAAGTAACTCTCATACTTTGTCTACCGACAAGAGTAGTTCCCCTTTCAAATTTCTTTTCACTCCGTTTCTTCGACAACAGATTGCAATCCGACGGTCAGTTTTCGACAATATTTCATTTTATAAACAGATCACACGCAACCAAATGCACACATCTAATCAATTTAAAGAACATTAAGCGGTTTCATACACTATTTTCCCCAGAAAACTGAACTTCATACAGTTTTTAGCGTTGGAACACGTGTGCAAAAGTTCGTCTGCTAGTCCCATTTGACGAAAGAACATTATCCTAAGCGATACCAAACCATGAACAGAACACACAATATCTGCCTTTACCGCAGAGAGAAAGTAAGAGAGAGAGAGAGAGAGAGAGAGAGAGAGAGAGAGAGAGAGAGAGAGAGAGAGAGAGAGAGAGAGAGAGAGAGAGAGAGAGAGAGAGAGAGAGAGAGAGAGAGAGAAGCTGAAGCTCGCATTTTTCATGATCCGCTAACTTCGACCATTATTTTTAATAATCACTGAGACTCGGCATGTAACCTCTACATCATCCACCATTGCAATGAAAATCGTGTATGCTGTTACGGAATTATGCAAGTCCGACTTGTACTCGCTTTTATGGATTGCGTTTTTCAGTCTGTATCATGTCTTCTTCACTCGTATGGGATAGCGACTTCAATTTGAAAGTTTGATTCTCCCTTTCGCAGAGTTTATTTTAATAGAAGAACTGTCATTCAATCATTTATTTAGCGCTGTTTTATTGGGGACGTTTGCTAGTCCTTTTGACTTACACATTTGTATCTTTCCCTTCCTGTATGCAAAGCAATCAAACATGTTTTTGCTGTTGTTTCGATAGTTCATTTAAACCTTTTCTTAATAAATCTTTAATGTCCTTCAACCCTATCTTAAAATAAATCAATCGTTACAGACGAAGGAAGTGTTAATCAGTCAAACATTTTCATCCGATATATCTTGTCTCTCCATTCTTCGAGATCAGAATATTTTCCTTCTTGCCTCTACCCTTTTTACATTTAGTCAAGTTTTGACTAAATGTTTTAACATAGAGGGGGGAATCGAGACGAGGGTCGTGGTGTATGTGTGTGTGTGTGTCTGTCTGTCTGTGTGTGTGTGTGTGTGTAGAGCGATTCAGACTAAACTACTGGACCGATCTTTATGAAATTTGACATGAGAGTTCCTGGGTATGATATCCTCAGACGTTTTTTTCATTTTTTTGATAAATGTCTTTGATGACGTCATATCCGGCTTTTCGTGAAAGTTGAGGCGGCACTGTCACGCTCTCATTTTTCAACCAAATTGGTTGAAATGTTGGTCAAGTAATCTCCGACGAAGCCCGGACTTCGGTATTGCATTTCAGCTTGGTGGCTTAAAAATTAATTGATGACTTTGGTCATTAAAAATCTGAAAATTGTAAAAAAAAAAGTTTTTTTTCAATAAAACGATCCAAATTTACGTTCATCTTATTCTCCATCATTTTCGGATTCCAAAAACATATAAATATGTTATATTTGGATTAAAAACAAGCTCTGAAAATTAAAAATATAAAAATTATTATCAAAATTAAATTTTCGAAATCAATTTAAAAACACTTTCATCTTATTCCTTGTCGGTTCCTGATTCCAAAAACATACAGATATGATAGGTTTGGATTGAAAACACGCTCAGAAAGTTAAAACGAAGAGAGGTACAGAAAAGCGTGCTATCCTTTTCAGCGCAACTACTACCCCGCTCGTGTCAATTTCACTGCCTTTGCCATGAGCGGTGGACTGACGATGCTACGAGTATACGGTCTTGCTGCGTTGCATTGCGTTCAGTTTCATTCTGTGAGTTCGACAGCTACTTGACTAAATGTTGTATTTTCGCCGTACGCGACTTGTCTTTGTTTCTATTTCCACTTACACATAAGAATCAAGTCACACCTCCTTTAACACAAAGACCTTCACACATGTTGTCCCAAAATACACCTATGTACATCTTTACTTATCAGTCGTCTTGTCAGGTAATTCAATCGTGATACTTACATGCTAGATCTCTTGCACAGCAACGCCGACATTCCTAAAATCTGCAATGGTATCCTCTCTATCTCTCCCTCTCCGTCTCTCTCTCTCTTTCTTTTTCCCTGTCTATATCTCGCTCCATCTCTCTCTCTTTCTCTCTTTCATTCGCACCCTCTCACTTCTCTGTCTCTCTCTGTGTCTGCCTCTTTCTCTCACTTTCCTCACTCTATCTCTGTCTGCCTCTCCCCCTCCCCCTCTGCCTCTCTCTCTCTCTCTCTCTCTCTCTCTCTCTTTCTTTCTCTCTGTGTCTCTCTCTCTGGTTTCTATCAGTCTTTTAATTGTTCGGGTTTGTAGAATTCCAGCGTAGAGAAAGAAGGTGTGCAGACAGAGGGAGCAATGATCCCCCACTTGCCCTCGCGGGGTCAAGCCATCGTACGATCCTCCCATTGGTGCTGAAAACAGTGAAGAAATGTCAATAGATAACTTGTTACGTGTGAGAGTACATACTTCTATATGTGCAACTGTTACAGTTTTTGACACTGTCTCTTTCAGATTTTCCCCCAAATGTCTCTGTCTCTCTGATTGTCTTTGTTTCTGTATCTTTGTCTTTGTCTGTCTGCCTGTTTGTCTGTTTCTCTGCCTGTCTGTCCGTCTGTTTGCTGTCCGCCATTTTCTCTCCCCTCTCTATCTCTCTGTATGTATGTCTGGTTGTGCCTCACTCTTCATTTCTGAGATCTAAGAATCCGACGGTGGGTCATGTTTGCTTGTTTGTCTTTCTTTCGTTTAAGCCTGAATGTTGAAGTGCACATATTGTTGTTAACCAAATATTCACATTCGCAACCGATTATCATAGTACTATTTTCTGGTATGCAATACTGTCCATTCTGAAAATAGAAACCGCCAGAATAACAATTTAGCTTGGCAGAACCGTTCATGACTTCACCCTACATCCCAGAACTATACGCAGTGCCGAGTCATATTTATGGGTAATGCATGTACCGTATATATCTCTCTCTATTTGTCGTTATGAATAAAAAGTCGAACGCAACGTCCTTATCTGACGTCATGTTTTATGATGTCACAGTGTCCTTGGCCTTGCTGAACGTGTTCAGTCAGAAGCTGGCAGACCGGATGCAGATCCTGGCCACGGTGGGCAAAACCTGCGCCATTGCTGTCATCATCTTCTACGGCATGAGAAACATCTTTCAAGGTCTTGGTAGTAATACGATGCATATAAAAGATTGTGTGTGTCAGTTGCTGTTATTCCTTGAGATTTTTGCATTAATTAATTTTGCCTTTCACGAAGACTTACCACTGACACTAGATTTAGGAAACTATTGGCTTTTCACAGCTTAGTTTGTAGGTGAAACAAAAGATGCCATTGGTACCTGGACATAAATTGCACAAAAAACGCTCAGGTTTTCTCTAAGGGGCCAGGCCACTGGTTCTGCATGACTCTCCATTCAGACTGTCCTTAATTCAGCCAGAAGTCGATTTGGTGAAGACTTTACGAAGTCTTTTTTAAAAATTGAAAATGAAGTGCCATTGCTTCGTGCAGTCAGTTTCGTTAAGTAGATTTCGCGAAGTCGACTTCACCCAATCAATTTGAGGCTTTACCGCATGCTACCTTTCTCCAGAGCGCTTATTTCTATTTGTCATCTAAGCTCGTCAATAGCGCTTCGCTTCACTTGTTTATGATTCTCGATGTGCATGTCTGTATCTACCTATTGACATCGACATACGCATACACTTTAAATCTGATTTGCAAATTCTATTCGCACAGGCAAAACGGAAGAAATACACCACGGTTTCGATGATACCGTGACCAGCCCAACGAGAATCACGTTTGCCTTTTACAACGGTCTCTGGGCGTATGGAGGATGGTAAGATACGGTTTGAAACTCTTGCCTGTTGTACGAAATTCTTTGCATCCTCCTTCGCTCACCGTTTTTGTCAGATTAGATCTGACTTTGGGTTTTCTTGGCGAGGGGTTACTGATTACGTACTATTGTTACATAAAATAAGACCAGAATGCTCGGGTCTTTCGGGATGATCTGTGTGAAGGGGGATGAGCGAAAGAGATGAAAGAAGAGAAAGAGAAAAGGGGAGGGGGGAGAGAGAAAATGAGACAGGCAATGAGAGAGAGAGAGAGAGAGAGAGAGAGAGAGAGAGAGAGAGAGAGAGAGAGAGAGAGAGAGAGAGAGAGAGAGAGAGAGAGAGAGAGGGCACATTTCAAGTACGACATTCTTCTTTCTGTACAACATCAAAATTTTTTTATCGGCAACACTACGTACACCACAACTTGAACCAACCACCACCTCCCCCCCCCCCCTCCCCGGAACCAAAGCTTACCCAAGGAGTTCTGGGTCTTACGGGTAGTGAATGTTATCGGGGTAGATTTGACCCTTGCAGGAGGTCAGTGTGTTCGTGTAGCGGGTAGCCGTGACAAAGGTGAGTTAAGGTGTTTGGATATCTGATCTGTGTCTGGGGATCCTCTCAGAATAGTTTGGATAAGGATGGGCTTCTCTTTTATCCTGAGTATCGAAAGTTGGCTTAAGGTCGTTGCCTACCTAAAATCACGGACACGAAGATAAGGATTGTGTCAGTTTACCAAAGATACCGTGTGTGTGTGTGTGTGTGTGTGTGTGTGTGTGTGTGTGTGTGTGTGTGTGTGTGTGTGGGTGGGTGTGTGTGTGTGTGTGTGTGTGTGTGTGTGTGTGTGCGTGTGGGTGTGTGTGTGTGTGTGTGTCCATGTCACACTCTCTGGTTTCCATGTACCGATAGCGATGGGTTTTTTCTCGAAATTATTGTAATTTTACACTGCACTTTGACAATAAATCTGTAAGAAGTATTCCAGTCTAGTTATGTCTCAAATAGGTCTGGGAATACTTTGAAACGGCATTCATTATATCTAATCGACTTCTATAGTTAACATTTATCTGTGAAACAATTTAATACCCGAAGCGTAACATGAATTTAATAGTAACCGAGCTCTGGAAAATGACCCGGACACTGTATTATTCTAAGTATAGTATTATCAGAAAATGTTTCAGTGTAGAATCATGACCAGGACCTAAATAAATAGCACCGGTGAACACCAGCGCCACCATTAAACAGTGCAGATATTTTCTTTTGTTTTCTCTACAAATCTCAGTTTACAAAACATTGGCATGTTGTTGGTATAGAACTAAGTATCGAAAACAATACAGGGTGTTTTTTCTAGATGAAGCAGACAACTTCGACGGCTTTTATGCCGAGTTTCGTTTCCATCAAGTGATTTACAAGCGTATCACTCACATTATGTTTGCTGTATAATTGCCTATGCGTTATACAGTCAATTTCACACATATTTCAATTTGTCTCCTTGTTTCTTGTTTTCTTTTTTTAGCCAAAAAACCCTGTGCGAAATCATTCAGTACTTCACAAAAATGTGTCACTACGTCCTCACTAAATGGTCTAGTTTCCTTTTAAATCAGTGGGTTATGTTTCTGTTTCAAGCATCCATTTTCACGTATAAAATCCTGTTTATGATTCCATTACTGGTGTTAAGAGACATCCAGATTTGCCTTCGTCAAAAGTTCGTGAGTTCCGATCTTCGCGAGTTTGTTGAAGTGGTGACGTCACATCCCGTCACGGTCACCACTTTCCAATTTCGGTCCAGATCTACGCGAAGTTCTTCGTGCGCGTTCGTCTGTTTTTCGAAACAGTGATGACGAGAAGTGTTATAGATATGACGAGTCTTTTTTATCGGAATATTCCAGACATCTAAATATGCTGGGTACACAAGCAACACTGAGAACAAAATTCTGAAAAGCGAACCACACGCGGCACTGGCACACGGTAGGATATGTCGCCCGTCGACTCAAGTTGTGAGTTTTGTGTGGGTATCCGTGTTCATGCACTAGGCCTCCAAAATGAACAGTTTACAGATGCACAGTCCACAGAAGCGTCGTAAAGATATTAAACTTTAACACTGCGCACATTAAACATATTTTTAACATTATGAAAAGGACTAAAAGTACTCACGAGGATTGCTAATTGAGGTTCGTCAAACAGGCCTTTTTCTATGGCAATCCGAATGGTGCAAAAGTCCCTTTTAGCTCTTGATGTCTAAATAACACATTATTTAGCTAAATAACGCGTTATTTAGCTAAACAATGCTTTATTTAGCTATATCATGCATTATTTAGCTAAATAATGCATTGTTTAAATTAAACAATGCATTATTTACAGATACAGAAAAAAGAGAGCCCAGAGCACTAAATAATGCATTGTTTAGCATAAATAAGAGATTGTGTTTGTAAATAACTCATTATTTATAAATAATTACGCGTTTTCTCTAAACAATATATTATATGTAAATAAAGTGTTATTTAAATAAATAAAATATTATTTAGATAAATAAAATATTATTTATCTAAATAAAATATTATTTAGATAAATAAAATATTATATGTAAATAAAATATTATTTATCTAAATAAAATATTATTTATCTAAATAAAATATTATTTAGATAAATAATTTATTATTTAGATAAATAATTTATTATTTAGATAAATAATTTATTATTTAGATAAATAATTTATTATTTACTGTTTTTGCCTTGAAATAGTATTATTACACTAAATAATGCTTTATATAGCTATATAATAGGTTTCCGCTATATAATTGGACCATGTAAGGTTGGACCATGTAAGGTTGGACCATGTAAGGTTGGACCATGTAAGATTGGACCATGTAAGGTTGGACCATGCAAGATTGGACCATGCAAGATTGGACCATGCAAGATTGGACCATGTAAGGTTGGACCATGTAAGGTTGGACCATGTAAGATTGGACCATGTAAGGTTGGACCATGTAAGGTTGGACCATGTAAGGTTGGACCATGTAAGATTGGACCATGCAAGGTTGGACCATGCAAGGTTGGACCATGTAAGATTGGACCATGCAAGATTGGACCATGTAAGATTGGACCATGTAAGGTTGAACCATGTAAGGTTGGACCATGTAAGATTGGACCATGTAAGATTGGACCATGTAAGGTTGGACCATGTAAGGTTGGACCATGTAAGATTGGACCATGTAAGGTTGGACCATGTAAGGTTGGACCATGTAAGGTTGGACCATGCAAGGTTGGACCATGTAAGATTGGACCATGCAAGATTGGACCATGTAAGATTGGACCATGTAAGGTTGGACCATGTAAGATTGGACCATGTAAGGTTGAACCATGTAAGGTTGGACCATGTAAGATTGGACCATGTAAGATTGGACCATGTAAGGTTGGACCATGTAAGGTTGGACCATGTAAGATTGGACCATGTAAGGTTGGACCATGCAAGATTGGACCATGCAAGATTGGACCATGTAAGATTGGACCATGTAAGGTTGGACCATGTAAGGTTGGACCATGTAAGATTGGACCATGTAAGGTTGGACCATGTAAGGTTGGACCATGTAAGGTTGGACCATGTAAGATTGGACCATGTAAGATTGGACCATGTAAGGTTGGACCATGTAAGGTTGGACCATGTAAGGTTGGACCATGCAAGGTTGGACCATGTAAGATTGGACCATGCAAGGTTGGACCATGCAAGGTTGGACCATGCAAGATTGGACCATGTAAGATTGGACCATGTAAGGTTGGACCATGTAAGGTTGGACCATGTAAGGTTGGACCATGTAAGATTGGACCATGTAAGATTGGACCATGCAAGGTTGGACCATGCAAGGTTGGACCATGTAAGATTGGACCATGCAAGATTGGACCATGTAAGGTTGGACCATGTAAGGTTGAACCATGTAAGGTTGGACCATGTAAGATTGGACCATGTAAGATTGGACCATGTAAGGTTGGACCATGTAAGGTTGGACCATGTAAGATTGGACCATGTAAGATTGGACCATGCGTGACCCAACATGTTTTAAAATCGTCACCACGAGTTTTCGTCACACTCAACAATGGGACTTTAATTAGTGTACAGATGCTAGTTGTCTGATTGGTCAGTTTGAGAATCAACAGAGCTCTCGTGGATCCACGGAAACACGTGGAAAAAAACAACAAGAGAAAAAACGGCTTCGCGATGCGCTAAACAATGAATTGTTTACGGTATATAATATTTTATTTACGGTATATAATGTATTATTTACCAAATCATGAATTATATAGCGGAAACCTATTATATAGCTATATAAAGCATTATTTAGTGTAATAATACTATTTCAAGGCAAAAACAGTAAATAATAAATTATTTATCTAAATAATAAATTATTTATCTAAATAATAAATTATTTATCTAAATAATATTTTATTTAGATAAATAATATTTTATTTAGATAAATAATATTTTATTTAGATAAATAATATTTTATTTACATATAATATTTTATTTATCTAAATAATATTTTATTTAGATAAATAATATTTTATTTATCTAAATAATATTTTATTTATTTAAATAACACTTTATTTACATATAATATATTGTTTAGAGAAAACGCGTAATTATTTATAAATAATGAGTTATTTACAAACACAATCTCTTATTTATGCTAAACAATGCATTATTTAGTGCTCTGGGCTCTCTTTTTTCTGTATCTGTAAATAATGCATTGTTTAATTTAAACAATGCATTATTTAGCTAAATAATGCATGATATAGCTAAATAAAGCATTGTTTAGCTAAATAACGCGTTATTTAGCTAAATAATGTGTTATTTAGACATCAAGAGCTAAAAGGGACTTTTGCACCATTCGGATTGCCATATTTTTCACCACGCAGATCCCGGTCTTCGGCAAGCAGTGGTGGGCGCGAAAAACCAAGCGCATGCGCATTGAGGCACAAAGTTAAAAATAGAGAGGAAATCCCAACCACCGACGAATGTTCGTCTGACGAAGGTTGAATCTGGATGTCCCTACTAGCTTTCAAGAAGAGTGAAGAGCTCATTTAAATCTTACCAAGGTTCATGTTTGTCTGTGTACAATATCCGTAATCTAATTTGTGTTCGCTTTTTACCATGTGTTCAAATAGAACGTCGTCTTCTGTTTGATAAATATTCCTGTGACCGCTTAGTTTGTGTTTGCAAGCCCTCGAAATTGTCCCTGGCCTATGAACTATGGTATGCATAGAAATAGGGTGCGGTTACGCTAACGTATAACATGCGTTGGTTTTAAAGATGCATTATTCGCATATAGTATGTGAGTATGTGTATATGTTTTACTAGCGAAAAACCATAGAACTTCTTAGATTTTTGTAAAAGTTTGTAAAACAGCTGCGGGGAGCTTTTTTTTGTGTGTGTATGCAAACACAGCCACTTATGCTCATATATAACGACTAAGACGCACATACGAACACGAATGTAAACATACAAACACATAAATGCAAACATGAAAACACGTAATAAAAACACACGTGGGCAAGTATCGCTGTAACACATTATATTACTCAAAACGTAGTCAGATGATAGCTTGTTTACGCGATTGTCTGTGCATTTCATAGCGACATAGACTGTTGATCTGCTGTGTTATCTATTGCATGATGTGTGTGGGTTTTAAGACAATATTTTTAAGAAGCAATCATTTTATATATTCCGGAGCATGATGTGAACAAACAGCTTTAAGCGTTTATTTGTTTCGCAAACGGAACTGACCTTGACGGGCCGATGTGCAAATTCTTCCTTTAGTTTCATACAGACCCGTAACGGGCAGACAGACAGACGGAATAAAACGACAGACAGACAGACAGACAGACAGACAGATGATCAGACCAAGATCAGCAGGCTAACATAAAAGACAGGCGGAATACATTTAATCCTAACACACACAATGATTACCATGACTACCAAAATACCACCAAAAAAGCAACATATGTAGTCTGCTATCAGCAGAAGAAGACAAATGCACACACAAAATAAAACGCCGCGGCAGGTTTTGTTGTTGTACAGCAAGTTTGAGAAAAGTTTTCTGCCTTGTTGGTATCCGATTTTAGAACGACCATTACGGACAAACTCTGTTATCAATCCGCTACGAATAGATTGCCATTTAGGAAAAAAAGCACAGTCAATAGACGATGTTCGGAAATAACTCTGTCGGGTTTGTATACGTTGTGAAAGAGTGAATACCCTTGCTTTTAGTGAGACAAATAATCCACACATGCTCCTTGTCCACGTGTTTGAGACACACCCCTCGCTAGTGATTGGACCCGTGGATTGTTTGTCTCACTGAAAGCAATGTCTAAAACACCCACTATAAAGTTATTTTCGGAATTCGTCCATTGCAATGACAGTCAAAATCAACAAAGGATTTGTAGTAACGGGATAAACAAAACCGCTAACGTCCATTGCGTCGATGTCTATATTCCAGCTACCCATAACATAATCGTCTTTACTGGGGAGCCAACGAGGGAAGGGAACCCGTTATTACACTATTAAGACATTATGGTTCAATACATAGTTTTGCGGAAGGATTTATTGTCATACCGTCATAGTTAAGAACGCAATTGCGCATTTTTGATAAGATGTATCCAGTCCCAAGGTTACCTGAAATGCGAAATCCGTTTCCGGGAATGAGTGTCACTGTTATGTTCGTATTTCTTTTACGATAGACAAACATCGTCGTTAAGCCTGATATTAAATGTGCGAAGTTGACTTCGCGAAGTCTACTTCACGAAGCTCGCTATACAACGCTTTGGCAGTGAATTTTAGGTAAAACGACTTCGCGGAGTCTACTTCACGAAGCTCGCTAAACAACGCTTTGGCAGTGAATTTTAGGTAAAACGACTTCGCGGAGTCTACTTCACGAAGCTCGCTATACAACGCTTTGGCAGTGAATTTTAGGTAAAACGACTTCGCGGAGTCTACTTCACGAAGCTCGCTATACAACGCTTTGGCATTGAATTTGAGGTAAAACGACTTCGCGGAGTCTTCGCGAAGTCAACTTTAGGCTTAATTAAGCACGGCTTTCAGGGACTTGTTTAGGGAGATTTCTTTTCTTTTGTGGTGCCCTAGTGACACCTTGACTGTCAGTGTTTTGTTGACAATCTGTTGTAGGTCCAACGTAAACCACGTGACTAGCGGCCTGAAGAAACCACCACGGTAAGTATGAACATCCCCGCTTGAAACCCCTCCGACAAAAAAAGTATACTTTTCGGCAAAAGAAACCTCGCACCATGAACTGAACTGATTTACGGAGCGCTTCTTGCACATTTTAGGATATTTATTCTCCGTGAGACGCCCACCCACACGGACGGAAACCTGCTGTGATCTAGATCTCTTCGGGCTGTCAACCAGAGATGCAATCTATTAATTGGCGCTTCGCTTTATCGAAACTTTGATTTGGTGTCCATTAATTAAACGTCATCATTTTTAGGTTGAACATTCAAGAGACATTAAAATTCAAATCCAATACTTTTTGCTTCAAAGATATAACTGGATGATAAATTTCTTTGAGGGAATTCCCAAAAGACAAAAAGATATGTCAAATATCAAAAAGTAAGTGTTGTGAAGTATCTTTTGCCGATAAATATACGTTTCCCTGCTTTATACGCCCGGGTGGAGTTTTTTCCTTCTCTTTTCATTGTATTGATCAATATTTGCAAATCGTTAGTTAAGAGTGTGCCACTTTATTTTTCAGAAACCTGCCTCGTCTGGTGAAGTTTGTCATTCCCTTGGTGATGCTGATTTACGGCTTGGTGGTGACGTCATATTTTACTGTGATGTCACGCGAAGAAATGCTTTCGTCAGAGGCGATTGGTGTGGTAATACGTGTTTATTATTTATTTATATCGATTTGTGTTTGCATTGTATTGAGACGATAATTGGATAGGTGTCTGATGCTTTTTATCTCTGTCGTAAGATGTGATCATGGCTATGGCTTTATAAAGATGATCCTTATTGTAAAATAAGGATGCATGATTATCATGCATCACTATAAGCACTAAGGTCTAGATGTAGTTATGGTCATCAATGCGGCTTGCTATAAGGGACAGACAACCTCAACAGAACTACTGTGACAGGGGGAACTACTGCATCACCATGCATTTGACGGAGAACCTGAGCGTCACCGTGCCACAACATATACGCATTTTACGGGGAACTACTGCGTCACCTTGTCACTATATATTCTTATTTTACGGTGAGCTACTGCGTCAGCCTACCTCAATATATACACATTTTAGGTAATTAAAAAACAAGAATTGTTGGTTATTGGAACGTTTAATTATTGACAAAACAAAACGTTACCTTTTCTCTCTCTCTCTCTCTCTCACGATTTAGGTAATTTATGTAAACATGCTGTTGCAGACATGGGCAGAACGTGTGTTTGGAGACGAAGCAATGGCGGTGATCCCGATTGGCGTGGGACTGACAGCTCTAGGATCCCTCAATGGGACCTTCTTGTCTGCTGGCAGGTTAGCCTTTTTCGTTGTCACTACAGGAGAGACATATTAGACAACAAACCGTGTTCCACACCTGAAAACGTGTAGACCCGTTGTGGGTATCAAACCTTTTGAGGGGAAAAGGAAAAGACATAATTATTAAACAACAAGCCGTGTTCAACACCTGAAAATGTTGTTGGTTTCAGACCTTTTCAGGGGAAAAGGAAGGGATATTCATATCTCAGTTTGTGACTGCCCTGAAGGTTACACCAAACGAATTTCTAGAAAGTAAAATTAGCGGTACCCGGTAGGAAAGAAGAACGTGGTTGCACCTTCTCGCTCGACTGTTTTTCCCGCGTTTTTTTTCAACGTGATTTAGATATTAGGCCAAAAAAAAAAATTTGTCTGTTTAGGGTAACCCGACCGACCCTATCGATTTGGCGCCGACCCAAAAACTTTTTTTTGATTTCAAAAAAAAAAAATAGGTAAAAATGCTAAAAAGAGACATTTGGCGTTTCTTTCTCTCCCTTTCTCTCTGTTTTATTTATACGTTAGTTTTGAAACATGTATTCATCAAATATAAGAAGTGAATGTTCAGCCAACATAGCATTTACACACACACACAAAAAAAAAACAAAAAAAACTTTACCTACCTACCGACCCTACTTTTTTTGGTCATGTTACCCTAAACAGACAATTTTTTTTTTTTGGCCTTAGGAGGTACTAAACTGCCTTCAATTTTACATGAAGTGTGTGTGTGTGTGTGTGTGTGTGTGTGTGTGTGTGTGTGTGTGTGTGTGTGTGTGTGTGTGTGTATGTAGGTGTGTATGTGTGTGTGTGTATGTGCGTGTGAGTGAGTGTGAGTGTGTGTGTGTGTGTGTGAATGTGTGTATGTGCGTGTGCGCGCGCGTGTGTGTTTGTGTGTGTGTGTGTGTGATTGCGTGTGTGTGTGTGTGTGTGTGTGTGTGTGTGTGTGTGTGTGTGTGTGTGTTTATGTAGCCAAGTGGCGTATCCAGTCTTTTTGTGTAATTATCTCCTGCCCGACCCAGTTGCCTCCCCTGTCTATTATCTTCCCCTGACCCAAGTTGTGTCTCCCGCTAGGAGTATTGTGTGTTTACTATCGTAGGGAAGACTCTTGACCGGATTCCTTTCTAACCTCTTATCTCAGATTTAGGTGGTCGTTATGTAATGTGCCGCCAGACTGTCTGGGTATCGTTGGACGGCGTTTTGTCAAGTGGGTGTCATTTCTTTTGACAGGGTACAATCATTGAAGATGCCAGGTAGCTTGGAGGTTTTAGTCTCTTACCCCCCCCCCCCCTCCTTTGTAACTGGTTGTAATCTAATGAGCATTATCCGGTGTGCGTAATATTTCCGGTGCTTGACACCCGACCGACACGGCTTCATGCCTCGGTAACGATCCCTTTCATTGGGCAGGCAATCTTAAGACGACACCCCCCGTTGTCTGACACCGGGTATCTTTCCTATTGGCTATTGGGAATCGGAGTTGACCTGTCTTTAAAAGCGCGAACATTTAGAGTAGAGCAGAGAACGCGATTTGTAATACTTAGCTGTGTGCTGCTCATATGTGTCGGTCGACTTGTGGTTGTAACAGAATTCCGAAACCTGTGCTCTTGTGTTTACTGTTGCAAGTGTGTTCACTGTGGAGAATCTACACTGCTTTCTGGTGTTTGCTTCTGGTGTACGTTAATTAAAAGTCACGTTATCGCAACCTCTGTCTTGGCGTCTCATTTATGCTTCCTGGCCTATCCCCCCCTTCCACACCACCCTATCACATCTGGCGCATGCGGAGCAGGGTTCAGGAAGTAGAGACGCCGTAGTTAACACCAGAAAGCAGGGGTAGCAGTGTAGGAGGTACTCGGCGTATCCAAGATGGCGGTCGACGGGGTTCCTAGACCCCAGTGGCAGATGTTCCCCCCTCCCAGGCTTCCTGTCTTCACTGGTGGTGACGATGGCTGTCAGCTCGACGATTTCAGCACTGAGGCAGGGCGCATCATTTCCCATTTCAACATGGCGGCACTTGGAGGCGAGGGAGCAGAGTGGCTGATCCAGTCCCTCGCTGGGGCTGCAAAGAAGGAGATCAACTTACATCCCTGGGGGGGATGTAGCCAAGTGGCGTATCCAGTCTTTTTGTGTAATTATCTCCTGCCCGACCCAGTTGCCTCCCCTGTCTATTATCTTCCCCTGACCCAAGTTGTGTCTCCCGCTAGGAGTATTGTGTGTTTACTATCGTAGGGAAGACTCTTGACCGGATTCCTTTCTAACCTCTTACCTCAGATTTAGGTGGTCGTTATGTAATGTGCCGCCAGACTGTCTGGGTATCGTTGGACGGCGTTTTGTCAAGTGGGTGTCATTTCTTTTGACAGGGTACAATCATTGAAGATGCCAGGTAGCTTGGAGGTTTTAGTCTCTTACCCCCCCCCCCCCCCCCCCCCTCCTTTGTAACTGGTTGTAATCTAATGAGCATTATCCGGTGTGCGTAATATTTCCGGTGCTTGACACCCGACCGACACGGCTTCATGCCTCGGTAACGATCCCTTTCATTGGGCAGGCAATCTTAAGACGACACCCCCCGTTGTCTGACACCGGGTATCTTTCCTATTGGCTATTGGGAATCGGAGTTGACCTGTCTTTAAAAGCGCGAACATTTAGGCTAGAGGAGAGAACGCGATTTGTAATACTGAGCTGTGTGCTGCTCATATGTGTCGGTCGACGTGTGGTTGTAACTGAATTCCGAAACCTGTGCTCTTGTGTTTACTGTTGCAAGTGTGTTCACTGAGGAGAATCTACACTGCTTTCTGGTGTTTGCTTTCTGGTATACGTTAAATAAAAGTCACGTTATCGCAACCTCTGTCTTGGCGTCTCATTTATGCTTCCTGGCCTATTTCCCCCCCTTCCACTCCACCCGATCACATCTAAATGAATCTTTTTCTTAAAGACTATTCATATTCAGCGAACCTGTTGGTTATAATTATACGAATCGTATTTGTCAGTACATATTGTTTAATATTATGATGTTTTCCGTTTGTCTTCATTTTTTTGCGCCACTAATGTAATTTCTCAGACTGAGATTATAAAGTTAATTTGATTTGATCAGTTTGATTTGATTTGAAGAACAACAACAAGAGCAGCAACAGCTTAATTTCACCGCACAATTTGCAGGTTATCTGGGGTGGCGTCGAAGGACAAACAAATGCCGGAAGTGACGTCATGGGTTCACGTGCGCAGCAAAACTCCCATCTTGACAGTGTACACCAGGGTGAGCTTCAGAAATAATAGATGGATTTTCCTGAATTAAACATTTCTCGAGAAAAAAATCGACCATTATCTTTGGCTAAAATGAAAATTGTAGAAAGTTTTGAGAGTGATATTATGTTCCCAGTTGTTGTCAAAGGACTACAATGCATTACCAGAAGTAACAAACTTATATTTGTTGCAAATGAGTGGTTATTGTCAATGCCTTGGTCCTGTCAAAAAAGGACATATGGTGTTTTTAGATAATGCGCATTTCGTCCAGTTACAGTTGTCTATGTCATCATCTTCATCATCGTTGTGTAACTGTCACAGTCGTTGTCTTCGTCGTCATCATCGCTATCAAAATTGCTGTTATGTATCCTTAGCAGATTATTACTTTATTCAGTTATTCTGCAGAAAAGACAAATGCTGGAGAAAAACCGTTCTTTTCTGCAGCATTTCTGCATAATGTCATCTTTCGCCGAAGCAGCGTTATTATCTGCAGCAAAACATTTTACTGCAGTAAAATTGAAATCAAGAACGCTGCAGTAAAACGGTGCTGTTGTTTTACTGCAGAAAACCTGTTTACATTTTTTCTGCAGCATTTTGTACTGGCTCTTGGCGGATTATGACATTATTCAGTTATTCTGGAGAAAAAACAAAATGCTGGAGAAAAACTGTCTTTTCTGCTGCATTTCTGCATAATGTCATCTTTCGCCGAAGCAACGTTTTTTTTACTGCAGTAAAACAGTTTTTCTGAAGCATAATGTTTACTTGGTTTTCTGCAGCATTATTGCGATTAACTTTTTCTTCAGAATAGTCTGTGACAGTTGTTTTTTTGAGAAAAACGAACGACCTTGTAAAGTAGCGTTTGTATTCGTCGCCCCCTGGGATAGTATAATAGTTTGTAACTATTGGTAATTCTGGATGAGTCCATCTCTCGACAGAGGGGGGCTCGCGGGCTCCAACATTATAATGAGCCAGTACAAAATGCTGCAGAAAAAGTGTAAACAGGTTTTCTGCAGTAAATCAACAGCACCGTTTTACTGCAGCATTCTTGATTTCAATTTTACTGCAGTAAAATGTTTTGCTCCAGAAAAAAAACCGTTGCTTCGGCGAAAGATGACATGCAGAAATACTGCAGAAAAGACAGTCTTTCTCCAGTAAAACAACATCACCGTTTTACTGCAGCATTCTTGATTTCAATTTTACTGCAGTAAAACTGTTTTACTGCAGAAAAAAACGTTGCTCTCGCGAAAGATGACATTATGCAGAAATGCTGCAGAAACAAACAGTTTTTCTGCAGCATTTCTGTTTTTCTGCAGAATAACTGAATAAAGTCATAATCCGCTAAGGATAGTTATGATCATCGTCGTCGTCGTCGTCGTCATCATTATTATCATCATCATTCCCCATCATCATCATCATCATCATCATCATCATCATCATCATCATCATCATCATCATCATCATCATCATCATCATCATCTTCTTCTTCTTCTTCTTCTTCTTCCTTTGTTCCTGTACACTTCTCTCTGCGTATTTTTTCTTGCATGCTCTATTATCTTTCTCGTGTATAAGTGACGGGGAGATAGCTCAGTCGGTAACGGCGCTGGCTTGAAAGCAGTTTGCATGCTATCGGCGTCTGTTCAACACCCACGTTCGGTGAGGGATTTATTTTCCAGAGCCAACTTTTTGCACTCTCCTCGGTGTTCGAAAACCTTCGTGTGCACGCATGCACGCGATAAAGATCCTATGTTTTCTCAACATGTCCACATTTTGTTTTCCTTCATTCCACAGCTGACCATCTCCATCATCATGATCCTTGTGGCCGACATCTCCCAGCTGGTCCGCTTCTTCATCTTCTGCGTGTGGTCCTTCCACGGCATGTCCATCCTCGCCCTCCTCGTCCTCCGCTTCAAGAACAAGGACAAGCGACGACCTTACAAGGTCAGGCTCACATGGTTTTAAGCAAAGTGCATTCAGAAAGTATACGGTGACATACGTACAGTACGATAGAAACGCTGTCAACATTACCGCTTCTGAAAGAAAAAAGTGGATTTTAGCAAAGAAAACATTTCTGAAGAAAAGAATCGACCATCAATGTCACATCCCTGTCCCCACATTTCAATTTATTTCGTAGCAAATGGATTCCACTATATGCACATTTTGACACAGCAAGACTCGGGTCTTTTTCTGTATCTATTTCTTTTGGTTTCTTCAGGTGAATCTGGTCCTTCCAGTGATCGTCGTGGTCGTTATCGCTTTCCTGCTCATTGGACCTTTCCTGGAGGAACCCAAACCCGAGTTCATCAGTGCTCTCGTTCTTATCGTCCTCTCGCTTCTCTTCTATGTGCCCTCTCACTGGATACAGGACAGGGCTGATCTACCAGGTAAGGCTGTGTACATTTACCGGGTTGGCTGGCTGACAGATTTGCTAACGTCAGTGCCATTTGCTCTCTCACTGCGCTAAGAACAGGCTAAGTCCAACAGATGAAAAATACACTCCAATTTTATTTGCCCGTAAGTCTGCTTGTTCAGCTGTGTCAGTGGTTGTCTTGCAGTTTGAATGGCTGTCTTGGTGAGTGCGTGTGTTCCTTTGTGTAGACACGTGCTGGATGGTAAGATCAAAAGTTAGCATATGATTAACTAACATTTTATTTGATTCATATTAGACATGTTTCTATTTCCACCTTCAGACTGATATTTTTAAAGTCAAATATCAATCAATCATAATGAGGCTTATATCGCGCGTATTCCGTGGGTACAGTTAAGCGCAGGGATTTTTTTTAATTTTCTTTTTGTAATGCTATTTATATCGTGCAAATATTCAATGCCGTGTGAGATGGAATTTTTTTTACACAATACATCACGCATTCACATCGGCCAGCAGATCGCAGCCATTTCGGCGCATATCCTACTTTTCACGGCCTATTATTCCAAGTCACACGGGTATTTTGGTGGACATTTTTATCTATGCCTATACAATTTTGTCAGGAAAGACCGTTTTGTCAATCGTGGGATCTTTAATGTGCACACCCCAATGTAGTGTACACGAAGGGACCTCGATTTTTCGTCTCATCCGAAATAATCAAGGGAAGGAAGCAGCAAGAACTGAAGACAACAGATTGAACAGTCAGAGAGACTTATCTTGACCTGATCTCTCAGCACTTTAATAAATACGCATTTAACAGTGCATGTGACTTTCATTTGTTTCTGACTTGTACACATTTTGTTTTTGTCAACAGACAAGTTCATAATATGGCTGCAGCTGTTCTTCAGAATCGCACCTAAACGGTATGTACACTTTTGCAATTTGTTACCATTCCCTTTACGTACAATTTCGCTTCTTATTATAATACTGATATGTCGTATTATAATCAACAGTCTTACCTGCTGATATTCAAAATGTATTACGATTTAGCTTGTGTACATAATATAATATATATACTTTTACATTGACTTTATCTTGTGCACCTTCATATTTTATTACAATTGTGTATAATTTTCGTCACATTAGTTGTATGTACTTTTGTCTGTTGACGCTGCAGCACATTTTTGACATCGTGTATCTTAGCAAAATGTATATATATATACAAATCATACCTTGAATATGGAGGTTTATTATTCTGAAGGTCATATGTATCACTGGCAAGAAAGTGGGTTTGACCTTCCGTAAGACATAATTGTCTTCATAGCTGGTTTAGTGAGTTTTTACTGTTGTCTCAATGCTTAAACTGAACAGCCATCACCACCATCATCACCACGGCCACCATGGTCAACCAGAGGTCATCGCTGTCCTTGACGACTTCGACCGAGAGTATGTGCTTCACGCCCTCGAACACTTGCCTTATGCTGAGTTGTGTTTGATGCATGTCTTGACCACAGCCATTGTATTTGCACTGAAAAGTTTGCTATTATTAACTGCGTGGCATGCACCTTCTCTCAGCAGCGTTTGTTCTTATCATTTTGCTGAAGATGCAAAAGACTGTGGATTTTTTCATGCTTTGGTTAGAACAAACACATCAGCTCTTCGTGAAATATGGGCTTAATTGCACATGATATATGTTTTGCAGTTTGAAATTTCAATGATAAATTAGACGGTTTTTTCGCATCGAAATTGTTTGTTCTAAACACAGAAGAGCTCACCATTCTTGCTTGTTCCAGAAACTGTCCAAAATAGATGTTTTCAATGGTGTGGCTTTATATCTTTTTTCTTCAAACGTATCTTAGGACTATAAAGTGCTGTAGTGGACAGCACAGTCATTTCAAAATTACACCAGCCTTGTATTTAGGCGGAAGGAATCACATTTAAAATTCATAATTGTTGAACTGGTTTGCGCACCTTTCGCAGCATCGAAGCAAGATACTTCATAACTGATTTATTAGCTGACTTTTGACTCACTTACACGCTGACCGTCTGACTCGGACTGACAAACAGCTGATTGGCTGCATGAATAGGGTTATATGCTGCGCTTCAATTTCTTTAACCTGTGCATTGCCTCTAGCACGTTTACATACTTGATGTTCTAAAGGGATACGCGGCATTTGACCAAAAATATGACAGTGCTCTAATATTTTCTGGGCAAGATATAGACACCATCCACATTAATTTAGTGTAAAAAAAAAGTAGGGACACCGTTTTAGTTTTTTTGCTATGAGGCCCTCTTTTCGGCAGTTTCTGAACATTTTGACCCAAACAGCTGGTTATATGATATGCATGGTGTTCAGCAGTCATTAGTGAATGGGTACTTTTTTTCATTGTGGTAGGTAGAATATGCATTTTAGTAACAAAATATGTCAATTGACAACAACAAAAAAGTAAACTCAAACCGATAACGACATACTGTGTTGAAATATTTACAAATATCAGCGAATCTTGTTGTTCAAACAACCATAATGACAACATGGAATATGACAGCACTCTGATTTTCTTGCAGCAGGATATTTGATATCTTACCTTCAAAATAAACACAAGAAAACTGTAGGTCATCGTGCTTTTTTTCGAGTGGCAGCATCTTTTATACCCCTACCCCCTACTTTTTGGAATAAAAATCATAGGTATTATAAGGAATATGCGAGTGCTCTAATATTTTCTGGGCAAGATATAGACACTATTCACATTCATTTAATGTAAAAAAGAATAGGGTTACCATTTTAGTTTGTTTTTTTTTGCTTTCAGGCCCTTATTTTAGCAATTTTGTGAGAATTTTGGGCAAAACGGTGGTTACATGAAAAATGCATGGTGTTCAGCAGTCTTTAGGGAATGAGTATTTCTTTTTTGATTGTGGTACAGAGAATGCTTTTACTACTGTAAAACGTTTAATAATCAGATGTGTCAATAAAAAAAAATCAAAGGTAGACTCAGATGCCGCGTATCCCTTTAACTGAAACTATTAAAGTCGCTGCCGGGGTCATTGGCAGTATTACTTTTGTTTTCAAGACACGGTTAACCTGACCACACAATCCTGCAATGACATATAATGTTCACGTCTGGCATCAAATGTGGATTTGACATTTGGACTTTTACTGTAGACAATACTCGCATGGCACCTGGCTAACATGTACGATGCTTATGTCATACAGTTACTTATATTATCTCAGCTCTTTATGTTCTTTCGTAATGTTCTCTCCTTTGTATACACGATTCTAATGTTTTACTGTCGTTCTTCTTTTTTGTTTTCCTTTTGAAAAAAAATGTCTGCTTAAACACGCCCGATTTTTATTGCACTAACCTCAGTCGAGATGCTTCCGACTTTCTTCAGATTATACGCCATTGCTTTGATTACACACACTTTGCACGGGTTTTTGCTTTCATGGGCCACCAACGAAAAGCACAAGCACAAATAAATTATACACTTGTGAGAGAGTATAATGCGAATTACTTGTTTACCGTTAGAGTGTAATTTACGCTATTTTTTACTGTTGTTATTTGGGATATTGTTGACATTTGTTAGTGGAAAAGATGATTTAATGTAAAGGTAAGACTTTGTCCTTCACAAAAGTTTGCTTCTGTAAAATCTGAACGCAGGGTTACACCATTCTGAATATAAAAACAAGTCGCGTAAGGCGAAAATACAACATTTAGTCAAGCTCAGTCGAACTCACAGAATGAAACTGAACGTACTGCATTTTTTCCGCAAGACCGTATACTCGTAGCATCATCTGTCCACCGTTTGTTCTGAGCGTGTTTGTAATCCAAACATATCATATCTATATGTTTGGGGAATCAGGAACCGACAGGGAA
Organism: Littorina saxatilis; assembly: GCF_037325665.1. Lineage (NCBI taxonomy): Eukaryota > Metazoa > Mollusca > Gastropoda > Littorinimorpha > Littorinidae > Littorina > Littorina saxatilis. Next base: position 38,890,567 of record NC_090245.1, on the reverse strand, counting down.
TAAGATGAAATTGTTTTTAAATCGATTTCGAAAATTTAATTTTAATCATAATTTTTATATTTTTAATTTTCAAAACTTGTTTTTAATCCGAATATAACATATTTATATGTTTTTAGAATCAGCAAATAATGAAAAATAAGATGAAATTGTTTTTGGATCGTTTTATAAAAAAATAATTTTAATTACAATTTTCAGATTTTTAATGACCAAAATTATCAATTAATTTTTAAGCCTCTAAGCTGAAATGCAATACCAAAGTCCGGCCTTCGTCGAAGATTGCTTGGCCAAAATTTCAATCAATTTGATTGAAAAATGAAGGTGTGACAGTGCCGCCTCAACTTTTACAAAAAGCCGGATATGACGTCATCAAAGACATTTATCGACAAAATAAAAAAGAATCTGGGAATATCATACCCAGGAACTCTCATGTAAAATTTCATAAAGATCGGTTCAGTAGTTTACTCTGAATCGCTCTACACACACACACACACAGACACACATACACACATACACCACGACCCTCGTTTCGATTCCCCCTCTATGTTAAAACATTTAGTCAAAACTTGACTAAATGTAATGATACGCCTGAAGATAAGGTTTTAATGACTCTCCCGCCTCTCTTCGTCTCGGTCTTTGTCTGCCTTTCGCATCTTTTTGGTACCTCTTCGCAAGAAAACTGCTTTATCAAGTTAATTTTGTGGTTTTCCATTTTCCTCGTTCCTTCATCATTTGTATTATGTTATATGAAGTCTTATATCGCGCGCGTTATATGAAGTCTTATATCGCGCGCGTATCTCCAGACTCGGACTCAAGGCCAGGGATCTATTTATGCCGTGTGAGATGGAATTTTTTACACAATACATCACGCATTCACATCGACCAGCAGATCGCAGCCATTTCGGCGCATATCCTACTTTTCACGGCCTATTATTCCAAATCACACGGGTATTTTGGTGGACATTTTTTATCTATGCCTATACAATTTTGCCAGGAAAGACCCTTTTGTCAATCGTGGGATCTTTAACGTGCACACCCCAATGTAGTGTACACGAAGGGACCTCGGTTTTTCGTCTCATCCGAAAGACTAGCACTTGAACACACCACCTAGGTTAGGAAAGGGGGGAGAAAATTGAGTAACACCCTATCTCTTCTTTATTTGGTGTTTAACGTCGTTTTCAACCACGAAGGTTATATTGCGACGAGGGAAAGGGGGGAGATGGGATAGGGGAAAGGGGGGAGATGGGATAGAGCCACTTGTTAAGTGTTTCTTGTTCACAAAAGCACTAATCAAAAAATTGCTCCAGGGGCTTGCAACGTAGTACAATATATGACCTTACTGGGAGAATGCAAGTTTCCAGTACAAAGGACTAAACATTTCTTACATACTGCTTGACTAAAATCTTTACAAACATTGACTATATTCTATACAAGAACCACTCAACAAGGGTAAAAGGAGAAACAGAATCCGTTAGTCGCCTCTTACGACATGCGGGGTGCAGAGAAATAAGGATGTGGAAAAGAAGACTTTTGGTAAGTGAAATAAAGGTGATGGATCCAGTCAGGTAGAAATAAGACAACAAGAAAAGAATTGGAAAACTGCAGGGAATAGTAGGGAGAGTTTTCTTGGAAGGAAATATAGGTGAAAGGACTGGTAAGGCAGAAATAAGACAAAAGAAGAGAAGTAAAGGGGTGGGGTAACTCTGTTTAAACGCTCCCGCCGCGTGAAGGCGACCCCATGGGGGCCCTATCTCCAGACTCAGACTCAAGGCGCAGGGATCTATTTAATCACCTGACAGTCCCGTCCCTTATCTCCTGACTCGGACTCAAGGCGCAGGGATCTATTTAATCACCTGACAGTCCCGTCCCTTTCATACGGAACCCGGATCGTATCAACTGATTCAGGAAATTGATGCATCCAAAACCAAGAATTTGATGCATCGTTTGGATGCATCAGAATTCTCGGGTTTTCCCGGAAAGTGCCGAGCAAAAAGCAAAATTTGAACCGGAATACGAAGCGAAACGAACTATTTCTATCAACTGATGCAGGAAATTGATGCATCCAAAACCACGAATTTGATGCATCGTACAAGGGCTTCTTGTGTGTAAGATCCCGATCGCAAAACATTTGCACAATAAGAAAAGGTTCGCCGAACACCAGTCAAAAACGATTCTTTTTCGGCCATGTTGAAAACGTCGGAAAACGAAAGTTTGAGTCGAAGGTCAAGGGGGTAACATGAATAACACCGAATTCCAATTGTCGCCTAACGTCGAATTGCTCCATTGTCGCCTAATGACGAATTGCCAAATGTCGCCTAATGTCGAATTGCCAATTGTCGCCTAACCTAGAATGCCAAATGTCGCCTAATGTCGAATTGCCAATTGTTGCCTAAGACCGAATTCCCATTGTCGCCTAACATAGAATGCCAAATGTCGCCTAATGTCGAATTGCCAATTGTCGCATAAGACCGAATTCCCATTGTCGCCTAACATAGAATGCCAAATGTCGCCTAATGTCGAATTGCCAATTGTCGCATAAGACCGAATTCCCATTGTCGCCTAACATAGAATGCCAAATGTTGCCTAATGTCGAAGTGCCAAATGGTGCCTAACACCGAATTACTTTTTTTTTTTAACTGTTTTTAATCCAATTGTTCACTCCATTACAAAAGGCTGGCATTTGAATATATTTGGTTTAAACACGATTTTATTCAGAATTTCACAAGATAAAATGGACAGATTTTACACACAAACAAGCAATATACTTATAGGCAGTGAGTAACATGACGTACAATTACACAGCCTGCCTGTTGTTGGGTGCCACGTTGCCCTGAACGTGAACCCCGCAGTCGTAACACAAGGCATGTCCGCAAGGGACGAACACTGCTCTATGCCATTTCAAACACCCGGACCACACTCGCTATATCGGCGCGGCAGCAGTGACATCTGTTGTTGGGTGCCACGTTGCCCCGAACGTGAACCCCGCAGTCGTAACACAAGGCATGTCCGCAAGGGACGAAAACTGCGTTCCGGGGGGTTCAAGAGACAAAACGGGGCACGAGTTGTCGGGTGCCCTTGTGGGGGAGCTGCTGCGGTCTGTGGTGTCGTCCTGGTCATCCTGGTGGTTGACGTTTTCCTCGTCCGTTTGTGGCTCTCTATCTGGGTTGCCTTCTCGTGGTCCATCAGCGTTGCCGTCTTCGTCAGTTTGTGGCTCTCTATCTGGGTTGCCTTCTCGTGGTCCATCAGCGTTGCCGTCTTCGTCAGTTTGTGGCTCTCTATCTGGGTTGCCTTCTCGTGGTCCATCAGCGTTGCCGTCTTCGTCAGTTTGTTGCTCTCTATCTGGGTTGCCTTCTCGTGGTCCATCAGCGTTGCCGTCTTCGTCAGTTTGTGGCTCTCTATCTGGGTTGCCTTCTCGTGGTCCATCAGCGTTGCCGTCTTCGTCAGTCTGGTGTTCTCATGTCTCAACATGATCCTCGGCATATCTCCCAATGAACGCGCATGCTCTTTTGACGAAGGCCAGCGGGGCGATTTGTTGACCTGTGAGTTGTTCGCCAAGGACTGGAAGTCGTCGCTCATTATTGATCTGCAACACCGAACGCCTCCTTGCGATCTCCTCGCCGTTTGTCAGAAGGGAAAGGTCATTCAGTTTGCATTCTATCAATTTGTTAACCGTACCTTCTTGTACAGTGTATCTTGAAGTGGTTGTCTAGAAGCGGTCCGTGTGAGTGAGGGTTGGTTACTCTGCAGACGCCATCTCTGATGACCGCTCGGCCCCTGCAGTCTGCATCCGTACATGACAGGTATCGCGACAACGTTTTCCCAATGCGCTTTGTACCTCGGTACTCATGGTCTTCATGTCGATATAAAGTGGTGTCCTTCCTTCTTCCTTCAAATGTGGTTTACATGGTGGCAGACTCGGAACTGTCTACTTGCTTTGATTCGTTGTGACTTTATATAATGCTGGTTTTCAATTTTGGTCATCATAGCTGGACTCCGAACACTTTGTTCACATCACGCCAAACTCAACGCGAAATTTACGTGAAGCTCAACATTACCCTTTCTCAATTGTGAATAGAGCTCAACTTGGCGTTCTTTTTTTTATTTTGCGTTCTGTTCTTGGCAATATGTTTGTCACGTTATTTCCCATAAAAACGCGGAAGATTTCTTTGTCTGTCTAACTATCTTGTCTGTCGGGGACCGTCTGTGTTAGGCGACAATGGGAATTCGGTGTTAGGCGCCATTTGGCAATTCGACATTGGGCGACATTTGGAATTCTATGTTAGGCGACAATGGGAATTCGGTGTTAGGCGCCATTTGGCAATTCGACATTAGGCGACATTTGGAATTCTATGTTAGGCGACAATGGGAATTCGGTGTTAGGCGCCATTTGGCAATTCGACATTAGGCGACATTTGGAATTCTATGTTAGGCGACAATGGGAATTCGGTGTTAGGCGCCATTTGGCAATTCGACATTAGGCGACATTTGGCTAAAGAACAAATTCTAAGTTAGGCGACAAATGGTATTCGGTCTTAGACGACAATTGCAATTCGGCGTTATTCCGCGTTCCCGGTCAAGGGCGTCAAAACTTCGTGTGCACAAAAGACAAACCACAAACAAACCAAAAAATGCCTTAAAATGCATAATGCCGTGACTTTGACTTGTTCCCTATTTTATGGTATGTTGTACGTTTATTTTTATATTTAGTCAAGTTTTGACTAAATATTTTAACATCGAGGGGGAATCGAAACGAGGGTCGTGGTGTATGTGCGTGTGTCTGTGTGTCTGTGTGTGTGTGTGTGTGTGTGTAGAGCGATTCAGACTAAACTACTGGACCGATCTTTATGAAATTTGACATGAGAGTTCCTGGGTATGATATCCCCGAACGTTTTTTTCATTTTTTTGATAAATGTCTTTGATGACGTCATATCCGGCTTTTCGTGAAAGTTGAGGCGGCACTGTCACGCCTTCATTTTTCAACCAAATTGGTTGAAATTTTGGTCAAGTAATCTTCGACGAAGCCCGGACTTCGGTATTGCATTTCAGCTTGGTGGCTTAAACATTAATTAATGACTTTGGTCATTAAAAATCTGAAAATTGTAAAAAAAAAAAATTTTTATAAAACGATCCAAATTTACGTTTATCTTATTTTCCATCATTTGCTGATTCCAAAAACATATAAATATGTTATATTCGGATTAAAAACAAGCTCTGAAAATTAAATATATAAAAATTATTATCAAAATTAAATTGTCCAAATCAATTTAAAAACACTTTCATCTTATTCCTTGTCGGTTACTGATTCCAAAAACATATAGATATGATATGTTTGGATTAAAAACACGCTCAGAAAGTTAAAACAAAGAGAGGTACAGAAAAGCGTGCTATCCTTCTTAGCGCAACTACTACCCCGCTCTTCTTGTCAATTTCACTGCCTTTGCCATGAGCGGTGGACTGACGATGCAACGAGTATAGTCTTTACGGTCTTGCTAAAGAATGGCATTGCGTTCAGTTTCATTCTGTGAGTTCGACAGCTACTTGACTAAATATTGTATTTTCGCCTTACGCGACTTGTTGTTTTATCTAACCAATCTGTTTATATTCGTCAAAATGTCATTTCAAGTTTTTCCGTGCTCAGGCATTTCTTACGGATTTTGTTTGTTTGTTTGCTTAACGCCCAGCCGACCACGAAGGGCCATATCAGGGCGGTATTTCTTACGGAAAGACCGGAAATGAATGATCTTTCGCATGCATACAAAACCGAAAGTGATGCATCAAAATGATGCATCAAAATGATGCATTAAAATGATTCATCGTTTTCTAAAAGGATGCATCATTTTTCGTATTGGATGCATCAGTTTTGGAAAATGATGCATCCTTTTTGAAAATGATGCATCCTTTTGTGAAAATGATGCATCCGATACGAAAATGATGCATCAAATTCTTGGTTTTGGATGCATCAATTTCCTGCATCAGTTGATACGATCCGCGTTCAGAACTTACAGTGTACACTTCACGAAAGACTCTATCTTCAAGCTGTTAAAACTGCATGTTTATCCCTTTTCCAGCGAAATGCGGCGAAAGTCGATCTTGCGGCGAATGTCGTCGTTCGCACTGGGTCGTAACAGCATCGCCTTGGGCCGGAACAGTATCCTCATCCCTGCTGGAGCTTCTCCGGCCACGATACGGAGGATCCAGGGCTCCCCCTCCCTCCTCCGCCGTGTGTCCAGAGTGTCCCACATGTCCCGACTGGACGGGGCAGGCTCCCCTGGACAGTACCGACGCAACGTCAGTTCTCCTACGATCATCAGGTAAAGTTTTCTATGGATCACGTGCACCAACACTGACTTTTTGGATGGTATTGTCCCAAAATAGTTGTTTGTGTATGTGGATGGTATTGTCCAAAGTGGATGTTGTGTTAATGTAAGTTTATAGTTAAATTACTGTGCTAGAATGTATATATATGTATTTGATGTTCAAATAGGTGTTTTTTTCATAGTTAATATGTAAAGCGCGGAGAGCACAGACCCCTGTGGTTCGCACTTTATCAGCTGTCATTATTATTATTATTTAAGTTATTGAGACATCCCAGTGCACTAAGGGATTTATAGAGCAAATCGAGAAAATTCATTATTGAACGAAGCGCATAGCGCTGAGTTCAATAACTATTTTCGAGATTTGCTCTATAAATCCCTTAGTGCACTAGGATTGCTTCAATAACGATATTGTCAGTACCGCCAGAGAAAAAAGAAGATTCAAAACGCACATTTTGCTACGCGCATTTGGATAGGCGTAACTGTGTGGTCAGGTTTGTGTCAGATCTACTTTTGTGTGGGCTGTCTCAAGTGTGTCGTGCTTTCGTCACACGCAAACTCTTGTTTTAATTTCTGTTGGTAAATTCCAGAGTAGCGTTAAGCTAAAAAATGATGATCTTTCAGACAGACCTAATTTAAATTCGGAGAAAAGACTGTGCTCTTAGTTATTTGCGATTCGAAACCTTCATCGAGCTTCGACAGATTGACTGTGCAGAGTGTTGCCCCTTGAATTGACTCCAAGGCCACGGTTAGCACATTTTCAAAGTAAATGTGGTATGTTTCTCGTGTTGTATCTTCACTCATCGGGAAGTCTGGTACTATATATGAACGGTAAGAATGCTCTGAACTCTACACGTATTACATCCCCATCGTTTGTTTGTTCACATTCGCCTAACATGTTAATTTGCTGCAGGGTTTATGTCGTCTGCTAGGCGGTTAGGGCAATCGAACCACTGCACTGCAGTCTCATTTTAAAAACAAAAATTGTTCGTCTGCACGCATGAGGCAGGCTGGTAATAAGTTTTATACATGGTAAGAACGTTCTTAACCCTACACGTTTTCGATTCCGATTGTTGTTGCCTTGAAATAATAATTCGGAAACCATTCATTTACTGAACTGATGCAGTCGTATTTCAGTGTAGTCTACTATAACAGAGTCGACTTCCAAATGCTGGTCTAGCTGGTACGTTATCGGAATAACACTTGTGTTTTGTGTTTGCCGCTGGGAATTTTATACAATCTCATCATTTGGTAATGTGGTTAATAAGCTACATTCCACCAACACGGCATATGAGAAGAATCTTTGCAAGTGAAAACGAGAAGAGACCATTGTGGAAGAGACACAGCCGCTTCTATTTTTAGATCAGTGGGATTCACTGTGGCACAGGCGCCTGCGATCTGTTAGAAAAAAAACCACTTCTGCTTTGAGCCGCAGGAAATTTATGCTTATTTTTTTGGTAAAGTGGAGAATATAAGCTACATGTCATTAATTAATTCTGAGGATGAGAGTACAGTCTCGCTTTGGCTAAGGGCGTAAGAATACGCTTTGTGGAAAAGTTAGCGCACTCCAAGAGTGCGCTAACAGATTTAAGCGCATCGCCATTAGCCAATCAACTGGTTCACATCAGTCATGTGACACCAGTACTTACTGACAATTATTATTATTATTATTATTATTATTATTATTATTTTTAGCCGGCAGAATCTACCCTTATCCTTCCGCAATCTACCGGGTATTTCTGCATTTGATAGACCTTTTTCGTATAACCTTTGCCCCCAGCGTTTCGACCAATCAGATTTTAGGGCACGGCAGCCTCTCTCTGATAACCGGAACTAGGGGGCAATAGGTGCCTGGCCTGAAATACCTCTTTCACTTTCGATGCTCGAAGATTACTTTGCCAGAGGATTACTTTGAGAAATTCTGCAAGAAAACGGATTATCTTGTTCAAAATCATGAACAAAAAGTCAAGGACATGCACGAAGGTATGGTTTGAAACGGCTATTGGTGGTATATGGACGAAAGACTTGGCGAACTTCCCCTGCATAAGCGAGGGTGCGTATCGCTAGCGCTACGTGTCATTTGTGCTGAGTGTCATTTGTCCTACGTGTCATTTGTGCTATGTGCCGCTATCGCTACGTTGATTAGTGCTACAAATAATTTGTCGATGAGTCGCTATCATTCGTTCATTATCACTACGTGTCAACAGCACTACATCTTTTAGCGCGACATGTCATTATCGCTACGTGTCAATACCACTACTTACTGACGACTCTCTCTTTCTCATTTTTTCAGTCTTTCGCTCTCACTCGTGGTTTGTGTGTGTATATGTATGTCTGTGTATGTATGTGTGTGCGTGTGTCTGTCTGTTTCAGTGTGTGTGTGTGTGTGTGTGTGTGTGTGTGTGTGTGTGTGTGTGTGTGTGTGTGTGTATGTGTGCCTGTGTGTGTATGTGTATGTGTGTGTGTGACTCTCTATCTCTCTCTCGCTCACTCGCTCGCTCACTCACTCTGTCTCTCTCTCTGCCTCTCTCTCTCTCTCTCTCTCTCTCTCTCTCTCTCTCTCTCTTCTCTCTCTCTCTCTCGCTCTCTATGAAGGAATATTTTGTTGTTCCTTTCAATTTGCCAGAGATTTGTAATTTTCGGAAGAAAGTCTGCATGATTTTCAGTTGTTTCTTTTGGATTTTGATCTTTTTAGAACAAAAGGGCTTTGTTTTTGACTAATTGTAAGACAGTGTTATTGCATATATTTGTAAATGGAAATATTGACACAAGGTACAACCGAGGATATTGAAACCTTTTCTTCTCTCCCAAATTCTTTTATGAAATGAGAGGGGGAAAGAGAGAGCGAGAGGGGGGGGATTGACAGACAGAAAAAGCGCGAGAAAGCAGAAGAGAGAGACAGTTAAAAGGGATGGAGGGTGCTTTTTATTTTATGGTTGGTTGGTTTTAGTTCTTAATGCACTGTTTTTGACAATAGTTTTCATTCGGTAAAAGCCAAATTCAATTACCGCTCGCTCTCTCTCTCTCTCTCTCTCTCTCTCTCTCTCTCTCTCTCTCTCTCTCTCTCTCTCTCTGTCTGTCTCTCTTCATTACACACACACACACCGCACACACACACACGCACACACACGCACACACACGCACAAACGCATACGTACACACGGTATCGTACACACAAACTCACACACAGAAAAACATCCGTGTATGTATATACGGTATCATGCGAGAGAGAGAGAGAGAGAGAGAGAGAGAGAGAGAGAGAGAGAGAGAGAGAGAGAGAGAGAGAGAGAGAGAGAGAGAGAGAGAGAGAGAGAGAGAGAGAGAGAGAGAGAGTGGGGAGGGGGAAATCCAAGATTAAGGGTGGGTACGAAGTCAACGTAGTTGGCATCGCTGATAGCCGTGCCATTGCCAGACACGAAGTGACTCGAGCAGACTTTTCAATGGCACGACAAACCCCTGTCGTCGGATTGCTTGCACCCATCGCGTCCTTCGCTGTTACGCCTTCGCACTTGCACCCATCGGAAAGCCATACAATGACAAATTCTGTCCACCGTATTTCTCTTTCTTCATTCCACTGTTGCACTTGCAGTTGCAAACACAACAGTTTGCCTCGTCGTCTCCGCACTTGACTTTGCACCAAGCCTCGTTGTCGATTTTTCCTTTTGCCCCCTAGTTCCGGTAGATCTGACAATAAACTTCACAGCGCATGCGCCAAAATTTAAGTGAAAAAGGTATATTGGCTTTCGTTACAATACCGATATACATGGGGCCAGTGGATGCCTAAGATAACCGGTAGATTTTTACCGAGGAGAAAGCTCCGCCAATGGCTAATCAAAATACCCGGCAGAAATGCCCCGACGTAGTATTCAGAGCCAATCCCAGTAGATTTCTAGGATACCGGTAGATTTTACCGGGTAAAAAGTCAGTTTTGAATCATATAGTTTTGAGCATTCTTAAAGGTGTCAGTTTAGCAGACAGGGAGAGAGTCTATGTGTTGTAACTGATGCATAGTCGTGCTGAAAGGCAATTAGTTTAACTTGATTCGCTCTGTGAACCTGTTTCGTATTGGAGAGGCACAACTACATTGCATACTGTGGACGGAGAGAAGTAATTTAAGATACTAAACTTGAATTGTTCACAGATTCCTTCGCTGGACAGTTTGTTTCGGACAGCTAGCTATCTTGTACCCGCTTAATGTCATGGTATACTTAGGTTCACTCGCTTACTCGTCCAGACCTCCTCTACTTAACTCAGTTTCTCCCATGCACACTCACTCACATAACCAATCGTATCCCCTTGAATTTTATTTTAAAAAAACGTATAAAGCTAAAATCACAAAGTTATTCGAAACAGATAGACTGTAAGCGTACCAAATCAAAAATCAAAAACCTGAAAAATCATAAACATGTGTTGTTTTGCCCTGAATCAAACGTTCCAAAAATTTAACCTTTCCTGTTTTTTGATTCACAAAATTATTCAAAATTGTTTCAGGCGTATACAGCGGCACCGCTCTTTGGCTGAAGCTGATCTGAAGCGAGGGCGTTCGGGCAGCCGCGTTGCGTGGCTGGAGACGGGGGAAGGGGGATCACCCGCCCTGATCAGGCGTCGCCCGTCACGACAGTCACAATCCTTTGGGGCGGCAGACGGGTGAGATTGAGTGCACACAGCCTTGGAATAAAAACTTAAATTAATAAAACTTAATACACTTTGTAAAAAAACACACCAACAAAACAAACAACAAACAAAACACACACACACAAAAACACAGACAGACGGACGGACACGCACTCACATACGCACGCATTAACGCATGTTAACACAAAAGCTCGCACGGACAAACATAACCACACACACAAACACACACACACACACACACACACACATACATATAGATACACACGCACACACACGCACACACACACACACACACACACACACACACACACACACACACACACACATCCCCGTTAAAGCGTCAAGAAAGCTGTACTTACGCTGAATGATGATAAGACTGAAGTCTTACTGTGCAAAAAGAAGAACATTACATTTCCCTCTCCCCAACCTGTTTCTGTTCAAATAGGCAACACCGACATTCTTTTCTCACCATCAGCTAGAAACCTTGGATTCACCCTTTCATCTGACATGACCCTTAACAAACATATATCTTTAGTCTGTAGAGCAGCTTATTTTGAGCTTCGTAAGATCAGCACCATTCGCCACACACTCTCCTCTCAAAAAACTAACACTCTTGTCTGTGCCTTTGTTCTTTCTAAACTTGACTACTGCAACTCTCTTCTCTCTGGCTGTCCTCTGTACCTCCTGCATAAACTACATAAAGTCCAAAACTCGGCAGCACGCCCCATTCTGAAAGCACGAAAACGAGATCACGCAACACCACTTCTTCACACACTGCACTGATTACCTATTCAAGCCCGCATTGACTACAAACTGTCCACCCTCTGCTTTAACTTCTTTTCTGGCTCGTCTCCTGCTTACTTCTCTGAACTCCTCACCGTCTATTCTCCAGCAAGACAACTCCGTGCCTCTTCTGACTGTCGCATCCTCACCATTCCACACACCAAAACCAAAACATACGGACAACGCACTTTTACTTTCTGCGCACCCACACAATGGAATTCTCTCCCCTTTCACATCCGCCACTCTCAGTCACCCCAAGCATTCAAACGAGCACTTAAAACGCACCTCTTCAAGAAATACAACCCCTGATTTTGTTTTCTCAGTCCATCAGTAGGCTACATGTAGTGTATTTGTTGTTTTAGTGATAATGTGATAATGTATATAAACATCTAGGGCTGTTTTCAGTATTGTTGATAACATGTTCTGTTTGATTAAGGGTATTCAGCTGGTACTTCCTTGTTTTCCCTACCTATTTTATTCATGTTTTTATTACTTAGTGGAAGAATCTTGTGTAATGTATGTTTGATGGTGTATGCTTTTAATTAAATGAATGTAGATGTAAATGCTTGTATAACTGTGTTTTAATTTTAAATGTGTCAAGCGCAAAGAGCATAATTGTAAAGTTATGATGTTGCGCTATATAAATGCTCATTTATTATTATTATTATTATTACTTATAAACATGACCACTTACACAAGAAGGAATGTCCCTTCACAGGCACAGTTCTTCCCGTGTGAATGATTCAGCTCAACATCTCAGATCTGTCCAGGCTTAAACATGGGATAAGACCACCCCCCCCCCCCCCCCACTTGGTCACATACCAAAAATAAACAGCATGGGTGCCCTCTGTGCACAGTTGTATTTATTTTATTTTATAGAATTAATTCCGTAAAAGGCAACGGTGCCTTTTTCGGAAATGAGTTGGCTTTTTTTTATTTTTATAAAATTCCAACTCACCACAGCAAGCAGTCAGGGTGTTGATTTTTGGTATGTGACCAAGTCGAGGGATGGTCTTATCCCATGTTAAAGCCTGGCCAGGTCAGAGACAGTGAGGTAAACTGTCTTCGCAGGAAGGAGTGTGCCTTTGACTGATGTTGGTTTTTCCTCCCTCACAGTCGCATGCCCAAGCTGGTGTCCATGCCCAACCTGCAGGTCTTGCTCAATAACGAACTGGACAAGGACAGCAACACCGACACCAACACATACAGCAACGTCAGCAGCAGCAACAACAAAACCTCTGGGCCTAATACCACAACGACTTCCTCTTCCGCCGCCACTTCTTCTCCTAAACGTTCCCCTGTCATCTCCACACTTAACCTGCCTCCAGGAATCCGAAGAGGCAGTCTCCCTGTTTACGCGGGAGGAGCAAGTCGAGGCTTTCTCGGATCTTTAGGTATCAGTCACCTCAACAACACTCGGAGGAACTCTTCCTCGCAATCACTCCCCAACAACACCAAGCACTTCCTGCCTTCGCCCATACTGGAAGAGAGTCTCTCCAACGAGACACCTCCAATGAGCGATATATCCCGTCAGGTCAGCGAGAGCGACTTGGCCGTTCTTGGGGGGTTCGAGAGCGAGGGAGGGGGAGAGTACGAAATCCTCTCCCTCCCTAAAGTCCCGCTGGCCGAACTAAACCTGGACCGTTCCCGCAGCGATTCCGACTCATCGTCCTCGTCCTCCTCGGACGACGAAGACTTCCGCGGGCTTGGGTCGCTGTTTGACTCCGACACGGAATCGTCCAGTTCCGGGACGACGTCGATGGACGAGGACGGGTCCCCGTCGGACAGGGAGAGGGGCTACAACACTAGTGACGAATTGGAATCGGACATGGACGAGATCGTCTTTGCCAGCATGGACGACAGGGCAATCAGTTTTGTGTGATTTTGGCTTGAAGGAGTGATTTGAATCATAGAGAGAAATAAGTATGTACAGACTCTGACCTGGACGATCTTTGTCATCTTTGCCTAGGCAGGACAATAAGACGATTAGTGTTGTTTGATGGTTGACAAAAGAGATGATTTCATACAAGCGACGTGTATACTATATGGGACGTCTTGCAGAGGATAGGGGTGGACCCATCGTCTTTTCATGATAGAGGGATGGGCTCTGACACGGAGGCGGTTATTTTTGCCAACCTGAATGTCGTCTTTTCATGATAGAGGGATGGGCTCTGACATGGAGGCGGTTTTCTTTGCCAACCTGAATGTCGTCTTTTCATGATAGAGCGATGGGCTCTGACACGGAGGCGGTTTTCTTTGCCAACCTGAATATCGTCTTTTCGTGATAGAGGGATGGGCTCTGACATGGAGGCGGTTTTCTTTGCCAACCTGAAAGAAAGGGCGATAAGCTAGGTCCTGGGGTGGATTCATATCAGAGAGAAAGACTTTTACATGGACGTTTTGTCATGACGAGGTCCTCTTTGCCAACTTGGACGACAGTACGATTAGCTCCGTGTCTTGGTTTGTTTGTTGTTTGGCTGGAAAGGATGCTTGAGTATCAGAGAGGAAGTCTTTTACTGCAACGTTTTGTCGTAAAATAGTTATAGACTACGACATGTGCGTCGTCTTTTTATAAAAGAGGGACAGACTCTGAAATGAACGAAGACTTATTTGCCAACTTGGACGATATAAAAAAATATATAGCAACGCCTTATTTTGATTGGAAGGAATAGTTCCGTATTTTTTGTTCCTGGGGTTGGATCTGTTGGGGTGCAACTTTCGGTCACATATAAGTGATGGTTTTCTCTCAGCTGAACGTTAATGAAATCTCATCGAGTTTGGGAGATAGCAGTTATATTCATTTCAAGTCTTTTAAAATCGTTTCCAATGGCGGTCCGTGCCGGCTGTCGTTTCCACGCTAGTTTCCTAACACCAGTGGAGAGCAAGATAAAGAATGTTTTCTTCTGGCTTGTTCTCTTGACTGAGAAAACAATAACTAGTAGTAGTAGCTTGGCAGATCAGACAGCGCAACACATGTACCAGTGTAACGTTCTGTTAACGGTGTTGCTACAAGGGAGAGAACCAATATGACGCCTTTTACTGGCCTGGGATAGAGTTACAGTTCTTTGCCACAGAAGAGGAGGGTCATGACTGTGTTGTATGTACTTCAAGCAAATTTAAGAGGGTTCCGTGAAAAAGTTTGTTGCTGCTTGCCAGATTTAGTGTTAGATACTTGTGAACATAAGGGTAATTACGAATTGTTTCTGTCTCTGTCTCAAAAACAAGGCGAAATTACTACATTTAGTCAAGCTGTCGAACTCACGGAATGAAACTGAACGCACTGTACTTTTTTCACCAAGACAGTACAGCTTCGTCAATCCCCGCGAGAAGGAAATCGCTCACCTCCCACGTGCAAAACGCAGTGATATGCACACGCCAGAATAGCGCGGTAGCGTATTGTGCTAAGCAGGAAAGCGCGCTTTTCTGTATTCGTGCTAACTTTCTGAGCTTGCTTTGAATACAACCTATCATATCTATATGTTTTTGGAATCAGAAAACGATAAAGAATAAGATGAAATCATTTTTGGATCGACTTCTTAAATTTTAATCGTAAGACTAATGAATCTATTTTTGTAAATTGTGATCACATTTTAAGAGTAAACATGACATATGTATATATTTTTACATTCAGAATGTCATGAAGAATACGATGCAATCAATTTTAAATCTGTTTGCGAAAAATCGATTTTAATGACAACTTTAATGAGCAAACTCATTAATTAATTTGTAAGCCTCCAAGCTGAAACGCAATACCAAAGTCCGGGCGTCGTCGAAGATTACTTGACCAAAATTTCAACCAATTTGGTTTAAAAATGAGAGCGTGACAGTGCCGCCTCAACTTTCACGAAAAGCCGGATATGACGTCATCAAAGACATTTAAAAAAAAATGAAAAAAAACGTCTGGGGATATCATACCCAGGAACTCCCATGTAAAATGTCATGAAGATCGGTCTAGTAGTTTTCTCTAAATCGCTCTACACACACACACACACACACACACATACACCATACCCTCGACTCGATTCCCCCCTCTACGTTAAAACATTTAGTCAAAACTTGACTAAATGTAACAAGTCGCGTAAGGCGAAAATACAACATTTAGTCAAGCTCAGTCGAACTCACAGAATGAAACTGAACGCAAAGCATTTTTTCCGCAAGACCGTACACTCGTAGCATCGTCTGTCCACCGCTCGTGGCAAAGGCAGTGAAAATAACAATACAGAAAAGCGCGGTAGCGGTTGCGCTGTGGAGGATAGACCGCTTTTCTATATCTCTATTCTTTTTAACTCTCTGAACGTGTTTTTAATCCAAACATATCATATCTATATGTTTTTGGAATCAGGAACGGAAAAGGAATAAGATGAAATTGTTTTTAAATCGATTTCGGAAATTTAATTTTAATCATAATTTTTATATTGTTAATTTTCAGAGCTTGTTTTTAATCCGAATATAACATAATTATATGTTTTTGGAGGCAGAAAATGATGAAGAATACGATAAACGTAATTTTGGATCGTTTTATAAAAAATTAATTTTAATTACAATTTTCCGAATTTAAATGACCAAAGTCATTAATTAAATTTTAAGCCTCCAAGCTGAAATGCAATACTAAAGTCCGGCCTTCGTCGAAGATTGCTTTGCCAAAATTTCAATCAATTTTATTGAAAAATGAGGGTGTGACAGTGCCGCCTCAACTTTTACAAAATGCCGGATATGACGTTATCAAAGACATTTATCGAAAAAATGAAAAAAGCGTCTGGGGATATCATACCCAGGAACTCTCATGAAAAATGTCATACAGATCGGTCGAGTAGTTTACTCTGAATCGCTCTACACACACACACACACACACACACACACACACACACACACACACACACACACACACACACACATACACCACGACCCTCGTTTCGATTCCCCCCTCTATGTTAAAACATTTAGTCAAAACTTGACTAAATGTAAAAAGGTTTAGTTCAAGTTAAGGAACTTCAAAGTCCGATAGGTTTAGGTTCGTGCAGAACACAATTAAACCTTCTATAAATTTAACATTTATTCTTGATTTTGAAACGTTGACAACCAATCTGTTTCGGATGTCTGCCTGTCCGCTGTTTGTCTCACACACACACACACACACACACACACACACACACACACACACACACACACACACACACACACACACACACACACACACACACACACACACACACCTAAAGACGAACAACAGCAAAACGGGACAATCACTAGGGTGTTTATTACATTTAGTCAAGTTTTGACTAAATATTTTAACATCGAGGGGGAATCGAAACGAGGGTCGTGGTGTATGTGCGTGTGTGCGTGTGTGCGTGAGCATGCAAAACCCACCAACCGGGTTTATGTATATGTTCACACAGTACCAACTGGGGCTAAAAAAACAAGTGGGTTCCACATTTTGGAACCCAGTTGTTTTATTCTTGATTCGTAACAACCAGGTTCCAAACGACTCAGAAAACAAGTTTTAGCAAAAAATATTTTTTTTTTTTTTTTACGGAAAGAATGCCATATTCAAGATGATGACACTCTTTCCGTCAAAATTCCGTGCCCTATAGGCTACGAAATAGGTCAAATTTTATGCCTTTTTTAGTGTCAAATTCGTCCATGCCGGAGCGGATACTGCAGCCAGTGCGGTTGTAGTGCAAGCGCACTACAAAGACACTGCGCGCAGTGCCGTTGTAGTCCAAGTGCACTATCGGCTATGAACCCACTTGGTGGGTTTTGCGTGTATGTGTGTGTGTGTGTGTGTGTGTATGTCTGTCTGTCTGTCTGTCTGTGCGTGTGTGTGTGTAGAGCGATTCAGACCAAACTACTGGACCTATCTTTAAAAAATTTGACATGAGAGTTCCTGGGAATGATATCCCCGGATGTTTTTTTCTTTTTTTTCGATAAATATCTTTGATGACGTCATATCCGGCTTTTTGTAAAAGTTGAGGCGGCACTGTCACACCCTCATTTTTCAATCAAATTGATTGAAATTTTGGCCAAGCAATCTTCGACGAAGGCCGGACTTCAGTATTGCATTCCCAGCTTGGTGGCTTAAAAATTAATTAATGACTTTGGTCATTAAAAATCTGAAAATTGTAAAAAAAAAATGTTTTTTATAAAACGACCCAAATTTACGTTCATCTTATTCTTTATCATTTTCTGTTTCCAAAAACATAAATATGTTATATTTGGATTAAAAACAAGCTCTGAAAATTAAAAATATAAAAATTATGATCAAAATTAAATTTTTGAAATCAATTTAAAAACACTTTCATCTTATTCCTTGTCGGTTCGTGATTCCAAAAACATATAGATAAGATATGTTTGGAATAAAAACACGCTCAGAAAGTTAAAACGAAGAGAGGTACAGTAAAGCGTGCTATGAAGCACAGCGCAACCGCTACCGCGCCAAACAGGCTCGTCACTTTCACTGCCTTTTGCACTAGCGGCGGACTACGTTCAATTTCATTCTGTGAGTTCCACAGCTTGACTAAATGTAGTAATTTCGCCTTACGCGACTTGTTTATATATGCATTTTTACAAAAACGGGTAATAATCTAAAAAAGGTGATCGTTTTGATGTTGTACCTGTCCAAACTGTGTGTGTGTAGGAAGTTGACCCAGGTTCTTGTATTGCTCATGCCTTTTAAATCCACTGTGTTTTAATTATCACTGTTATTGTTTTACTGTTGCGATTAAGTTGTAAGCAAATCGATTTTGAGACATTTGCAATAAAAAGAAGATGTGATATGAAGAGCTTGAACGCCAAAATAAACTGTAGAGTTGCTTCGTGTGTGTGTGTGTGTGTGTGTGTGTGTGAGTGTGTGTGTGTGTGTGTGTGTGAGCGCCGCGCGCGCGCGTGTGTGTGTGTGTGTGGTTGAGTGACTGCGTGAATGTGGGTTGGTGTATGTGTTCATTACTGCGTATCATTTATGTTTTACAATATGAAAATCGTCACTTCTAAATACTCCAGACTGTAAACAAGTCTCGTCATAGTTGCTCACTCTCATCTCCATTTTGCTTAGATATTGTGGCCGCTATTTCTGCCCTTTAGCATAGTAAGGCTTGTCTAAACTGCATATGTGTGTAGGAAGTTGACCCAGGTTCTTGTATTGCTCTTACTGCCCTTTGTTTACTTGTCTCAAAATGATATTTTTCTCCTTTTGTTGAAATTTTGGGAGATTTGCAATGTTGGAAGTAAAAGATATTGTGCTTTAAATGTAAGGACAGCAAACACCTTTATATCGACTTGCAT